>NW_028251443.1:0-481153 GCF_964263255.1 Lissotriton vulgaris
GTCGAACGTTCCCAAAATGGTCAATAATGATGAAATTTTAACATTTAATCTTTTGACTCTAAATGACTGTTGGATGTGAATTATGACTTTTTCAAATAATAAGTGTGTTTAAAGTCATTTCTGTGCCTGAAACGGGTCAAAATTGATGCTTTTGAGTAAGCAAAACTCTGTAAAAATGGCACTTTTGGGCACTGTGAGGGTTTAAAAAGTAGTTATTCAACATGAGGCACGATCCAATTGACATTTTGAATCATTTTTGGTACAGTCCCAAAAATCAATTTTCGGATGAAAAACGATGACTCTGGACATGTCGAACGTTCCCAAAATGGTCTATAATGATGAAATTTTAACATTTAATCTTTTGACTCTAAATGACTGTTGGATGTGAATTATGACTTTTTCAACTAAAATAAGTGTGTTTAAAGTCATTTCTGTGCCTGAAACGGGTCAAAATTGAAGCTTTTGAGTAAGCAAAACTCTGTAAAAATGGCACTTTTGGTCACTGTGAGGGTTTAAAAAGTGGTTATTCAACATGAGGCACGATCCAATTGACATTTTGAATCATTTTTGGTACAGTCCAAAAACTCAATTTTCGGATGAAAAACGATGACTCCGGACATGCCGAACGTTCCCAAAATGGTCTATAATGATGAAATTTTAACATTTAATCTTTTGACTCTAAATGACTGTTGGATGTAAATTATGACTTTTTCAACTAAAATAAGTGTGTTTAAAGTCATTTCTGTGCCTGAAACGGGTCAAAATTGAAGCTTTTGAGTAAGCAAAACTCTGTAAAAATGGCACTTTTGGTCACTGTGAGGGTTTAAAAAGTGGTTATTCAACATGAGGCACGATCCAATTGACATTTTGAATCATTTTTGGTACAGTCCCAAAAATCTATTTTCGGATGAAAAATGATGACTCCGGACATGTCGAACGTTCCCAAAATGGTCTATAATGATGAAATTTTAACATTTAATCTTTTGACTCTAAATGACTGTTGGATGTGAATTATGACTTTTTCAACTAAAATAAGTGTGTTTAAAGTCATTTATGTGCCTGAAACGGGTCAAAATTGAAGCTTTTGAGTAAGCAAAACTCTGTAAAAATTGCACTTTTGGTCACTGTGAGGGTTTAAAAAGTGGTTATTCAACATGAGGCACGATCCAATTGACATTTTGAATCATTTTTGGTACAGTCCAAAAAATCAATTTTCGGATGAAAAACGATGACTCCGGACATGTCGAACGTTCCCAAAATGGTCTATAATGATGAAATTTTAACATTTAATCTTTTGACTGTAAATGACTGTTGGATGTGAATTATGACTTTTTCAACTAAAATAAGTGTGTTTAAAGTCATTTCTGTGCCTGAAACGGGTCAAAATTGAAGCTTTTGAGTAAGCAAAACTCTGTAAAAATGGCACTTTTGGGCACTGTGAGGGTTTAAAAAGTGGTTATTCAACATGAGGCACGATCCAATTGACATTTTGAATCATTTTTGGTACAGTCCCAAAAATCAATTTTCGGATGAAAAACGATGACTCCGGACATGTCGAACGTTCCCAAAATGGTCTATAATGATGAAATTTTAACATTTAATCTTTTGACTCTAAATGACTGTTGGATGTGCATTATGACTTTTTCAACTAAAATAAGTGTGTTTAAAGTCATTTCTGTGCCTGAAACGGGTCAAAATTGAAGCCTTTGAGTAAGCAAAACTCTGTAAAAATGGCAATTTTGGTCAACGTGAGTGTTTAAAAAGTGGTTATTCAACATGAGGCACGATCCAATTGACATTTTGAAGCATTTTTGGTACAGTCAAAAAAATCAATTTTCGGATGAAAAACGATGACTCTGGACATGTCGAACGTTCCCAAAATGGTCTATAATGATTAAATTTTAACATTTAATCTTTTGACTCTAAATGACTGTTGGATGTGAATTATGACTTTTTCAACTAAAATAAGTGTGTTTAAAGTCATTTCTGTGCTTGAAACGGGTCAAAATTGAAGCTTTTGAGTAAGCAAAACTCTGTAAAAATGGCACTTTTGGTCACTGTGAGGGTTTAAAAAGTGGTTATTCAACATGAGGCACGATCCAATTGACATTTTGAATCATTTTTGGTACAGTCCAAAAAATCAATTTTCGGATGAAAAACGATGACCCCGGACATGCCGAACGTTCCCAAAATGGTCTATAACCTCTTCGCCGCTAATGACAAGGGTAACTCGTCATGGACTTTCCATTGATTTCAATGGAAATTACATTGAAGCTGTAAAATAGCCTTAGCAGTAAAGGGGTTAATGATGAAATTTTAACATTTAATCTTTTGACTCTAAATGACTGTTGGATGTGAATTATGACTTTTTCAACTAAAATAAGTGTGTTTAAAGTCATTTCTGTGCCTGAAACGGGTCAAAATTGAAGCTTTTGAGTAAGCAAAACTCTGTAAAAATGGCACTTTTGGTCACTGTGAGGGTTTAAAAAGTTGTTATTCAACATGAGGCACGATCCAATTGACATTTTGAATCATTTTTGGTACAGTCCAAAAAAATCAATTTTCGGATGAAAAACGATGACTCCGGACATGTCGAACGTTCCCAAAATGGTCTATAATGATGACATTTTAACATTTAATCTTTTGACTCTAAATGACTGTTGGGTGTGAAATATGACTTTTTCAACTTAAATAAGTGTGTTTAAAGTCATTTCTGTGCCTGAAACGGGTCAAAATTGAAGCTTTTGAGTAAGCAAAACTCTGTAAAAATGGCACTTTTGGTCACTGTGAGGGTTTAAAAAGTGGTTATTCAACATGAGGCACGATCCAATTGACATTTTGAATCATTTTTGGTACAGTCCCAAAAATCAATTTTCGGATGAAAAACGATGACTCCGGACATGCCGAACGTTCCCAAAATGGTCTATAATGATGAAATTTTAACATTTAATCTTTTGACTCTAAATGACTGTTGGATGTGAATTATGACTTTTTCAACTAAAATAAGTGTGTTTAAAGTCATTTCTGTGACTGAAACGGGTCAAAATTTAAGCTTTTGAGTAAGCAAAACTCTGTAAAAATGGCACTTTTGGTCACTGTGAGGGTTTAAAAAGTGGTTATTCAACATGAGGCACGATCCAATTGACATTTTGAATCATTTTTGGTACAGTCCAAAAAATCAATTTTCAGATGAAAAACGATGACTCCGGACATGTCGAACGTTCCCAAAATGGTCTATAATGATGAAATTTTAACATTTAATCTTTTGACTCTAAATGACTGTTGGATGTAAATTATGACTTTTTCAACTAAAATAAGTGTGTTTAAAGTCATTTCTGTGCCTGAAACGGGTCAAAATTGAAGCTTTTGAGTAAGCAAAACTCTGTAAAAATGGCACTTTTGGTCACTGTGAGGGTTTAAAAAGTGGTTATTCAACATGAGGCACGATCCAATTGACATTTTGAATCATTTTTGGTACAGTCCCAAAAATCAATTTTCGGATGAAAAATGATGACTCCGGACATGTCGAACGTTCCCAAAATGGTCTATAATGATGAAATTTTAACATTTAATCTTTTGACTCTAAATGACTGTTGGATGTGAATTATGACTTTTTCAACTAAAATAAGTGTGTTTAAAGTCATTTCTGTGCCTGAAACTGGTCAAAATTGAAGCTTTTGAGTAAGCAAAACTCTGTAAAAATGGCACTTTTGGTCACTGTGAGGGTTTAAAAAGTGGTTATTCAACATGAGGCACGATCCAATTGACATTTTGAATCATTTTTGGTACAGTCCAAAAAATCAATTTTCGGATGAAAAACGATGACTCCGGACATGCCGAACGTTCCCAAAATGGTCTATAATGATGAAATTTTAACATTTAATCTTTTGACTCTAAATGACTGTTGGATGTGAATTATGACTTTTTCAACTAAAATAAGTGTGTTTAAAGTCATTTCTGTGCCTGAAACGGGTCAAAATTGAAGCTTTTGAGTAAGCAAAACTCTGTAAAAATGGCACTTTTGGTCACTGTGAGGGTTTAAAAAGTGGTTATTCAACATGAGGCACGATCCAATTGACATTTTGAATCATTTTTGGTACAGTCCAAAAAATCAATTTTCGGATGAAAAACGATGACTCCGGACATGTCGAACGTTCCCAAAATGGTCTATAATGATGAAATTTTAACATTTAATCTTTTGACTCTAAATGACTGTTGGATGTGAATTATGAATTTTTCAACTAAAATAAGTGTGTTTAAAGTCATTTCTGTGCCTGAAAAGGGTCAAAATTGAAGCTTTTGAGTAAGCAAAACTCTGTAAAAATGGCAATTTTGGTCACTGTGAGGGTTTAAAAAGTGGTTATTCAACATGAGGCACGATCCAATTGACATTTTGAATCATTTTTGGTACAGTCCAAAAAATCAATTTTCGGATGAAAAACGATGACTCCGGACATGTCGAACGTTCCCAAAATGGTCTATAATGATGAAATTTTAACATTTAATCTTTTGACTCTAAATGACTGTTGGATGTGAATTATGACTTTTTCAACTAAAATAAGTGTGTTTAAAGTCATTTCTGTGCCTGAAACGGGTCAAAATTGAAGCTTTTGAGTAAGCAAAACTCTGTAAAAATGGCACTTTTGGTCACTGTGAGGGTTTAAAAAGTGGTTATTCAACATGAGGCACGATCCAATTGACATTTTGAATCATTTTTGGTACAGTCCCAAAAATCCATTTTCGGATGAAAAACGATGATTCCGGACATGTCGAACGTTCCCAAAATGGTCTATAATGATGAAATTTTAACATTTAATCTTTTGACTCTAAATGACTGTTGGATGTGAAATATGACTTTTTCAACTTAAATAAGTGTGTTTAAAGTCATTTCTGTGCCTGAAACGGGTCAAAATTGAAGTTTTTGAGTAAGCAAAACTCTGTAAAAATGGCACTTTTGGTCACTGTGAGGGTTTAAAAAGTGGTTATTCAACATGAGGCACGATCCAATTGACATTTTGAATCATTTTTGGTACAGTCCCAAAAATCAATTTTCGGATGAAAAACGATGACTCCGGACATGTCGAACGTTCCCAAAATGGTCTATAATGATGAAATTTTAACATTTAATCTTTTGACTCTAAATGACTGTTGGATGTGCATTATGACTTTTTCAACTAAAATAAGTGTGTTTAAAGTCATTTCTGTGCCTGAAACGGGTCAAAATTGAAGCTTTTGAGTAAGCAAAACTCTGTAAAAATGGCAATTTTGGTCACTGTGAAGGTTTAAAAAGTGGTTATTCAACATGAGGCATGATCCAATTGACATTTTGAATCATTTTTGGTACAGTCCAAAAAATCGATTTTCGGATGAAAAACGATGACTCCGGACATGTCGAACGTTCCCAAAATGGTCTATAATGATGAAATGTTAACATTTAATCTTTTGACTCTAAATGACTGTTGGATGTGAATTATGACTTTTTCAACTAAAATAAGTGTGTTTAAAGTCATTTCCGTGCCTGAAACGGGTCAAAATTGAAGCTTTTAAGTAAGCAAAACTCTGTAAAAATGGCAATTTTGGTCACTGTGAGGGTTTAAAAAGTGGTTATTGAACATGAGGCACGATCCAATTGACATTTTGAATCATTTTTGGTACAGTCCAAAAAATCAATTTTCGGATGAAAAACGATGACTCCGGACATGTCGAACGTTCCCAAAATGGTCAATAATGATGAAATTTTAACATTTAATCTTTTGACTCTAAATGACTGTTGGATGTGAATTATGACTTTTTCAACTAAAATAAGTGTGTTTAAAGTCATTTCTGTGCCTGAAACGGGTCAAAATTGATGCTTTTGAGTAAGCAAAACTCTGTAAAAATGGCACTTTTGGGCACTGTGAGGGTTTAAAAAGTAGTTATTCAACATGAGGCACGATCCAATTGACATTTTGAATCATTTTTGGTACAGTCCCAAAAATCAATTTTCGGATGAAAAACGATGACTCTGGACATGTCGAACGTTCCCAAAATGGTCTATAATGATGAAATTTTAACATTTAATCTTTTGACTCTAAATGACTGTTGGATGTGAATTATGACTTTTTCAACTAAAATAAGTGTGTTTAAAGTCATTTCTGTGCCTGAAACGGGTCAAAATTGAAGCTTTTGAGTAAGCAAAACTCTGTAAAAATGGCACTTTTGGTCACTGTGAGGGTTTAAAAAGTGGTTATTCAACATGAGGCACGATCCAATTGACATTTTGAATCATTTTTGGTACAGTCCAAAAAATCAATTTTCGGATGAAAAACGATGACTCCGGACATGCCGAACGTTCCCAAAATGGTCTATAATGATGAAATTTTAACATTTAATCTTTTGACTCTAAATGACTGTTGGATGTAAATTATGACTTTTTCAACTAAAATAAGTGTGTTTAAAGTCATTTCTGTGCCTGAAACGGGTCAAAATTGAAGCTTTTGAGTAAGCAAAACTCTGTAAAAATGGCACTTTTGGGCACTGTGAGGGTTTAAAAAGTGGTTATTCAACATGAGGCACGATCCAATTGACATTTTGAATCATTTTTGGTACAGTCCCAAAAATCAATTTTCGGATGAAAAACGATGACTCCGGACATGTCGAACGTTCCCAAAATGGTCTATAATGATGAAATTTTAACATTTAATCTTTTGACTCTAAATGACTGTTGGATGTGCATTATGACTTTTTCAACTAAAATAAGTGTGTTTAAAGTCATTTCTGTGCCTGAAACGGGTCAAAATTGAAGCCTTTGAGTAAGCAAAACTCTGTAAAAATGGCAATTTTGGTCAACGTGAGTGTTTAAAAAGTGGTTATTCAACTGGGGCACGATCCAATTGACATTTTGAAGCATTTTTGGTACAGTCAAAAAAATCAATTTTCGGATGAAAAACGATGACTCTGGACATGTCGAACGTTCCCAAAATGGTCTATAATGATTAAATTTCAACATTTAATCTTTTGACTCTAAATGACTGTTGGATGTGAATTATGACTTTTTCAACTAAAATAAGTGTGTTTAAAGTCATTTCTGTGCCTGAAACGGGTCAAAATTGAAGCTTTTGAGTAAGCAAAACTCTGTAAAAATGGCACTTTTGGTCACTGTGAGGGTTTAAAAAGTGGTTATTCAACATGAGGCACGATCCAATTGACATTTTGAATCATTTTTGGTACAGTCCAAAAATCAATTTTCGGATGAAAAACGATGACTCCGGACATGCCGAACGTTCCCAAAATGGTCTATAACCTCTTCGCCGCTAATGACAAGGGTAACTCGTCATGGACTTTCCATTGATTTCAATGGAAATTACATTGAAGCTGTAAATAGCCTTAGCAGTAAAGGGGTTAATGATGAAATTTTAACATTTAATCTTTTGACTCTAAATGACTGTTGGATGTGAATTATGACTTTTTCAACTAAAATAAGTGTGTTTAAAGTCATTTCTGTGCCTGAAACGGGTCAAAATTGAAGCTTTTGAGTAAGCAAAACTCTGTAAAAATGGCACTTTTGGTCACTGTGAGGGTTTAAAAAGTTGTTATTCAACATGAGGCACGATCCAATTGACATTTTGAATCATTTTTGGTACAGTCCAAAAAAATCAATTTTCGGATGAAAAACGATGACTCCGGACATGTCGAACGTTCCCAAAATGGTCTATAATGATGACATTTTAACATTTAATCTTTTGACTCTAAATGACTGTTGGGTGTGAAATATGACTTTTTCAACTTAAATAAGTGTGTTTAAAGTCATTTCTGTGCCTGAAACGGGTCAAAATTGAAGCTTTTGAGTAAGCAAAACTCTGTAAAAATGGCACTTTTGGTCACTGTGAGGGTTTAAAAAGTGGTTATTCAACATGAGGCACGATCCAATTGACATTTTGAATCATTTTTGGTACAGTCCCAAAAATCAATTTTCGGATGAAAAACGATGACTCCGGACATGCCGAACGTTCCCAAAATGGTCTATAATGATGAAATTTTAACATTTAATCTTTTGACTCTAAATGACTGTTGGATGTGAATTATGACTTTTTCAACTAAAATAAGTGTGTTTAAAGTCATTTCTGTGCCTGAAACGGGTCAAAATTTAAGCTTTTGAGTAAGCAAAACTCTGTAAAAATGGCACTTTTGGTCACTGTGAGGGTTTAAAAAGTGGTTATTCAACATGAGGCACGATCCAATTGACATTTTGAATCATTTTTGGTACAGTCCAAAAAATCAATTTTCAGATGAAAAACGATGACTCCGGACATGTCGAACGTTCCCAAAATGGTCTATAATGATGAAATTTTAACATTTAATCTTTTGACTCTAAATGACTGTTGGATGTAAATTATGACTTTTTCAACTAAAATAAGTGTGTTTAAAGTCATTTCTGTGCCTGAAACGGGTCAAAATTGAAGCTTTTGAGTGAGCAAAACTCTGTAAAAATGGCACTTTTGGTCACTGTGAGGGTTTAAAAAGTGGTTATTCAACATGAGGCACGATCCAATTGACATTTTGAATCATTTTTGGTACAGTCCCAAAAATCAATTTTCGGATGAAAAATGATGACTCCGGACATGTCGAACGTTCCCAAAATGGTCTATAATGATGAAATTTTAACATTTAATCTTTTGACTCTAAATGACTGTTGGATGTGAATTATGACTTTTTCAACTAAAATAAGTGTGTTTAAAGTCATTTCTGTGCCTGAAACTGGTCAAAATTGAAGCTTTTGAGTAAGCAAAACTCTGTAAAAATGGCACTTTTGGTCACTGTGAGGGTTTAAAAAGTGGTTATTCAACATGAGGCACGATCCAATTGACATTTTGAATCATTTTTGGTACAGTCCAAAAAATCAATTTTCGGATGAAAAACGATGACTCCGGACATGCCGAACGTTCCCAAAATGGTCTATAATGATGAAATTTTAACATTTAATCTTTTGACTCTAAATGACTGTTGGATGTGAATTAGGACTTTTTCAACTAAAATAAGTGTGTTTAAAGTCATTTCTGTGCCTGAAACGGGTCAAAATTGAAGCTTTTGAGTAAGCAAAACTCTGTAAAAATGGCACTTTTGGTCACTGTGAGGGTTTAAAAAGTGGTTATTCAACATGAGGCACGATCCAATTGACATTTTGAATCATTTTTGGTACAGTCCAAAAAATCAATTTTCGGATGAAAAACGATGACTCCGGACATGTCGAACGTTCCCAAAATGGTCTATAATGATGAAATTTTAACATTTAATCTTTTGACTCTAAATGACTGTTGGATGTGAATTATGACTTTTTCAACTAAAATAAGTGTGTTTAAAGTCATTTCTGTGCCTGAAAAGGGTCAAAATTGAAGCTTTTGAGTAAGCAAAACTCTGTAAAAATGGCAATTTTGGTCACTGTGAGGGTTTAAAAAGTGGTTATTCAACATGAGGCACGATCCAATTGACATTTTGAATCATTTTTGGTACAGTCCAAAAAATCAATTTTCGGATGAAAAACGATGACTCCGGACATGTCGAACGTTCCTAAAATGGTCTATAATGATGAAATTTTAACATTTAATCTTTTGACTCTAAATGACTGTTGGATGTGAATTATGACTTTTTCAACTAAAATAAGTGTGTTTAAAGTCATTTCTGTGCCTGAAACGGGTCAAAATTGAAGCTTTTGAGTAAGCAAAACTCTGTAAAAATGGCACTTTTGGTCACTGTGAGGGTTTAAAAAGTGGTTATTCAACATGAGGCACGATCCAATTGACATTTTGAATCATTTTTGGTACAGTCCCAAAAATCCATTTTCGGATGAAAAACGATGATTCCGGACATGTCGAACGTTCCCAAAATGGTCTATAATGATGAAATTTTAACATTTAATCTTTTGACTCTAAATGACTGTTGGATGTGAAATATGACTTTTTCAACTTAAATAAGTGTGTTTAAAGTCATTTCTGTGCCTGAAACGGGTCAAAATTGAAGTTTTTGAGTAAGCAAAACTCTGTAAAAATGGCACTTTTGGTCACTGTGAGGGTTTAAAAAGTGGTTATTCAACATGAGGCACGATCCAATTGACATTTTGAATAATTTTTGGTACAGTCCAAAAAATCAATTTTCAGATGAAAAACGATGACTCCGGACATGTCGAACGTTCCCAAAATGGTCTATAATGATGAAATTTTAACATTTAATCTTTTGACTCTAAATGACTGTTGGATGTAAATTATGACTTTTTCAACTAAAATAAGTGTGTTTAAAGTCATTTCTGTGCCTGAAACGGGTCAAAATTGAAGCTTTTGAGTGAGCAAAACTCTGTAAAAATGGCACTTTTGGTCACTGTGAGGGTTTAAAAAGTGGTTATTCAACATGAGGCACGATCCAATTGACATTTTGAATCATTTTTGGTACAGTCCCAAAAATCAATTTTCGGATGAAAAATGATGACTCCGGACATGTCGAACGTTCCCAAAATGGTCTATAATGATGAAATTTTAACATTTAATCTTTTGACTCTAAATGACTGTTGGATGTGAATTATGACTTTTTCAACTAAAATAAGTGTGTTTAAAGTCATTTCTGTGCCTGAAACTGGTCAAAATTGAAGCTTTTGAGTAAGCAAAACTCTGTAAAAATGGCACTTTTGGTCACTGTGAGGGTTTAAAAAGTGGTTATTCAACATGAGGCACGATCCAATTGACATTTTGAATCATTTTTGGTACAGTCCAAAAAATCAATTTTCGGATGAAAAACGATGACTCCGGACATGCCGAACGTTCCCAAAATGGTCTATAATGATGAAATTTTAACATTTAATCTTTTGACTCTAAATGACTGTTGGATGTGAATTAGGACTTTTTCAACTAAAATAAGTGTGTTTAAAGTCATTTCTGTGCCTGAAACGGGTCAAAATTGAAGCTTTTGAGTAAGCAAAACTCTGTAAAAATGGCACTTTTGGTCACTGTGAGGGTTTAAAAAGTGGTTATTCAACATGAGGCACGATCCAATTGACATTTTGAATCATTTTTGGTACAGTCCAAAAAATCAATTTTCGGATGAAAAACGATGACTCCGGACATGTCGAACGTTCCTAAAATGGTCTATAATGATGAAATTTTAACATTTAATCTTTTGACTCTAAATGACTGTTGGATGTGAATTATGACTTTTTCAACTAAAATAAGTGTGTTTAAAGTCATTTCTGTGCCTGAAACGGGTCAAAATTGAAGCTTTTGAGTAAGCAAAACTCTGTAAAAATGGCACTTTTGGTCACTGTGAGGGTTTAAAAAGTGGTTATTCAACATGAGGCACGATCCAATTGACATTTTGAATCATTTTTGGTACAGTCCCAAAAATCCATTTTCGGATGAAAAACGATGATTCCGGACATGTCGAACGTTCCCAAAATGGTCTATAATGATGAAATTTTAACATTTAATCTTTTGACTCTAAATGACTGTTGGATGTGAAATATGACTTTTTCAACTTAAATAAGTGTGTTTAAAGTCATTTCTGTGCCTGAAACGGGTCAAAATTGAAGCTTTTGAGTAAGCAAAACTCTGTAAAAATGGCACTTTTGGGCACTGTGAGGGTTTAAAAAGTGGTTATTCAACATGAGGCACGATCCAATTGACATTTTGAATCATTTTTGGTACAGTCCCAAAAATCAATTTTCGGATGAAAAACGATGACTCCGGACATGTCGAACGTTCCCAAAATGGTCTATAATGATGAAATTTTAACATTTAATCTTTTGACTCTAAATGACTGTTGGATGTGCATTATGACTTTTTCAACTAAAATAAGTGTGTTTAAAGTCATTTCTGTGCCTGAAACGGGTCAAAATTGAAGCCTTTGAGTAAGCAAAACTCTGTAAAAATGGCAATTTTGGTCAACGTGAGTGTTTAAAAAGTGGTTATTCAACATGAGGCACGATCCAATTGACATTTTGAAGCATTTTTGGTACAGTCAAAAAAATCAATTTTCGGATGAAAAACGATGACTCTGGACATGTCGAACGTTCCCAAAATGGTCTATAATGATTAAATTTTAACATTTAATCTTTTGACTCTAAATGACTGTTGGATGTGAATTATGACTTTTTCAACTAAAATAAGTGTGTTTAAAGTCATTTCTGTGCCTGAAACGGGTAAAAATTGAAGCTTTTGAGTAAGCAAAACTCTGTAAAAATGGCACTTTTGGTCACTGTGAGGGTTTAAAAAGTGGTTATTCAACATGAGGCACGATCCAATTGACATTTTGAATCATTTTTGGTACAGTCCAAAAAATCAATTTTCGGATGAAAAACGATGACCCCGGACATGCCGAACGTTCCCAAAATGGTCTATAACCTCTTCGCCGCTAATGACAAGGGAAACTCGTCATGGACTTTCCATTGATTTCAATGGAAATTACATTGAAGCTGTAAAATAGCCTTAGCAGTAAAGGGGTTAATGATGAAATTTTAACATTTAATCTTTTGACTCTAAATGACTGTTGGATGTGAATTATGACTTTTTCAACTAAAATAAGTGTGTTTAAAGTCATTTCTGTGCCTGAAACGGGTCAAAATTGAAGCTTTTGAGTAAGCAAAACTCTGTAAAAATGGCACTTTTGGTCACTGTGAGGGTTTAAAAAGTTGTTATTCAACATGAGGCACGATCCATTTGACATTTTGAATCATTTTTGGTACAGTCCAAAAAAATCAATTTTCGGATGAAAAACGATGACTCCGGACATGTCGAACGTTCCCAAAATGGTCTATAATGATGACATTTTAACATTTAATCTTTTGACTCTAAATGACTGTTGGGTGTGAAATATGACTTTTTCAACTTAAATAAGTGTGTTTAAAGTCATTTCTGTGCCTGAAACGGGTCAAAATTGAAGCTTTTGAGTAAGCAAAACTCTGTAAAAATGGCACTTTTGGTCACTGTGAGGGTTTAAAAAGTGGTTATTCAACATGAGGCACGATCCAATTGACATTTTGAATCATTTTTGGTACAGTCCCAAAAATCAATTTTCGGATGAAAAACGATGACTCCGGACATGTCGAACGTTCCCAAAATGGTCTATAATGATGAAATTTTAACATTTAATCTTTTGACTCTAAATGACTGTTGGATGTGAATTATGACTTTTTCAACTAAAATAAGTGTGTTTAAAGTCATTTCTATGCCTGAAAAGGGTCAAAATTGAAGCTTTTGAGTAAGCAAAACTCTGTAAAAATGGCAATTTTGGTCACTGTGAGGGTTTAAAAAGTGGTTATTCAACATGAGGCACGATCCAATTGACATTTTGAATCATTTTTGGTACAGTCCAAAAAATCAATTTTCGGATGAAAAACGATGACTCCGGACATGTCGAACGTTCCCAAAATGGTCTATAATGATGAAATTTTAACATTTAATCTTTTGACTCTAAATGACTGTTGGATGTGAATTATGACTTTTTCAACTAAAATAAGTGTGTTTAAAGTCATTTCTGTGCCTGAAACGGGTCAAAATTGAAGCTTTTGAGTAAGCAAAACTCTGTAAAAATGGCACTTTTGGTCACTGTGAGGGTTTAAAAAGTGGTTATTCAACATGAGGCACGATCCAATTGACATTTTGAATCATTTTTGGTACAGTCCCAAAAATCCATTTTCGGATGAAAAACGATGATTCCGGACATGTCGAACGTTCCCAAAATGGTCTATAATGATGAAATTTTAACATTTAATCTTTTGACTCTAAATGACTGTTGGATGTGAAATATGACTTTTTCAACTTAAATAAGTGTGTTTAAAGTCATTTCTGTGCCTGAAACGGGTCAAAATTGAAGTTTTTGAGTAAGCAAAACTCTGTAAAAATGGCACTTTTGGTCACTGTGAGGGTTTAAAAAGTGGTTATTCAACATGAGGCACGATCCAATTGACATTTTGAATCATTTTTGGTACAGTCCCAAAAATCAATTTTCGGATGAAAAACGATGACTCCGGACATGTCGAACGTTCCCAAAATGGTCTATAATGATGAAATTTTAACATTTAATCTTTTGACTCTAAATGACTGTTGGATGTGCATTATGACTTTTTCAACTAAAATAAGTGTGTTTAAAGTCATTTCTGTGCCTGAAACGGGTCAAAATTGAAGCTTTTGAGTAAGCAAAACTCTGTAAAAATGGCAATTTTGGTCACTGTGAAGGTTTAAAAAGTGGTTATTCAACATGAGGCATGATCCAATTGACATTTTGAATCATTTTTGGTACAGTCCAAAAAATCGATTTTCGGATGAAAAACGATGACTCCGGACATGTCGAACGTTCCCAAAATGGTCTATAATGATGAAATGTTAACATTTAATCTTTTGACTCTAAATGACTGTTGGATGTGAATTATGACTTTTTCAACTAAAATAAGTGTGTTTAAAGTCATTTCCGTGCCTGAAACGGGTCAAAATTGAAGCTTTTAAGTAAGCAAAACTCTGTAAAAATGGCAATTTTGGTCACTGTGAGGGTTTAAAAAGTGGTTATTGAACATGAGGCACGATCCAATTGACATTTTGAATCATTTTTGGTACAGTCCAAAAAATCAATTTTCGGATGAAAAACGATGACTCCGGACATGTCGAACGTTCCCAAAATGGTCAATAATGATGAAATTTTAACATTTAATCTTTTGACTCTAAATGACTGTTGGATGTGAATTATGACTTTTTCAAATAATAAGTGTGTTTAAAGTCATTTCTGTGCCTGAAACGGGTCAAAATTGATGCTTTTGAGTAAGCAAAACTCTGTAAAAATGGCACTTTTGGGCACTGTGAGGGTTTAAAAAGTAGTTATTCAACATGAGGCACGATCCAATTGACATTTTGAATCATTTTTGGTACAGTCCCAAAAATCAATTTTCGGATGAAAAACGATGACTCTGGACATGTCGAACGTTCCCAAAATGGTCTATAATGATGAAATTTTAACATTTAATCTTTTGACTCTAAATGACTGTTGGATGTGAATTATGACTTTTTCAACTAAAATAAGTGTGTTTAAAGTCATTTCTGTGCCTGAAACGGGTCAAAATTGAAGCTTTTGAGTAAGCAAAACTCTGTAAAAATGGCACTTTTGGTCACTGTGAGGGTTTAAAAAGTGGTTATTCAACATGAGGCACGATCCAATTGACATTTTGAATCATTTTTGGTACAGTCCAAAAACTCAATTTTCGGATGAAAAACGATGACTCCGGACATGCCGAACGTTCCCAAAATGGTCTATAATGATGAAATTTTAACATTTAATCTTTTGACTCTAAATGACTGTTGGATGTAAATTATGACTTTTTCAACTAAAATAAGTGTGTTTAAAGTCATTTCTGTGCCTGAAACGGGTCAAAATTGAAGCTTTTGAGTAAGCAAAACTCTGTAAAAATGGCACTTTTGGTCACTGTGAGGGTTTAAAAAGTGGTTATTCAACATGAGGCACGATCCAATTGACATTTTGAATCATTTTTGGTACAGTCCCAAAAATCTATTTTCGGATGAAAAATGATGACTCCGGACATGTCGAACGTTCCCAAAATGGTCTATAATGATGAAATTTTAACATTTAATCTTTTGACTCTAAATGACTGTTGGATGTGAATTATGACTTTTTCAACTAAAATAAGTGTGTTTAAAGTCATTTATGTGCCTGAAACGGGTCAAAATTGAAGCTTTTGAGTAAGCAAAACTCTGTAAAAATTGCACTTTTGGTCACTGTGAGGGTTTAAAAAGTGGTTATTCAACATGAGGCACGATCCAATTGACATTTTGAATCATTTTTGGTACAGTCCAAAAAATCAATTTTCGGATGAAAAACGATGACTCCGGACATGTCGAACGTTCCCAAAATGGTCTATAATGATGAAATTTTAACATTTAATCTTTTGACTGTAAATGACTGTTGGATGTGAATTATGACTTTTTCAACTAAAATAAGTGTGTTTAAAGTCATTTCTGTGCCTGAAACGGGTCAAAATTGAAGCTTTTGAGTAAGCAAAACTCTGTAAAAATGGCACTTTTGGGCACTGTGAGGGTTTAAAAAGTGGTTATTCAACATGAGGCACGATCCAATTGACATTTTGAATCATTTTTGGTACAGTCCCAAAAATCAATTTTCGGATGAAAAACGATGACTCCGGACATGTCGAACGTTCCCAAAATGGTCTATAATGATGAAATTTTAACATTTAATCTTTTGACTCTAAATGACTGTTGGATGTGCATTATGACTTTTTCAACTAAAATAAGTGTGTTTAAAGTCATTTCTGTGCCTGAAACGGGTCAAAATTGAAGCCTTTGAGTAAGCAAAACTCTGTAAAAATGGCAATTTTGGTCAACGTGAGTGTTTAAAAAGTGGTTATTCAACATGAGGCACGATCCAATTGACATTTTGAAGCATTTTTGGTACAGTCAAAAAAATCAATTTTCGGATGAAAAACGATGACTCTGGACATGTCGAACGTTCCCAAAATGGTCTATAATGATTAAATTTTAACATTTAATCTTTTGACTCTAAATGACTGTTGGATGTGAATTATGACTTTTTCAACTAAAATAAGTGTGTTTAAAGTCATTTCTGTGCTTGAAACGGGTCAAAATTGAAGCTTTTGAGTAAGCAAAACTCTGTAAAAATGGCACTTTTGGTCACTGTGAGGGTTTAAAAAGTGGTTATTCAACATGAGGCACGATCCAATTGACATTTTGAATCATTTTTGGTACAGTCCAAAAAATCAATTTTCGGATGAAAAACGATGACCCCGGACATGCCGAACGTTCCCAAAATGGTCTATAACCTCTTCGCCGCTAATGACAAGGGTAACTCGTCATGGACTTTCCATTGATTTCAATGGAAATTACATTGAAGCTGTAAAATAGCCTTAGCAGTAAAGGGGTTAATGATGAAATTTTAACATTTAATCTTTTGACTCTAAATGACTGTTGGATGTGAATTATGACTTTTTCAACTAAAATAAGTGTGTTTAAAGTCATTTCTGTGCCTGAAACGGGTCAAAATTGAAGCTTTTGAGTAAGCAAAACTCTGTAAAAATGGCACTTTTGGTCACTGTGAGGGTTTAAAAAGTTGTTATTCAACATGAGGCACGATCCAATTGACATTTTGAATCATTTTTGGTACAGTCCAAAAAAATCAATTTTCGGATGAAAAACGATGACTCCGGACATGTCGAACGTTCCCAAAATGGTCTATAATGATGACATTTTAACATTTAATCTTTTGACTCTAAATGACTGTTGGGTGTGAAATATGACTTTTTCAACTTAAATAAGTGTGTTTAAAGTCATTTCTGTGCCTGAAACGGGTCAAAATTGAAGCTTTTGAGTAAGCAAAACTCTGTAAAAATGGCACTTTTGGTCACTGTGAGGGTTTAAAAAGTGGTTATTCAACATGAGGCACGATCCAATTGACATTTTGAATCATTTTTGGTACAGTCCCAAAAATCAATTTTCGGATGAAAAACGATGACTCCGGACATGCCGAACGTTCCCAAAATGGTCTATAATGATGAAATTTTAACATTTAATCTTTTGACTCTAAATGACTGTTGGATGTGAATTATGACTTTTTCAACTAAAATAAGTGTGTTTAAAGTCATTTCTGTGCCTGAAACGGGTCAAAATTTAAGCTTTTGAGTAAGCAAAACTCTGTAAAAATGGCACTTTTGGTCACTGTGAGGGTTTAAAAAGTGGTTATTCAACATGAGGCACGATCCAATTGACATTTTGAATCATTTTTGGTACAGTCCAAAAAATCAATTTTCAGATGAAAAACGATGACTCCGGACATGTCGAACGTTCCCAAAATGGTCTATAATGATGAAATTTTAACATTTAATCTTTTGACTCTAAATGACTGTTGGATGTAAATTATGACTTTTTCAACTAAAATAAGTGTGTTTAAAGTCATTTCTGTGCCTGAAACGGGTCAAAATTGAAGCTTTTGAGTAAGCAAAACTCTGTAAAAATGGCACTTTTGGTCACTGTGAGGGTTTAAAAAGTGGTTATTCAACATGAGGCACGATCCAATTGACATTTTGAATCATTTTTGGTACAGTCCCAAAAATCAATTTTCGGATGAAAAATGATGACTCCGGACATGTCGAACGTTCCCAAAATGGTCTATAATGATGAAATTTTAACATTTAATCTTTTGACGCTAAATGACTGTTGGATGTGAATTATGACTTTTTCAACTAAAATAAGTGTGTTTAAAGTCATTTCTGTGCCTGAAACTGGTCAAAATTGAAGCTTTTGAGTAAGCAAAACTCTGTAAAAATGGCACTTTTGGTCACTGTGAGGGTTTAAAAAGTGGTTATTCAACATGAGGCACGATCCAATTGACATTTTGAATCATTTTTGGTACAGTCCAAAAAATCAATTTTCGGATGAAAAACGATGACTCCGGACATGCCGAACGTTCCCAAAATGGTCTATAATGATGAAATTTTAACATTTAATCTTTTGACTCTAAATGACTGTTGGATGTGAATTATGACTTTTTCAACTAAAATAAGTGTGTTTAAAGTCATTTCTGTGCCTGAAACGGGTCAAAATTGAAGCTTTTGAGTAAGCAAAACTCTGTAAAAATGGCACTTTTGGTCACTGTGAGGGTTTAAAAAGTGGTTATTCAACATGAGGCACGATCCAATTGACATTTTGAATCATTTTTGGTACAGTCCAAAAAATCAATTTTCGGATGAAAAACGATGACTCCGGACATGTCGAACGTTCCCAAAATGGTCTATAATGATGAAATTTTAACATTTAATCTTTTGACTCTAAATGACTGTTGGATGTGAATTATGAATTTTTCAACTAAAATAAGTGTGTTTAAAGTCATTTCTGTGCCTGAAAAGGGTCAAAATTGAAGCTTTTGAGTAAGCAAAACTCTGTAAAAATGGCAATTTTGGTCACTGTGAGGGTTTAAAAAGTGGTTATTCAACATGAGGCACGATCCAATTGACATTTTGAATCATTTTTGGTACAGTCCAAAAAATCAATTTTCGGATGAAAAACGATGACTCCGGACATGTCGAACGTTCCCAAAATGGTCTATAATGATGAAATTTTAACATTTAATCTTTTGACTCTAAATGACTGTTGGATGTGAATTATGACTTTTTCAACTAAAATAAGTGTGTTTAAAGTCATTTCTGTGCCTGAAACGGGTCAAAATTGAAGCTTTTGAGTAAGCAAAACTCTGTAAAAATGGCACTTTTGGTCACTGTGAGGGTTTAAAAAGTGGTTATTCAACATGAGGCACGATCCAATTGACATTTTGAATCATTTTTGGTACAGTCCCAAAAATCCATTTTCGGATGAAAAACGATGATTCCGGACATGTCGAACGTTCCCAAAATGGTCTATAATGATGAAATTTTAACATTTAATCTTTTGACTCTAAATGACTGTTGGATGTGAAATATGACTTTTTCAACTTAAATAAGTGTGTTTAAAGTCATTTCTGTGCCTGAAACGGGTCAAAATTGAAGTTTTTGAGTAAGCAAAACTCTGTAAAAATGGCACTTTTGGTCACTGTGAGGGTTTAAAAAGTGGTTATTCAACATGAGGCACGATCCAATTGACATTTTGAATCATTTTTGGTACAGTCCCAAAAATCAATTTTCGGATGAAAAACGATGACTCCGGACATGTCGAACGTTCCCAAAATGGTCTATAATGATGAAATTTTAACATTTAATCTTTTGACTCTAAATGACTGTTGGATGTGCATTATGACTTTTTCAACTAAAATAAGTGTGTTTAAAGTCATTTCTGTGCCTGAAACGGGTCAAAATTGAAGCTTTTGAGTAAGCAAAACTCTGTAAAAATGGCAATTTTGGTCACTGTGAAGGTTTAAAAAGTGGTTATTCAACATGAGGCATGATCCAATTGACATTTTGAATCATTTTTGGTACAGTCCAAAAAATCGATTTTCGGATGAAAAACGATGACTCCGGACATGTCGAACGTTCCCAAAATGGTCTATAATGATGAAATGTTAACATTTAATCTTTTGACTCTAAATGACTGTTGGATGTGAATTATGACTTTTTCAACTAAAATAAGTGTGTTTAAAGTCATTTCCGTGCCTGAAACGGGTCAAAATTGAAGCTTTTAAGTAAGCAAAACTCTGTAAAAATGGCAATTTTGGTCACTGTGAGGGTTTAAAAAGTGGTTATTGAACATGAGGCACGATCCAATTGACATTTTGAATCATTTTTGGTACAGTCCAAAAAATCAATTTTCGGATGAAAAACGATGACTCCGGACATGTCGAACGTTCCCAAAATGGTCAATAATGATGAAATTTTAACATTTAATCTTTTGACTCTAAATGACTGTTGGATGTGAATTATGACTTTTTCAACTAAAATAAGTGTGTTTAAAGTCATTTCTGTGCCTGAAACGGGTCAAAATTGATGCTTTTGAGTAAGCAAAACTCTGTAAAAATGGCACTTTTGGGCACTGTGAGGGTTTAAAAAGTAGTTATTCAACATGAGGCACGATCCAATTGACATTTTGAATCATTTTTGGTACAGTCCCAAAAATCAATTTTCGGATGAAAAACGATGACTCTGGACATGTCGAACGTTCCCAAAATGGTCTATAATGATGAAATTTTAACATTTAATCTTTTGACTCTAAATGACTGTTGGATGTGAATTATGACTTTTTCAACTAAAATAAGTGTGTTTAAAGTCATTTCTGTGCCTGAAACGGGTCAAAATTGAAGCTTTTGAGTAAGCAAAACTCTGTAAAAATGGCACTTTTGGTCACTGTGAGGGTTTAAAAAGTGGTTATTCAACATGAGGCACGATCCAATTGACATTTTGAATCATTTTTGGTACAGTCCAAAAAATCAATTTTCGGATGAAAAACGATGACTCCGGACATGCCGAACGTTCCCAAAATGGTCTATAATGATGAAATTTTAACATTTAATCTTTTGACTCTAAATGACTGTTGGATGTAAATTATGACTTTTTCAACTAAAATAAGTGTGTTTAAAGTCATTTCTGTGCCTGAAACGGGTCAAAATTGAAGCTTTTGAGTAAGCAAAACTCTGTAAAAATGGCACTTTTGGGCACTGTGAGGGTTTAAAAAGTGGTTATTCAACATGAGGCACGATCCAATTGACATTTTGAATCATTTTTGGTACAGTCCCAAAAATCAATTTTCGGATGAAAAACGATGACTCCGGACATGTCGAACGTTCCCAAAATGGTCTATAATGATGAAATTTTAACATTTAATCTTTTGACTCTAAATGACTGTTGGATGTGCATTATGACTTTTTCAACTAAAATAAGTGTGTTTAAAGTCATTTCTGTGCCTGAAACGGGTCAAAATTGAAGCCTTTGAGTAAGCAAAACTCTGTAAAAATGGCAATTTTGGTCAACGTGAGTGTTTAAAAAGTGGTTATTCAACATGAGGCACGATCCAATTGACATTTTGAAGCATTTTTGGTACAGTCAAAAAAATC
The DNA here is from genome assembly GCF_964263255.1 of Lissotriton vulgaris. Lineage (NCBI taxonomy): Eukaryota > Metazoa > Chordata > Amphibia > Caudata > Salamandridae > Lissotriton > Lissotriton vulgaris. Next base: position 21,529 of record NW_028251443.1, read on the forward strand.
AATTTTCGGATGAAAAACGATGACTCTGGACATGTCGAACGTTCCCAAAATGGTCTATAATGATTAAATTTCAACATTTAATCTTTTGACTCTAAATGACTGTTGGATGTGAATTATGACTTTTTCAACTAAAATAAGTGTGTTTAAAGTCATTTCTGTGCCTGAAACGGGTCAAAATTGAAGCTTTTGAGTAAGCAAAACTCTGTAAAAATGGCACTTTTGGTCACTGTGAGGGTTTAAAAAGTGGTTATTCAACATGAGGCACGATCCAATTGACATTTTGAATCATTTTTGGTACAGTCCAAAAAATCAATTTTCGGATGAAAAACGATGACTCCGGACATGCCGAACGTTCCCAAAATGGTCTATAACCTCTTCGCCGCTAATGACAAGGGTAACTCGTCATGGACTTTCCATTGATTTCAATGGAAATTACATTGAAGCTGTAAAATAGCCTTAGCAGTAAAGGGGTTAATGATGAAATTTTAACATTTAATCTTTTGACTCTAAATGACTGTTGGATGTGAATTATGACTTTTTCAACTAAAATAAGTGTGTTTAAAGTCATTTCTGTGCCTGAAACGGGTCAAAATTGAAGCTTTTGAGTAAGCAAAACTCTGTAAAAATGGCACTTTTGGTCACTGTGAGGGTTTAAAAAGTTGTTATTCAACATGAGGCACGATCCAATTGACATTTTGAATCATTTTTGGTACAGTCCAAAAAAATCAATTTTCGGATGAAAAACGATGACTCCGGACATGTCGAACGTTCCCAAAATGGTCTATAATGATGACATTTTAACATTTAATCTTTTGACTCTAAATGACTGTTGGGTGTGAAATATGACTTTTTCAACTTAAATAAGTGTGTTTAAAGTCATTTCTGTGCCTGAAACGGGTCAAAATTGAAGCTTTTGAGTAAGCAAAACTCTGTAAAAATGGCACTTTTGGTCACTGTGAGGGTTTAAAAAGTGGTTATTCAACATGAGGCACGATCCAATTGACATTTTGAATCATTTTTGGTACAGTCCCAAAAATCAATTTTCGGATGAAAAACGATGACTCCGGACATGCCGAACGTTCCCAAAATGGTCTATAATGATGAAATTTTAACATTTAATCTTTTGACTCTAAATGACTGTTGGATGTGAATTATGACTTTTTCAACTAAAATAAGTGTGTTTAAAGTCATTTCTGTGCCTGAAACGGGTCAAAATTTAAGCTTTTGAGTAAGCAAAACTCTGTAAAAATGGCACTTTTGGTCACTGTGAGGGTTTAAAAAGTGGTTATTCAACATGAGGCACGATCCAATTGACATTTTGAATCATTTTTGGTACAGTCCAAAAAATCAATTTTCAGATGAAAAACGATGACTCCGGACATGTCGAACGTTCCCAAAATGGTCTATAATGATGAAATTTTAACATTTAATCTTTTGACTCTAAATGACTGTTGGATGTAAATTATGACTTTTTCAACTAAAATAAGTGTGTTTAAAGTCATTTCTGTGCCTGAAACGGGTCAAAATTGAAGCTTTTGAGTGAGCAAAACTCTGTAAAAATGGCACTTTTGGTCACTGTGAGGGTTTAAAAAGTGGTTATTCAACATGAGGCACGATCCAATTGACATTTTGAATCATTTTTGGTACAGTCCCAAAAATCAATTTTCGGATGAAAAATGATGACTCCGGACATGTCGAACGTTCCCAAAATGGTCTATAATGATGAAATTTTAACATTTAATCTTTTGACTCTAAATGACTGTTGGATGTGAATTATGACTTTTTCAACTAAAATAAGTGTGTTTAAAGTCATTTCTGTGCCTGAAACTGGTCAAAATTGAAGCTTTTGAGTAAGCAAAACTCTGTAAAAATGGCACTTTTGGTCACTGTGAGGGTTTAAAAAGTGGTTATTCAACATGAGGCACGATCCAATTGACATTTTGAATCATTTTTGGTACAGTCCAAAAAATCAATTTTCGGATGAAAAACGATGACTCCGGACATGCCGAACGTTCCCAAAATGGTCTATAATGATGAAATTTTAACATTTAATCTTTTGACTCTAAATGACTGTTGGATGTGAATTAGGACTTTTTCAACTAAAATAAGTGTGTTTAAAGTCATTTCTGTGCCTGAAACGGGTCAAAATTGAAGCTTTTGAGTAAGCAAAACTCTGTAAAAATGGCACTTTTGGTCACTGTGAGGGTTTAAAAAGTGGTTATTCAACATGAGGCACGATCCAATTGACATTTTGAATCATTTTTGGTACAGTCCAAAAAATCAATTTTCGGATGAAAAACGATGACTCCGGACATGTCGAACGTTCCCAAAATGGTCTATAATGATGAAATTTTAACATTTAATCTTTTGACTCTAAATGACTGTTGGATGTGAATTATGACTTTTTCAACTAAAATAAGTGTGTTTAAAGTCATTTCTGTGCCTGAAAAGGGTCAAAATTGAAGCTTTTGAGTAAGCAAAACTCTGTAAAAATGGCAATTTTGGTCACTGTGAGGGTTTAAAAAGTGGTTATTCAACATGAGGCACGATCCAATTGACATTTTGAATCATTTTTGGTACAGTCCAAAAAATCAATTTTCGGATGAAAAACGATGACTCCGGACATGTCGAACGTTCCTAAAATGGTCTATAATGATGAAATTTTAACATTTAATCTTTTGACTCTAAATGACTGTTGGATGTGAATTATGACTTTTTCAACTAAAATAAGTGTGTTTAAAGTCATTTCTGTGCCTGAAACGGGTCAAAATTGAAGCTTTTGAGTAAGCAAAACTCTGTAAAAATGGCACTTTTGGTCACTGTGAGGGTTTAAAAAGTGGTTATTCAACATGAGGCACGATCCAATTGACATTTTGAATCATTTTTGGTACAGTCCCAAAAATCCATTTTCGGATGAAAAACGATGATTCCGGACATGTCGAACGTTCCCAAAATGGTCTATAATGATGAAATTTTAACATTTAATCTTTTGACTCTAAATGACTGTTGGATGTGAAATATGACTTTTTCAACTTAAATAAGTGTGTTTAAAGTCATTTCTGTGCCTGAAACGGGTCAAAATTGAAGTTTTTGAGTAAGCAAAACTCTGTAAAAATGGCACTTTTGGTCACTGTGAGGGTTTAAAAAGTGGTTATTCAACATGAGGCACGATCCAATTGACATTTTGAATCATTTTTGGTACAGTCCAAAAAATCAATTTTCAGATGAAAAACGATGACTCCGGACATGTCGAACGTTCCCAAAATGGTCTATAATGATGAAATTTTAACATTTAATCTTTTGACTCTAAATGACTGTTGGATGTAAATTATGACTTTTTCAACTAAAATAAGTGTGTTTAAAGTCATTTCTGTGCCTGAAACGGGTCAAAATTGAAGCTTTTGAGTGAGCAAAACTCTGTAAAAATGGCACTTTTGGTCACTGTGAGGGTTTAAAAAGTGGTTATTCAACATGAGGCACGATCCAATTGACATTTTGAATCATTTTTGGTACAGTCCCAAAAATCAATTTTCGGATGAAAAATGATGACTCCGGACATGTCGAACGTTCCCAAAATGGTCTATAATGATGAAATTTTAACATTTAATCTTTTGACTCTAAATGACTGTTGGATGTGAATTATGACTTTTTCAACTAAAATAAGTGTGTTTAAAGTCATTTCTGTGCCTGAAACTGGTCAAAATTGAAGCTTTTGAGTAAGCAAAACTCTGTAAAAATGGCACTTTTGGACACTGTGAGGGTTTAAAAAGTGGTTATTCAACATGAGGCACGATCCAATTGACATTTTGAATCATTTTTGGTACAGTCCAAAAAATCAATTTTCGGATGAAAAACGATGACTCCGGACATGCCGAACGTTCCCAAAATGGTCTATAATGATGAAATTTTAACATTTAATCTTTTGACTCTAAATGACTGTTGGATGTGAATTAGGACTTTTTCAACTAAAATAAGTGTGTTTAAAGTCATTTCTGTGCCTGAAACGGGTCAAAATTGAAGCTTTTGAGTAAGCAAAACTCTGTAAAAATGGCACTTTTGGTCACTGTGAGGGTTTAAAAAGTGGTTATTCAACATGAGGCACGATCCAATTGACATTTTGAATCATTTTTGGTACAGTCCAAAAAATCAATTTTCGGATGAAAAACGATGACTCCGGACATGTCGAACGTTCCCAAAATGGTCTATAATGATGAAATTTTAACATTTAATCTTTTGACTCTAAATGACTGTTGGATGTGAATTATGACTTTTTCAACTAAAATAAGTGTGTTTAAAGTCATTTCTGTGCCTGAAAAGGGTCAAAATTGAAGCTTTTGAGTAAGCAAAACTCTGTAAAAATGGCAATTTTGGTCACTGTGAGGGTTTAAAAAGTGGTTATTCAACATGAGGCACGATCCAATTGACATTTTGAATCATTTTTGGTACAGTCCAAAAAATCAATTTTCGGATGAAAAACGATGACTCCGGACATGTCGAACGTTCCTAAAATGGTCTATAATGATGAAATTTTAACATTTAATCTTTTGACTCTAAATGACTGTTGGATGTGAATTATGACTTTTTCAACTAAAATAAGTGTGTTTAAAGTCATTTCTGTGCCTGAAACGGGTCAAAATTGAAGCTTTTGAGTAAGCAAAACTCTGTAAAAATGGCACTTTTGGTCACTGTGAGGGTTTAAAAAGTGGTTATTCAACATGAGGCACGATCCAATTGACATTTTGAATCATTTTTGGTACAGTCCCAAAAATCCATTTTCGGATGAAAAACGATGATTCCGGACATGTCGAACGTTCCCAAAATGGTCTATAATGATGAAATTTTAACATTTAATCTTTTGACTCTAAATGACTGTTGGATGTGAAATATGACTTTTTCAACTTAAATAAGTGTGTTTAAAGTCATTTCTGTGCCTGAAACGGGTCAAAATTGAAGTTTTTGAGTAAGCAAAACTCTGTAAAAATGGCACTTTTGGTCACTGTGAGGGTTTAAAAAGTGGTTATTCAACATGAGGCACGATCCAATTGACATTTTGAATCATTTTTGGTACAGTCCCAAAAATCAATTTTCGGATGAAAAACGATGACTCCGGACATGTCGAACGTTCCCAAAATGGTCTATAATGATGAAATTTTAACATTTAATCTTTTGACTCTAAATGACTGTTGGATGTGCATTATGACTTTTTCAACTAAAATAAGTGTGTTTAAAGTCATTTCTGTGCCTGAAACGGGTCAAAATTGAAGCTTTTGAGTAAGCAAAACTCTGTAAAAATGGCACTTTTGGTCACTGTGAGGGTTTAAAAAGTGGTTATTCAACATGAGGCACGATCCAATTGACATTTTGAATCATTTTTGGTACAGTCCCAAAAATCCATTTTCGGATGAAAAACGATGATTCCGGACATGTCGAACGTTCCCAAAATGGTCTATAATGATGAAATTTTAACATTTAATCTTTTGACTCTAAATGACTGTTGGATGTGAAATATGACTTTTTCAACTTAAATAAGTGTGTTTAAAGTCATTTCTGTGCCTGAAACGGGTCAAAATTGAAGTTTTTGAGTAAGCAAAACTCTGTAAAAATGGCACTTTTGGTCACTGTGAGGGTTTAAAAAGTGGTTATTCAACATGAGGCACGATCCAATTGACATTTTGAATCATTTTTGGTACAGTCCCAAAAATCAATTTTCGGATGAAAAACGATGACTCCGGACATGTCGAACGTTCCCAAAATGGTCTATAATGATGAAATTTTAACATTTAATCTTTTGACTCTAAATGACTGTTGGATGTGCATTATGACTTTTTCAACTAAAATAAGTGTGTTTAAAGTCATTTCTGTGCCTGAAACGGGTCAAAATTGAAGCTTTTGAGTAAGCAAAACTCTGTAAAAATGGCAATTTTGGTCACTGTGAAGGTTTAAAAAGTGGTTATTCAACATGAGGCATGATCCAATTGACATTTTGAATCATTTTTGGTACAGTCCAAAAAATCGATTTTCGGATGAAAAACGATGACTCCGGACATGTCGAACGTTCCCAAAATGGTCTATAATGATGAAATGTTAACATTTAATCTTTTGACTCTAAATGACTGTTGGATGTGAATTATGACTTTTTCAACTAAAATAAGTGTGTTTAAAGTCATTTCCGTGCCTGAAACGGGTCAAAATTGAAGCTTTTAAGTAAGCAAAACTCTGTAAAAATGGCAATTTTGGTCACTGTGAGGGTTTAAAAAGTGGTTATTGAACATGAGGCACGATCCAATTGACATTTTGAATCATTTTTGGTACAGTCCAAAAAATCAATTTTCGGATGAAAAACGATGACTCCGGACATGTCGAACGTTCCCAAAATGGTCAATAATGATGAAATTTTAACATTTAATCTTTTGACTCTAAATGACTGTTGGATGTGAATTATGACTTTTTCAACTAAAATAAGTGTGTTTAAAGTCATTTCTGTGCCTGAAACGGGTCAAAATTGATGCTTTTGAGTAAGCAAAACTCTGTAAAAATGGCACTTTTGGGCACTGTGAGGGTTTAAAAAGTAGTTATTCAACATGAGGCACGATCCAATTGACATTTTGAATCATTTTTGGTACAGTCCCAAAAATCAATTTTCGGATGAAAAACGATGACTCTGGACATGTCGAACGTTCCCAAAATGGTCTATAATGATGAAATTTTAACATTTAATCTTTTGACTCTAAATGACTGTTGGATGTGAATTATGACTTTTTCAACTAAAATAAGTGTGTTTAAAGTCATTTCTGTGCCTGAAACGGGTCAAAATTGAAGCTTTTGAGTAAGCAAAACTCTGTAAAAATGGCACTTTTGGTCACTGTGAGGGTTTAAAAAGTTGTTATTCAACATGAGGCACGATCCAATTGACATTTTGAATCATTTTTGGTACAGTCCAAAAAATCAATTTTCGGATGAAAAACGATGACTCCGGACATGCCGAACGTTCCCAAAATGGTCTATAATGATGAAATTTTAACATTTAATCTTTTGACTCTAAATGACTGTTGGATGTAAATTATGACTTTTTCAACTAAAATAAGTGTGTTTAAAGTCATTTCTGTGCCTGAAACGGGTCAAAATTGAAGCTTTTGAGTAAGCAAAACTCTGTAAAAATGGCACTTTTGGTCACTGTGAGGGTTTAAAAAGTGGTTATTCAACATGAGGCACGATCCAATTGACATTTTGAATCATTTTTGGTACAGTCCCAAAAATCAATTTTCGGATGAAAAATGATGACTCCGGACATGTCGAACGTTCCCAAAATGGTCTATAATGATGAAATTTTAACATTTAATCTTTTGACTCTAAATGACTGTTGGATGTGAATTATGACTTTTTCAACTAAAATAAGTGTGTTTAAAGTCATTTCTGTGCATGAAACGGGTCAAAATTGAAGCTTTTGAGTAAGCAAAACTCTGTAAAAATGGCACTTTTGGTCACTGTGAGGGTTTAAAAAGTGGTTATTCAACATGAGGCACGATCCAATCGACATTTTGAATCATTTTTGGTACAGTCCCAAAAATCAATTTTCGGATGAAAAACGATGACTCCGGACATGTCGAACGTTCACAAAATGGTCTATAATGATGAAATTTTAACATTTAATCTTTTGACTCTAAATGACTGTTGGATGTGCATTATGACTTTTTCAACTAAAATAAGTGTGTTTAAAGTCATTTCTGTGCCTGAAACGGGTCAAAATTGAAGCTTTTGAGTAAGCAAAACTCTGTAAAAATGGCAATTTTGGTCACTGTGAAGGTTTAAAAAGTGGTTATTCAACATGAGGCATGATCCAATTGACATTTTGAATCATTTTTGGTACAGTCCAAAAAATCGATTTTCGGATGAAAAACGATGACTCCGGACATGTCGAACGTTCCCAAAATGGTCTATAATGATGAAATTTTAACATTTAATCTTTTGACTCTAAATGACTGTTGGATGTGAATTATGACTTTTTCAACTAAAATAAGTGTGTTTAAAGTCATTTCCGTGCCTGAAACGGGTCAAAATTGAAGCTTTTAAGTAAGCAAAACTCTGTAAAAATGGCAATTTTGGTCACTGTGAGGGTTTAAAAAGTGGTTATTGAACATGAGGCACGATCCAATTGACATTTTGAATCATTTTTGGTACAGTCCAAAAAATCAATTTTCGGATGAAAAACGATGACTCCGGACATGTCGAACGTTCCCAAAATGGTCAATAATGATGAAATTTTAACATTTAATCTTTTGACTCTAAATGACTGTTGGATGTGAATTATGACTTTTTCAACTAAAATAAGTGTGTTTAAAGTCATTTCTGTGCCTGAAACGGGTCAAAATTGAAGCTTTTGAGTAAGCAAAACTCTGTAAAAATGGCACTTTTGGTCACTGTGAGGGTTTAAAAAGTGGTTATTCAACATGAGGCACGATCCAATTGACATTTTGAATCATTTTTGGTACAGTCCAAAAAATCAATTTTCGGATGAAAAACGATGACTCCGGACATGTCGAACGTTCCCAAAATGGTCTATAATGATGAAATTTTAACATTTAATCTTTTGACTCTAAATGACTGTTGGATGTAAATTATGACTTTTTCAACTAAAATAAGTGTGTTTAAAGTCATTTCTGTGCCTGAAACGGGTCAAAATTGAAGCTTTTGAGTAAGCAAAACTCTGTAAAAATGGCACTTTTGGTCACTGTGAGGGTTTAAAAAGTGGTTATTCAACATGAGGCACGATCCAATTGACATTTTGAATCATTTTTGGTACAGTCCCAAAAATCAATTTTCGGATGAAAAATGATGACTCCGGACATGTCGAACGTTCCCAAAATGGTCTATAATGATGAAATTTTAACATTTAATCTTTTGACTCTAAATTACTGTTGGATGTGAATTATGACTTTTTCAACTAAAATAAGTGTGTTTAAAGTCATTTCTGTGCCTGAAACGGGTCAAAATTGAAGCTTTTGAGTAAGCAAAACTCTGTAAAAATGGCACTTTTGGTCACTGTGAGGGTTTAAAAAGTGGTTATTCAACATGAGGCACGATCCAATTGACATTTTGAATCATTTTTGGTACAGTCCCAAAAATCAATTTTCGGATGAAAAACGATGACTCCGGACATGTCGAACGTTCCCAAAATCGTCTATAATGATGAAATTTTAACATTTAATCTTTTGACTCCAAATGACTGTTGGATGTGCATTATGACTTTTTCAACTAAAATAAGTGTGTTTAAAGTCATTTCTGTGCCTGAAAAGGGTCAAAATTGAAGCTTTTGAGTAAGCAAAACTCTGTAAAAATGGCACTTTTGGTCACTGTGAGGGTTTAAAAAGTGGTTATTCAACATGAGGCACGATCCAATTGACATTTTGAATCATTTTTGGTACAGTCCCAAAAATCAATTTTCGGATGAAAAACGATGACTCCGGACATGTCGAACGTTCCCAAAATGGTCTATAATGATGAAATTTTAACATTTAATCTTTTGACTCTAAATGACTGTTGGATGTGAATTATGACTTTTTCAACTAAAATAAGTGTGTTTAAAGTCATTTCTGTGCCTGAAACGGGTCAAAATTGAAGCTTTTGAGTAAGCAAAACTCTGTAAAAATGGCACTTTTGGTCACTGTGAGGGTTTAAAAAGTGGTTATTCAACATGAGGCACGATCCAATTGACATTTTGAATCATTTTTGGTACAGTCCAAAAAATCAATTTTCGGATGAAAAACGATGACTCCGGACATGTCGAACGTTCCCAAAATGGTCTATAATGATGAAATTTTAACATTTAATCTTTTGACTCTAAATGACTGTTGGATGTAAATTATGACTTTTTCAACTAAAATAAGTGTGTTTAAAGTCATTTCTGTGCCTGAAACGGGTCAAAATTGAAGCTTTTGAGTAAGCAAAACTCTGTAAAAATGGCACTTTTGGTCACTGTGAGGGTTTAAAAAGTGGTTATTCAACATGAGGCACGATCCAATTGACATTTTGAATCATTTTTGGTACAGTCCCAAAAATCAATTTTCGGATGAAAAACGATGACTCCGGACATGTCGAACGTTCCCAAAATGGTCTATAATGATGAAATTTTAACATTTAATCTTTTGACTCCAAATGACTGTTGGATGTGCATTATGACTTTTTCAACTAAAATAAGTGTGTTTAAAGTCATTTCTGTGCCTGAAACGGGTCAAAATTGAAGCTTTTGAGTAAGCAAAACTCTGTAAAAATGGCAATTTTGGTCACTGTGAGGGTTTAAAAAGTGGTTATTCAACATGAGGCACGATCCAATTGACATTTTGAATCATTTTTGGTACAGTCCAAAAAATCAATTTTCGGATGAAAAACGATGACTCCGGACATGCCGAACGTTCCCAAAATGGTCTATAATGATGAAATTTTAACATTTAATCTTTTGACTCTAAATGACTGTTGGATGTGAATTATGACTTTTTCAACTAAAATAATTGTGTTTAAAGTCATTTCTGTGCCTGAAACGGGTCAAAATTGAAGCTTTTGAGTAAGCAAAACTCTGTAAAAATGGCACTTTTGGTCACTGTGAGGGTTTAAAAAGTGGTTATTCAACATGAGGCACGATCCAATTGACATTTTGAATCATTTTTGGTACAGTCCAAAAAATCAATTTTCGGATGAAAAACGATGACTCCGGACATGTCGAACGTTCCCAAAATGGTCTATAATGATGAAATTTTAACATTTAATCTTTTGACTGTAAATGACTGTTGGATGTGAATTATGACTTTTTCAACTAAAATAAGTGTGTTTAAAGTCATTTCTGTGCCTGAAACGGGTCAAAATTGAAGCTTTTGAGTAAGCAAAACTCTGTAAAAATGGCACTTTTGGGCACTGTGAGGGTTTAAAAAGTGGTTATTCAACATGAGGCACGATCCAATTGACATTTTGAATCATTTTTGGTACAGTCCCAAAAATCAATTTTCGGATGAAAAACGATGACTCCGGACATGTCGAACGTTCCCAAAATGGTCTATAATGATGAAATTTTAACATTTAATCTTTTGACTCTAAATGACTGTTGGATGTGCATTATGACTTTTTCAACTAAAATAAGTGTGTTTAAAGTCATTTCTGTGCCTGAAACGGGTCAAAATTGAAGCTTTTGAGTAAGCAAAACTCTGTAAAAATGGCACTTTTGGTCACTGTGAGGGTTTAAAAAGTGGTTATTCAACATGAGGCACGATCCAATTGACATTTTGAATCATTTTTGGTACAGTCCCAAAAATCAATTTTCGGATGAAAAACGATGACTCCGGACATGCCGAACGTTCCCAAAATGGTCTATAATGATGAAATTTTAACATTTAATCTTTTGACTCTAAATGACTGTTGGATGTGAATTATGACTTTTTCAACTAAAATAAGTGTGTTTAAAGTCATTTCTGTGCCTGAAACGGGTCAAAATTGAAGCTTTTGAGTAAGCAAAACTCTGTAAAAATGGCACTTTTGGGCACTGTGAGGGTTTAAAAAGTGGTTATTCAACATGAGGCACGATCCAATTGACATTTTGAATCATTTTTGGTACAGTCCAAAAAATCAATTTTCAGATGAAAAACGATGACTCCGGACATGTCGAACGTTCCCAAAATGGTCTATAATGATGAAATTTTAACATTTAATCTTTTGACTCTAAATGACTGTTGGATGTAAATTATGACTTTTTCAACTAAAATAAGTGTGTTTAAAGTCATTTCTGTGCCTGAAATGGGTCAAAATTGAAGCTTTTGAGTAAGCAAAACTCTGTAAAAATGGCACTTTTGGTCACTGTGAGGGTTTAAAAAGTGGTTATTCAACATGAGGCACGATCCAATTGACATTTTGAATCATTTTTGGTACAGTCCCAAAAATCAATTTTCGGATGAAAAATGATGACTCCGGACATGTCGAACGTTCCCAAAATGGTCTATAATGATGAAATTTTAACATTTAATCTTTTGACTCTAAATGACTGTTGGATGTGAATTATGACTTTTTCAACTAAAATAAGTGTGTTTAAAGTCATTTCTGTGCCTGAAACTGGTCAAAATTGAAGCTTTTGAGTAAGCAAAACTCTGTAAAAATGGCACTTTTGGTCACTGTGAGGGTTTAAAAAGTGGTTATTCAACATGAGGCACGATCCAATTGACATTTTGAATCATTTTTGGTACAGTCCAAAAAATCAATTTTCGGATGAAAAACGATGACTCCGGACATGCCGAACGTTCCCAAAATGGTCTATAATGATGAAATTTTAACATTTGATCTTTTGACTCTAAATGACTGTTGGATGTGAATTATGACTTTTTCAACTAAAATAAGTGTGTTTAAAGTCATTTCTGTGCCTGAAACGGGTCAAAATTGAAGTTTTGAGTAAGCAAAACTCTGTAAAAATGGCACTTTTGGTCACTGTGAGGGTTTAAAAAGTTGTTATTCAACATGAGGCACGATCCAATTGACATTTTGAATCATTTTTGGTACAGTCCAAAAAAATCAATTTTCGGATGAAAAACGATGACTCCGGACATGTCTAACGTTCCCAAAATGGTCTATAATGATGACATTTTAACATTTAATCTTTTGACTCTAAATGACTGTTGGGTGTGAAATATGACTTTTTCAACTTAAATAAGTGTGTTTAAAGTCATTTCTGTGCCTGAAACGGGTCAAAATTGAAGCTTTTGAGTAAGCAAAACTCTGTAAAAATGGAACTTTTGGTCACTGTGAGGGTTTAAAAAGTGGTTATTCAACATGAGGCACGATCCAATTGACATTTTGAATCATTTTTGGTACAGTCCCAAAAATCAATTTTCGGATGAAAAACGATGACTCCGGACATGTCGAACGTTCCCAAAATGGTCTATAATGATGAAATTTTAACATTTAATCTTTTGACTCCAAATGACTGTTGGATGTGCATTATGACTTTTTCAACTAAAATAAGTGTGTTTAAAGTCATTTCTGTGCCTGAAACTGGTCAAAATTGAAGCTTTTGAGTAAGCAAAACTCTGTAAAAATGGCACTTTTGGTCACTGTGAGGGTTTAAAAAGTGGTTATTCAACATGAGGCACGATCCAATTGACATTTTGAATCATTTTTGGTACAGTCCAAAAAATCAATTTTCGGATGAAAAACGATGACTCCGGACATGCCGAACGTTCCCAAAATGGTCTATAATGATGAAATTTTAACATTTAATCTTTTGACTCTAAATGACTGTTGGATGTGAATTATGACTTTTTCAACTAAAATAAGTGTGTTTAAAGTCATTTCTGTGCCTGAAACGGGTCAAAATTGAAGCTTTTGAGTAAGCAAAACTCTGTAAAAATGGCACTTTTGGTCACTGTGAGGGTTTAAAAAGTGGTTATTCAACATGAGGCACGATCCAATTGACATTTTGAATCATTTTTGGTACAGTCCAAAAAATCAATTTTCGGATGAAAAACGATGACTCCGGACATGTCGAACGTTCCCAAAATGGTCTATAATGATGAAATTTTAACATTTAATCTTTTGACTCTAAATGACTGTTGGATGTGAATTATGACTTTTTCAACTAAAATAAGTGTGTTTAAAGTCATTTCTGTGCCTGAAAAGGGTCAAAATTGAAGCTTTTGAGTAAGCAAAACTCTGTAAAAATGGCAATTTTGGTCACTGTGAGGGTTTAAAAAGTGGTTATTCAACATGAGGCACGATCCAATTGACATTTTGAATCATTTTTGGTACAGTCCAAAAAATCAATTTTCGGATGAAAAACGATGACTCCGGACATGTCGAACGTTCCCAAAATGGTCTATAATGATGAAATTTTAACATTTAATCTTTTGACTCTAAATGACTGTTGGATGTGAATTATGACTTTTTCAACTAAAATAAGTGTGTTTAAAGTCATTTCTGTGCCTGAAACGGGTCAAAATTGAAGCTTTTGAGTAAGCAAAACTCTGTAAAAATGGCACTTTTGGTCACTGTGAGGGTTTAAAAAGTGGTTATTCAACATGAGGCACGATCCAATTGACATTTTGAATCATTTTTGGTACAGTCCCAAAAATCCATTTTCGGATGAAAAACGATGATTCCGGACATGTCGAACGTTCCCAAAATGGTCTATAATGATGAAATTTTAACATTTAATCTTTTGACTCTAAATGACTGTTGGATGTGAAATATGACTTTTTCAACTTAAATAAGTGTGTTTAAAGTCATTTCTGTGCCTGAAACGGGTCAAAATTGAAGCTTTTGAGTAAGCAAAACTCTGTAAAAATGGCAATTTTGGTCACTGTGAAGGTTTAAAAAGTGGTTATTCAACATGAGGCATGATCCAATTGACATTTTGAATCATTTTTGGTACAGTCCAAAAAAATCGATTTTCGGATGAAAAACGATGACTCCGGACATGTCGAACGTTCCCAAAATGGTCTATAATGATGAAATGTTAACATTTAATCTTTTGACTCTAAATGACTGTTGGATGTGAATTATGACTTTTTCAACTAAAATAAGTGTGTTTAAAGTCATTTCCGTGCCTGAAACGGGTCAAAATTGAAGCTTTTAAGTAAGCAAAACTCTGTAAAAATGGCAATTTTGGTCACTGTGAGGGTTTAAAAAGTGGTTATTGAACATGAGGCACGATCCAATTGACATTTTGAATCATTTTTGGTACAGTCCAAAAAAATCAATTTTCGGATGAAAAACGATGACTCCGGACATGTCGAACGTTCCCAAAATGGTCAATAATGATGAAATTTTAACATTTAATCTTTTGACTCTAAATGACTGTTGGATGTGAATTATGACTTTTTCAACTAAAATAAGTGTGTTTAAAGTCATTTCTGTGCCTGAAACGGGTCAAAATTGAAGCTTTTGAGTAAGCAAAACTCTGTAAAAATGGCACTTTTGGGCACTGTGAGGGTTTAAAAAGTAGTTATTCAACATGAGGCACGATCCAATTGACATTTTGAATCATTTTTGGTACAGTCCCAAAAATCAATTTTCGGATGAAAAACGATGACTCTGGACATGTCGAACGTTCCCAAAATGGTCTATAATGATGAAATTTTAACATTTAATCTTTTGACTCTAAATGACTGTTGGATGTGAATTATGACTTTTTCAACTAAAATAAGTGTGTTTAAAGTCATTTCTGTGCCTGAAACGGGTCAAAATTGAAGCTTTTGAGTAAGCAAAACTCTGTAAAAATGGCACTTTTGGTCACTGTGAGGGTTTAAAAAGTGGTTATTCAACATGAGGCACGATCCAATTGACATTTTGAATCATTTTTGGTACAGTCCAAAAAATCAATTTTCGGATGAAAAACGATGACTCCGGACATGCCGAACGTTCCCAAAATGGTCTATAATGATGAAATTTTAACATTTAATCTTTTGACTCTAAATGACTGTTGGATGTAAATTATGACTTTTTCAACTAAAATAAGTGTGTTTAAAGTCATTTCTGTGCCTGAAACGGGTCAAAATTGAAGCTTTTGAGTAAGCAAAACTCTGTAAAAATGGCACTTTTGGTCACTGTGAGGGTTTAAAAAGTGGTTATTCAACATGAGGCACGATCCAATTGACATTTTGAATCATTTTTGGTACAGTCCCAAAAATCAATTTTCGGATGAAAAATGATGACTCCGGACATGTCGAACGTTCCCAAAATGGTCTATAATGATGAAATTTTAACATTTAATCTTTTGACTCTAAATGACTGTTGGATGTGAATTATGACTTTTTCAACTAAAATAAGTGTGTTTAAAGTCATTTCTGTGCATGAAACGGGTCAAAATTGAAGCTTTTGAGTAAGCAAAACTCTGTAAAAATGGCACTTTTGGTCACTGTGAGGGTTTAAAAAGTGGTTATTCAACATGAGGCACGATCCAATCGACATTTTGAATAATTTTTGGTACAGTCCCAAAAATCAATTTTCGGATGAAAAACGATGACTCCGGACATGTCGAACGTTCCCAAAATGGTCTATAATGATGAAATTTTAACATTTAATCTTTTGACTCTAAATGACTGTTGGATGTGAATTATGACTTTTTCAACTAAAATAAGTGTGTTTAAAGTCATTTCCGTGCCTGAAACGGGTCAAAATTGAAGCTTTTAAGTAAGCAAAACTCTGTAAAAATGGCAATTTTGGTCACTGTGAGGGTTTAAAAAGTGGTTATTGAACATGAGGCACGATCCAATTGACATTTTGAATCATTTTTGGTACAGTCCAAAAAATCAATTTTCGGATGAAAAACGATGACTCCGGACATGTCGAACGTTCCCAAAATGGTCAATAATGATGAAATTTTAACATTTAATCTTTTGACTCTAAATGACTGTTGGATGTGAATTATGACTTTTTCAACTAAAATAAGTGTGTTTAAAGTCATTTCTGTGCCTGAAACGGGTCAAAATTGAAGCTTTTGAGTAAGCAAAACTCTGTAAAAATGGCACTTTTGGTCACTGTGAGGGTTTAAAAAGTGGTTATTCAACATGAGGCACGATCCAATTGACATTTTGAATCATTTTTGGTACAGTCCCAAAAATCCATTTTCGGATGAAAAACGATGATTCCGGACATGTCGAACGTTCCCAAAATGGTCTATAATGATGAAATTTTAACATTTAATCTTTTGACTCTAAATGACTGTTGGATGTGAAATATGACTTTTTCAACTTAAATAAGTGTGTTTAAAGTCATTTCTGTGCCTGAAACGGGTCAAAATTGAAGCTTTTGAGTAAGCAAAACTCTGTAAAAATGGCAATTTTGGTCACTGTGAAGGTTTAAAAAGTGGTTATTCAACATGAGGCATGATCCAATTGACATTTTGAATCATTTTTGGTACAGTCCAAAAAATCGATTTTCGGATGAAAAACGATGACTCCGGACATGTCGAACGTTCCCAAAATGGTCTATAATGATGAAATGTTAACATTTAATCTTTTGACTCTAAATGACTGTTGGATGTGAATTATGACTTTTTCAACTAAAATAAGTGTGTTTAAAGTCATTTCCGTGCCTGAAACGGGTCAAAATTGAAGCTTTTAAGTAAGCAAAACTCTGTAAAAATGGCAATTTTGGTCACTGTGAGGGTTTAAAAAGTGGTTATTGAACATGAGGCACGATCCAATTGACATTTTAAATCATTTTTGGTACAGTCCAAAAAAATCAATTTTCGGATGAAAAACGATGACTCCGGACATGTCGAACGTTCCCAAAATGGTCAATAATGATGAAATTTTAACATTTAATCTTTTGACTCTAAATGACTGTTGGATGTGAATTATGACTTTTTCAACTAAAATAAGTGTGTTTAAAGTCATTTCTGTGCCTGAAACGGGTCAAAATTGATGCTTTTGAGTAAGCAAAACTCTGTAAAAATGGCACTTTTGGGCACTGTGAGGGTTTAAAAAGTAGTTATTCAACATGAGGCACGATCCAATTGACATTTTGAATCATTTTTGGTACAGTCCCAAAAATCAATTTTCGGATGAAAAACGATGACTCTGGACATGTCGAACGTTCCCAAAATGGTCTATAATGATGAAATTTTAACATTTAATCTTTTGACTCTAAATGACTGTTGGATGTGAATTATGACTTTTTCAACTAAAATAAGTGTGTTTAAAGTCATTTCTGTGCCTGAAACGGGTCAAAATTGAAGCTTTTGAGTAAGCAAAACTCTGTAAAAATGGCACTTTTGGTCACTGTGAGGGTTTAAAAAGTGGTTATTCAACATGAGGCACGATCCAATTGACATTTTGAATCATTTTTGGTACAGTCCAAAAAATCAATTTTCGGATGAAAAACGATGACTCCGGACATGCCGAACGTTCCCAAAATGGTCTATAATGATGAAATTTTAACATTTAATCTTTTGACTCTAAATGACTGTTGGATGTAAATTATGACTTTTTCAACTAAAATAAGTGTGTTTAAAGTCATTTCTGTGCCTGAAACGGGTCGAAATTGAAGCTTTTGAGTAAGCAAAACTCTGTAAAAATAGCACTTTTGGTCACTGTGAGGGTTTAAAAAGTGGTTATTCAACATGAGGCACGATCCAATTGACATTTTGAATCATTTTTGGTACAGTCCCAAAAATCAATTTTCGGATGAAAAATGATGACTCCGGACATGTCGAACGTTCCCAAAATGGTCTATAATGATGAAATTTTAACATTTAATCTTTTGACTCTAAATGACTGTTGGATGTGAATTATGACTTTTTCAACTAAAATAAGTGTGTTTAAAGTCATTTCTGTGCATGAAACGGGTCAAAATTGAAGCTTTTGAGTAAGCAAAACTCTGTAAAAATGGCACTTTTGGTCACTGTGAGGGTTTAAAAAGTGGTTATTCAACATGAGGCACGATCCAATCGACATTTTGAATAATTTTTGGTACAGTCCCAAAAATCAATTTTCGGATGAAAAACGATGACTCCGGACATGTCGAACGTTCACAAAATGGTCTATAATGATGAAATTTTAACATTTAATCTTTTGACTCTAAATGACTGTTGGATGTGCATTATGACTTTTTCAACTAAAATAAGTGTGTTTAAAGTCATTTCCGTGCCTGAAACGGGTCAAAATTGAAGCTTTTAAGTAAGCAAAACTCTGTAAAAATGGCAATTTTGGTCACTGTGAGGGTTTAAAAAGTGGTTATTGAACATGAGGCACGATCCAATTGACATTTTGAATCATTTTTGGTACAGTCCAAAAAATCAATTTTCGGATGAAAAACGATGACTCCGGACATGTCGAACGTTCCCAAAATGGTCAATAATGATGAAATTTTAACATTTAATCTTTTGACTCTAAATGACTGTTGGATGTGAATTATGACTTTTTCAACTAAAATAAGTGTGTTTAAAGTCATTTCTGTGCCTGAAACGGGTCAAAATTGAAGCTTTTGAGTAAGCAAAACTCTGTAAAAATGGCACTTTTGGTCACTGTGAGGGTTTAAAAAGTGGTTATTCAACATGAGGCACGATCCAATTGACATTTTGAATCATTTTTGGTACAGTCCCAAAAATCCATTTTCGGATGAAAAACGATGATTCCGGACATGTCGAACGTTCCCAAAATGGTCTATAATGATGAAATTTTAACATTTAATCTTTTGACTCTAAATGACTGTTGGATGTGAAATATGACTTTTTCAACTTAAATAAGTGTGTTTAAAGTCATTTCTGTGCCTGAAACGGGTCAAAATTGAAGCTTTTGAGTAAGCAAAACTCTGTAAAAATGGCAATTTTGGTCACTGTGAAGGTTTAAAAAGTGGTTATTCAACATGAGGCATGATCCAATTGACATTTTGAATCATTTTTGGTACAGTCCAAAAAATCGATTTTCGGATGAAAAACGATGACTCCGGACATGTCGAACGTTCCCAAAATGGTCTATAATGATGAAATGTTAACATTTAATCTTTTGACTCTAAATGACTGTTGGATGTGAATTATGACTTTTTCAACTAAAATAAGTGTGTTTAAAGTCATTTCCGTGCCTGAAACGGGTCAAAATTGAAGCTTTTAAGTAAGCAAAACTCTGTAAAAATGGCAATTTTGGTCACTGTGAGGGTTTAAAAAGTGGTTATTGAACATGAGGCACGATCCAATTGACATTTTAAATCATTTTTGGTACAGTCCAAAAAAATCAATTTTCGGATGAAAAACGATGACTCCGGACATGTCGAACGTTCCCAAAATGGTCAATAATGATGAAATTTTAACATTTAATCTTTTGACTCTAAATGACTGTTGGATGTGAATTATGACTTTTTCAACTAAAATAAGTGTGTTTAAAGTCATTTCTGTGCCTGAAACGGGTCAAAATTGATGCTTTTGAGTAAGCAAAACTCTGTAAAAATGGCACTTTTGGGCACTGTGAGGGTTTAAAAAGTAGTTATTCAACATGAGGCACGATCCAATTGACATTTTGAATCATTTTTGGTACAGTCCCAAAAATCAATTTTCGGATGAAAAACGATGACTCTGGACATGTCGAACGTTCCCAAAATGGTCTATAATGATGAAATTTTAACATTTAATCTTTTGACTCTAAATGACTGTTGGATGTGAATTATGACTTTTTCAACTAAAATAAGTGTGTTTAAAGTCATTTCTGTGCCTGAAACGGGTCAAAATTGAAGCTTTTGAGTAAGCAAAACTCTGTAAAAATGGCACTTTTGGTCACTGTGAGGGTTTAAAAAGTGGTTATTCAACATGAGGCACGATCCAATTGACATTTTGAATCATTTTTGGTACAGTCCAAAAAATCAATTTTCGGATGAAAAACGATGACTCCGGACATGCCGAACGTTCCCAAAATGGTCTATAATGATGAAATTTTAACATTTAATCTTTTGACTCTAAATGACTGTTGGATGTAAATTATGACTTTTTCAACTAAAATAAGTGTGTTTAAAGTCATTTCTGTGCCTGAAACGGGTCGAAATTGAAGCTTTTGAGTAAGCAAAACTCTGTAAAAATGGCACTTTTGGTCACTGTGAGGGTTTAAAAAGTGGTTATTCAACATGAGGCACGATCCAATTGACATTTTGAATCATTTTTGGTACAGTCCCAAAAATCAATTTTCGGATGAAAAATGATGACTCCGGACATGTCGAACGTTCCCAAAATGGTCTATAATGATGAAATTTTAACATTTAATCTTTTGACTCTAAATGACTGTTGGATGTGAATTATGACTTTTTCAACTAAAATAAGTGTGTTTAAAGTCATTTCTGTGCATGAAACGGGTCAAAATTGAAGCTTTTGAGTAAGCAAAACTCTGTAAAAATGGCACTTTTGGTCACTGTGAGGGTTTAAAAAGTGGTTATTCAACATGAGGCACGATCCAATCGACATTTTGAATAATTTTTGGTACAGTCCCAAAAATCAATTTTCGGATGAAAAACGATGACTCCGGACATGTCGAACGTTCACAAAATGGTCTATAATGATGAAATTTTAACATTTAATCTTTTGACTCTAAATGACTGTTGGATGTGCATTATGACTTTTTCAACTAAAATAAGTGTGTTTAAAGTCATTTCTGTGCCTGAAACGGGTCAAAATTGAAGCTTTTGAGTAAGCAAAACTCTGTAAAAATGGCAATTTTGGTCACTGTGAAGGTTTAAAAAGTGGTTATTCAACATGAGGCATGATCCAATTGACATTTTGAATCATTTTTGGTACAGTCCAAAAAATCGATTTTCGGATGAAAAACGATGACTCCGGACATGTCGAACGTTCCCAAAATGGTCTATAATGATGAAATGTTAACATTTAATCTTTTGACTCTAAATGACTGTTGGATGTGAATTATGACTTTTTCAACTAAAATAAGTGTGTTTAAAGTCATTTCCGTGCCTGAAACGGGTCAAAATTGAAGCTTTTAAGTAAGCAAAACTCTGTAAAAATGGCAATTTTGGTCACTGTGAGGGTTTAAAAAGTGGTTATTGAACATGAGGCACGATCCAATTGACATTTTGAATCATTTTTGGTACAGTCCAAAAAAATCAATTTTCGGATGAAAAACGATGACTCCGGACATGTCGAACGTTCCCAAAATGGTCAATAATGATGAAATTTTAACATTTAATCTTTTGACTCTAAATGACTGTTGGATGTGAATTATGACTTTTTCAACTAAAATAAGTGTGTTTAAAGTCATTTCTGTGCCTGAAACGGGTCAAAATTGATGCTTTTGAGTAAGCAAAACTCTGTAAAAATGGCACTTTTGGGCACTGTGAGGGTTTAAAAAGTAGTTATTCAACATGAGGCACGATCCAATTGACATTTTGAATCATTTTTGGTACAGTCCCAAAAATCAATTTTCGGATGAAAAACGATGACTCTGGACATGTCGAACGTTCCCAAAATGGTCTATAATGATGAAATTTTAACATTTAATCTTTTGACTCTAAATGACTGTTGGATGTGAATTATGACTTTTTCAACTAAAATAAGTGTGTTTAAAGTCATTTCTGTGCCTGAAACGGGTCAAAATTGAAGCTTTTGAGTAAGCAAAACTCTGTAAAAATGGCACTTTTGGTCACTGTGAGGGTTTAAAAAGTGGTTATTCAACATGAGGCACGATCCAATTGACATTTTGAATCATTTTTGGTACAGTCCAAAAAATCAATTTTCGGATGAAAAACGATGACTCCGGACATGCCGAACGTTCCCAAAATGGTCTATAATGATGAAATTTTAACATTTAATCTTTTGACTCTAAATGACTGTTGGATGTAAATTATGACTTTTTCAACTAAAATAAGTGTGTTTAAAGTCATTTCTGTGCCTGAAACGGGTCAAAATTGAAGCTTTTGAGTAAGCAAAACTCTGTAAAAATGGCACTTTTGGTCACTGTGAGGGTTTAAAAAGTGGTTATTCAACATGAGGCACGATCCAATTGACATTTTGAATCATTTTTGGTACAGTCCCAAAAATCAATTTTCGGATGAAAAATGATGACTCCGGACATGTCGAACGTTCCCAAAATGGTCTATAATGATGAAATTTTAACATTTAATCTTTTGACTCTAAATGACTGTTGGATGTGAATTATGACTTTTTCAACTAAAATAAGTGTGTTTAAAGTCATTTCTGTGCATGAAACGGGTCAAAATTGAAGCTTTTGAGTAAGCAAAACTCTGTAAAAATGGCACTTTTGGTCACTGTGAGGGTTTAAAAAGTGGTTATTCAACATGAGGCACGATCCAATCGACATTTTGAATAATTTTTGGTACAGTCCCAAAAATCAATTTTCGGATGAAAAACGATGACTCCGGACATGTCGAACGTTCACAAAATGGTCTATAATGATGAAATTTTAACATTTAATCTTTTGACTCTAAATGACTGTTGGATGTGCATTATGACTTTTTCAACTAAAATAAGTGTGTTTAAAGTCATTTCTGTGCCTGAAACAGGTCAAAATTGAAGCTTTTGAGTAAGCAAAACTCTGTAAAAATGGCAATTTTGGTCACTGTGAAGGTTTAAAAAGTGGTTATTCAACATGAGGCATGATCCAATTGACATTTTGAATCATTTTTGGTACAGTCCAAAAAATCGATTTTCGGATGAAAAACGATGACTCCGGACATGTCGAACGTTCCCAAAATGGTCTATAATGATGAAATTTTAACATTTAATCTTTTGACTCTAAATGACTGTTGGATGTGAATTATGACTTTTTCAACTAAAATAAGTGTGTTTAAAGTCATTTCCGTGCCTGAAACGGGTCAAAATTGAAGCTTTTAAGTAAGCAAAACTCTGTAAAAATGGCAATTTTGGTCACTGTGAGGGTTTAAAAAGTGGTTATTGAACATGAGGCACGATCCAATCGACATTTTGAATCATTTTTGGTACAGTCCAAAAAAATCCATTTTCGGATGAAAAACGATGACTCCGGACATGTCGAACGTTCCCAAAATGGTCAATAATGATGAAATTTTAACATTTAATCTTTTGACTCTAAATGACTGTTGGATGTGAATTATGACTTTTTCAACTAAAATAAGTGTGTTTAAAGTCATTTCTGTGCCTGAAACGGGTCAAAATTGATGCTTTTGAGTAAGCAAAACTCTGTAAAAATGGCACTTTTGGGCACTGTGAGGGTTTAAAAAGTAGTTATTCAACATGAGGCACGATCCAATTGACATTTTGAATCATTTTTGGTACAGTCCCAAAAATCAATTTTCGGATGAAAAACGATGACTCTGGACATGTCGAACGTTCCCAAAATGGTCTATAATGATGAAATTTTAACATTTAATCTTTTGACTCTAAATGACTGTTGGATGTGAATTATGACTTTTTCAACTAAAATAAGTGTGTTTAAAGTCATTTCTGTGCCTGAAACGGGTCAAAATTGAAGCTTTTGAGTAAGCAAAACTCTGTAAAAATGGCACTTTTGGTCACTGTGAGGGTTTAAAAAGTGGTTATTCAACATGAGGCACGATCCAATTGACATTTTGAATCATTTTTGGTACAGTCCAAAAAATCAATTTTCGGATGAAAAACGATGACTCCGGACATGCCGAACGTTCCCAAAATGGTCTATAACGATGAAATTTTAACATTTAATCTTTTGACTCTAAATGACTGTTGGATGTAAATTATGACTTTTTCAACTAAAATAAGTGTGTTTAAAGTCATTTCTGTGCCTGAAACGGGTCAAAATTGAAGCTTTTGAGTAAGCAAAACTCTGTAAAAATGGCACTTTTGGTCACTGTGAGGGTTTAAAAAGTGGTTATTCAACATGAGGCACGATCCAATTGACATTTTGAATCATTTTTGGTACAGTCCCAAAAATCAATTTTCGGATGAAAAATGATGACTCCGGACATGTCGAACGTTCCCAAAATGGTCTATAATGATGAAATTTTAACATTTAATCTTTTGACTCTAAATGACTGTTGGATGTGAATTATGACTTTTTCAACTAAAATAAGTGTGTTTAAAGTCATTTCTGTGCATGAAACGGGTCAAAATTGAAGCTTTTGAGTAAGCAAAACTCTGTAAAAATGGCACTTTTGGTCACTGTGAGGGTTTAAAAAGTGGTTATTCAACATGAGGCACGATCCAATCGACATTTTGAATAATTTTTGGTACAGTCCCAAAAATCAATTTTCGGATGAAAAACGATGACTCCGGACATGTCGAACGTTCACAAAATGGTCTATAATGATGAAATTTTAACATTTAATCTTTTGACTCTAAATGACTGTTGGATGTGCATTATGACTTTTTCAACTAAAATAAGTGTGTTTAAAGTCATTTCTGTGCCTGAAACGGGTCAAAATTGAAGCTTTTGAGTAAGCAAAACTCTGTAAAAATGGCAATTTTGGTCACTGTGAAGGTTTAAAAAGTGGTTATTCAACATGAGGCATGATCCAATTGACATTTTGAATCATTTTTGGTACAGTCCAAAAAATCGATTTTCGGATGAAAAACGATGACTCCGGACATGTCGAACGTTCCCAAAATGGTCTATAATGATGAAATTTTAACATTTAATCTTTTGACTCTAAATGACTGTTGGATGTGAATTATGACTTTTTCAACTAAAATAAGTGTGTTTAAAGTCATTTCCGTGCCTGAAACGGGTCAAAATTGAAGCTTTTAAGTAAGCAAAACTCTGTAAAAATGGCAATTTTGGTCACTGTGAGGGTTTAAAAAGTGGTTATTGAACATGAGGCACGATCCAATTGACATTTTGAATCATTTTTGGTACAGTCCAAAAAATCAATTTTCGGATGAAAAACGATGACTCCGGACATGTCGAACGTTCCCAAAATGGTCAATAATGATGAAATTTTAACATTTAATCTTTTGACTCTAAATGACTGTTGGATGTGAATTATGACTTTTTCAACTAAAATAAGTGTGTTTAAAGTCATTTCTGTGCCTGAAAAGGGTCAAAATTGAAGCTTTTGAGTAAGCAAAACTCTGTAAAAATGGCACTTTTGGTCACTGTGAGGGTTTAAAAAGTGGTTATTCAACATGAGGCACGATCCAATTGACATTTTAAATAATTTTTGGTACAGTCCCAAAAATCAATTTTCGGATGAAAAACGATGACTCCGGACATGTCGAACGTTCCCAAAATGGTCTATAATGATGAAATTTTAACATTTAATCTTTTGACTCTAAATGACTGTTGGATGTGAATTATGACTTTTTCAACTAAAATAAGTGTGTTTAAAGTCATTTCTGTGCCTGAAACGGGTCAAAATTGAAGCTTTTGAGTAAGCAAAACTCTGTAAAAATGGCACTTTTGGTCACTGTGAGGGTTTAAAAAGTGGTTATTCAACATGAGGCACGATCCAATTGACATTTTGAATCATTTTTGGTACAGTCCAAAAAATCAATTTTCGGATGAAAAACGATGACTCCGGACATGTCGAACGTTCCCAAAATGGTCTATAATGATGAAATTTTAACATTTAATCTTTTGACTCTAAATGACTGTTGGATGTAAATTATGACTTTTTCAACTAAAATAAGTGTGTTTAAAGTCATTTCTGTGCCTGAAACGGGTCAAAATGGAAGCTTTTGAGTAAGCAAAACTCTGTAAAAATGGCACTTTTGGTCACTGTGAGGGTTTAAAAAGTGGTTATTCAACATGAGGCACGATCCAATTGACATTTTGAATCATTTTTGGTACAGTCCCAAAAATCAATTTTCTGATGAAAAATGATGACTCCGGACATGTCGAACGTTCCCAAAATGGTCTATAATGATGAAATTTTAACATTTAATCTTTTGACTCTAAATGACTGTTGGATGTGAATTATGACTTTTTCAACTAAAATAAGTGTGTTTAAAGTCATTTCTGTGCCTGAAACGGGTCAAAATTGAAGCTTTTGAGTAAGCAAAACTCTGTAAAAATGGCACTTTTGGTCACTGTGAGGGTTTAAAAAGTGGTTATTCAACATGAGGCACGATCCAATTGACATTTTGAATCATTTTTGGTACAGTCCCAAAAATCAATTTTCGGATGAAAAACGATGACTCCGGACATGTCGAACGTTCCCAAAATGGTCTATAATGATGAAATTTTAACATTTAATCTTTTGACTCCAAATGACTGTTGGATGTGCATTATGACTTTTTCAACTAAAATAAGTGTGTTTAAAGTCATTTCTGTGCCTGAAACGGGTCAAAATTGAAGCTTTTGAGTAAGCAAAACTCTGTAAAAATGGCAATTTTGGTCACTGTGAGGGTTTAAAAAGTGGTTATTCAACATGAGGCACGATCCAATTGACATTTTGAATCATTTTTGGTACAGTCCAAAAAATCAATTTTCGGATGAAAAACGATGACTCCGGACATGCCGAACGTTCCCAAAATGGTCTATAATGATGAAATTTTAACATTTAATCTTTTGACTCTAAATGACTGTTGGATGTGAATTATGACTTTTTCAACTAAAATAATTGTGTTTAAAGTCATTTCTGTGCCTGAAACGGGTCAAAATTGAAGCTTTTGAGTAAGCAAAACTCTGTAAAAATGGCACTTTTGGTCACTGTGAGGGTTTAAAAAGTGGTTATTGAACATGAGGCACGATCCAATTGACATTTTGAATCATTTTTGGTACAGTCCAAAAAATCAATTTTCGGATGAAAAACGATGACTCCGGACATGTCGAACGTTCCCAAAATGGTCAATAATGATGAAATTTTAACATTTAATCTTTTGACTCTAAATGACTGTTGGATGTGAATTATGACTTTTTCAACTAAAATAAGTGTGTTTAAAGTCATTTCTGTGCCTGAAAAGGGTCAAAATTGAAGCTTTTGAGTAAGCAAAACTCTGTAAAAATGGCACTTTTGGTCACTGTGAGGGTTTAAAAAGTGGTTATTCAACATGAGGCACGATCCAATTGACATTTTAAATAATTTTTGGTACAGTCCCAAAAATCAATTTTCGGATGAAAAACGATGACTCCGGACATGTCGAACGTTCCCAAAATGGTCTATAATGATGAAATTTTAACATTTAATCTTTTGACTCTAAATGACTGTTGGATGTGAATTATGACTTTTTCAACTAAAATAAGTGTGTTTAAAGTCATTTCTGTGCCTGAAACGGGTCAAAATTGAAGCTTTTGAGTAAGCAAAACTCTGTAAAAATGGCACTTTTGGTCACTGTGAGGGTTTAAAAAGTGGTTATTCAACATGAGGCACGATCCAATTGACATTTTGAATCATTTTTGGTACAGTCCAAAAAATCAATTTTCGGATGAAAAACGATGACTCCGGACATGTCGAACGTTCCCAAAATGGTCTATAATGATGAAATTTTAACATTTAATCTTTTGACTCTAAATGACTGTTGGATGTAAATTATGACTTTTTCAACTAAAATAAGTGTGTTTAAAGTCATTTCTGTGCCTGAAACGGGTCAAAATGGAAGCTTTTGAGTAAGCAAAACTCTGTAAAAATGGCACTTTTGGTCACTGTGAGGGTTTAAAAAGTGGTTATTCAACATGAGGCACGATCCAATTGACATTTTGAATCATTTTTGGTACAGTCCCAAAAATCAATTTTCTGATGAAAAATGATGACTCCGGACATGTCGAACGTTCCCAAAATGGTCTATAATGATGAAATTTTAACATTTAATCTTTTGACTCTAAATGACTGTTGGATGTGAATTATGACTTTTTCAACTAAAATAAGTGTGTTTAAAGTCATTTCTGTGCCTGAAACGGGTCAAAATTGAAGCTTTTGAGTAAGCAAAACTCTGTAAAAATGGCACTTTTGGTCACTGTGAGGGTTTAAAAAGTGGTTATTCAACATGAGGCACGATCCAATTGACATTTTGAATCATTTTTGGTACAGTCCCAAAAATCAATTTTCGGATGAAAAACGATGACTCCGGACATGTCGAACGTTCCCAAAATGGTCTATAATGATGAAATTTTAACATTTAATCTTTTGACTCCAAATGACTGTTGGATGTGCATTATGACTTTTTCAACTAAAATAAGTGTGTTTAAAGTCATTTCTGTGCCTGAAACGGGTCAAAATTGAAGCTTTTGAGTAAGCAAAACTCTGTAAAAATGGCAATTTTGGTCACTGTGAGGGTTTAAAAAGTGGTTATTCAACATGAGGCACGATCCAATTGACATTTTGAATCATTTTTGGTACAGTCCAAAAAATCAATTTTCGGATGAAAAACGATGACTCCGGACATGCCGAACGTTCCCAAAATGGTCTATAATGATGAAATTTTAACATTTAATCTTTTGACTCTAAATGACTGTTGGATGTGAATTATGACTTTTTCAACTAAAATAATTGTGTTTAAAGTCATTTCTGTGCCTGAAACGGGTCAAAATTGAAGCTTTTGAGTAAGCAAAACTCTGTAAAAATGGCACTTTTGGTCACTGTGAGGGTTTAAAAAGTGGTTATTCAACATGAGGCACGATCCAATTGACATTTTGAATCATTTTTGGTACAGTCCAAAAAATCAATTTTCGGATGAAAAACGATGACTCCGGACATGTCGAACGTTCCCAAAATGGTCTATAATGATGAAATTTTAACATTTAATCTTTTGACTGTAAATGACTGTTGGATGTGAATTATGACTTTTTCAACTAAAATAAGTGTGTTTAAAGTCATTTCTGTGCCTGAAACGGGTCAAAATTGAAGCTTTTGAGTAAGCAAAACTCTGTAAAAATGGCACTTTTGGGCACTGTGAGGGTTTAAAAAGTGGTTATTCAACATGAGGCACGATCCAATTGACATTTTGAATCATTTTTGGTACAGTCCCAAAAATCAATTTTCGGATGAAAAACGATGACTCCGGACATGTCGAACGTTCCCAAAATGGTCTATAATGATGAAATTTTAACATTTAATCTTTTGACTCTAAATGACTGTTGGATGTGCATTATGACTTTTTCAACTAAAATAAGTGTGTTTAAAGTCATTTCTGTGCCTGAAACGGGTCAAAATTGAAGCTTTTGAGTAAGCAAAACTCTGTAAAAATGGCACTTTTGGTCACTGTGAGGGTTTAAAAAGTGGTTATTCAACATGAGGCACGATCCAATTGACATTTTGAATCATTTTTGGTACAGTCCCAAAAATCCATTTTCGGATGAAAAACGATGACTCCGGACATGCCGAACGTTCCCAAAATGGTCTATAATGATGAAATTTTAACATTTAATCTTTTGACTCTAAATGACTGTTGGATGTGAATTATGACTTTTTCAACTAAAATAAGTGTGTTTAAAGTCATTTCTGTGCCTGAAACGGGTCAAAATTTAAGCTTTTGAGTAAGCAAAACTCTGTAAAAATGGCACTTTTGGTCACTGTGAGGGTTTAAAAAGTGGTTATTCAACATGAGGCACGATCCAATTGACATTTTGAATCATTTTTGGTACAGTCCAAAAAAATCAATTTTCAGATGAAAAACGATGACTCCGGACATGTCGAACGTTCCCAAAATGGTCTATAATGATGAAATTTTAACATTTAATCTTTTGACTCTAAATGACTGTTGGATGTAAATTATGACTTTTTCAACTAAAATAAGTGTGTTTAAAGTCATTTCTGTGCCTGAAATGGGTCAAAATTGAAGCTTTTGAGTAAGCAAAACTCTGTAAAAATGGCACTTTTGGTCACTGTGAGGGTTTAAAAAGTGGTTATTCAACATGAGGCACGATCCAATTGACATTTTGAATCATTTTTGGTACAGTCCCAAAAATCAATTTTCGGATGAAAAATGATGACTCCGGACATGTCGAACGTTCCCAAAATGGTCTATAATGATGACATTTTAACATTTAATCTTTTGACTCTAAATGACTGTTGGATGTGAATTATGACTTTTTCAACTAAAATAAGTGTGTTTAAAGTCATTTCTGTGCCTGAAACTGGTCAAAATTGAAGCTTTTGAGTAAGCAAAACTCTGTAAAAATGGCACTTTTGGTCACTGTGAGGGTTTAAAAAGTGGTTATTCAACATGAGGCACGATCCAATTGACATTTTGAATCATTTTTGGTACAGTCCAAAAAATCAATTTTCGGATGAAAAACGATGACTCCGGACATGCCGAACGTTCCCAAAATGGTCTATAATGATGAAATTTTAACATTTAATCTTTTGACTCTAAATGACTGTTGGATGTGAATTATGACTTTTTCAACTAAAATAAGTGTGTTTAAAGTCATTTCTGTGCCTGAAACGGGTCAAAATTGAAGCTTTTGAGTAAGCAAAACTCTGTAAAAATGGCACTTTTGGTCACTGTGAGGGTTTAAAAAGTGGTTATTCAACATGAGGCACGATCCAATTGACATTTTGAATCATTTTTGGTACAGTCCAAAAAATCAATTTTCGGATGAAAAACGATGACTCCGGACATGTCGAACGTTCCCAAAATGGTCTATAATGATGAAATTTTAACATTTAATCTTTTGACTCTAAATGACTGTTGGATGTGAATTATGACTTTTTCAACTAAAATAAGTGTGTTTAAAGTCATTTCTGTGCCTGAAACGGGTCAAAATTGAAGCTTTTGAGTAAGCAAAACTCTGTAAAAATGGCACTTTTGGTCACTGTGAGGGTTTAAAAAGTGGTTATTCAACATGAGGCACGATCCAATTGACATTTTGAATCATTTTTGGTACAGTCCCAAAAATCAATTTTCGGATGAAAAACGATGACTCCGGACATGTCGAACGTTCCCAAAATGGTCTATAATGATGAAATTTTAACATTTAATCTTTTGACTCTAAATGACTGTTGGATGTGCATTATGACTTTTTCAACTAAAATAAGTGTGTTTAAAGTCATTTCTGTGCCTGAAACGGGTCAAAATTGAAGCTTTTGAGTAAGCAAAACTCTGTAAAAATGGCAATTTTGGTCACTGTGAAGGTTTAAAAAGTGGTTATTCAACATGAGGCATGATCCAATTGACATTTTGAATCATTTTTGGTACAGTCCAAAAAATCGATTTTCGGATGAAAAACGATGACTCCGGACATGTCGAACGTTCCCAAAATGGTCTATAATGATGAAATGTTAACATTTAATCTTTTGACTCTAAATGACTGTTGGATGTGAATTATGACTTTTTCAACTAAAATAAGTGTGTTTAAAGTCATTTCCGTGCCTGAAACGGGTCAAAATTGAAGCTTTTAAGTAAGCAAAACTCTGTAAAAATGGCAATTTTGGTCACTGTGAGGATTTAAAAAGTGGTTATTGAACATGAGGCACGATCCAATTGACATTTTGAATCATTTTTGGTACAGTCCAAAAAATCAATTTTCGGATGAAAAACGGTGACTCCGGACATGTCGAACGTTCCCAAAATGGTCAATAATGATGAAATTTTAACATTTAATCTTTTGACTCTAAATGACTGTTGGATGTGAATTATGACTTTTTCAACTAAAATAAGTGTGTTTAAAGTCATTTCTGTGCCTGAAACGGGTCAAAATTGATGCTTTTGAGTAAGCAAAACTCTGTAAAAATGGCACTTTTGGGCACTGTGAGGGTTTAAAAAATAGTTATTCAACATGAGGCACGATCCAATTGACATTTTGAATCATTTTTGGTACAGTCCCAAAAATCAATTTTCGGATGAAAAACGATGACTCTGGACATGTCGAACGTTCCCAAAATGGTTTATAATGATGAAATTTTAACATTTAATCTTTTGACTCTAAATGACTGTTGGATGTGAATTATGACTTTTTCAACTAAAATAAGTGTGTTTAAAGTCATTTCTGTGCCTGAAACGGGTCAAAATTGAAGCTTTTGAGTAAGCAAAACTCTGTAAAAATGGTACTTTTGGTCACTGTGAGGGTTTAAAAAGTGGTTATTCAACATGAGGCACGATCCAATTGACATTTTGAATCATTTTTGGTACAGTCCAAAAAATCAATTTTCGGATGAAAAACGATGACTCCGGACATGTCGAACATTCCCAAAATGGTCTATAATGATGAAATGTTAACATTTAATCTTTTGACTCTAAATGACTGTTGGATGTGAATTATGACTTTTTCAACTAAAATAAGTGTGTTTAAAGTCATTTCCGTGCCTGAAACGGGTCAAAATTGAAGCTTTTGAGTAAGCAAAACTCTGTAAAAATGGCAATTTTGGTCACTGTGAAGGTTTAAAAAGTGGTTATTCAACATGAGGCATGATCCAATTGACATTTTGAATCATTTTTGGTACAGTCCAAAAAATCGATTTTCGGATGAAAAACGATGACTCCGGACATGTCGAACGTTCCCAAAATGGTCTATAATGATGAAATGTTAACATTTAATCTTTTGACTCTAAATGACTGTTGGATGTGAATTATGACTTTTTCAACTAAAATAAGTGTGTTTAAAGTCATTTCCGTGCCTGAAACGGGTCAAAATTGAAGCTTTTAAGTAAGCAAAACTCTGTAAAAATGGCAATTTTGGTCACTGTGAGGGTTTAAAAAGTGGTTATTGAACATGAGGCACGATCCAATTGACATTTTAAATCATTTTTGGTACAGTCCAAAAAAATCAATTTTCGGATGAAAAACGATGACTCCGGACATGTCGAACGTTCCCAAAATGGTCAATAATGATGAAATTTTAACATTTAATCTTTTGACTCTAAATGACTGTTGGATGTGAATTATGACTTTTTCAACTAAAATAAGTGTGTTTAAAGTCATTTCTGTGCCTGAAACGGGTCAAAATTGATGCTTTTGAGTAAGCAAAACTCTGTAAAAATGGCACTTTTGGGCACTGTGAGGGTTTAAAAAGTAGTTATTCAACATGAGGCACGATCCAATTGACATTTTGAATCATTTTTGGTACAGTCCCAAAAATCAATTTTCGGATGAAAAACGATGACTCTGGACATGTCGAACGTTCCCAAAATGGTCTATAATGATGAAATTTTAACATTTAATCTTTTGACTCTAAATGACTGTTGGATGTGAATTATGACTTTTTCAACTAAAATAAGTGTGTTTAAAGTCATTTCTGTGCCTGAAACGGGTCAAAATTGAAGCTTTTGAGTAAGCAAAACTCTGTAAAAATGGCACTTTTGGTCACTGTGAGGGTTTAAAAAGTGGTTATTCAACATGAGGCACGATCCAATTGACATTTTGAATCATTTTTGGTACAGTCCAAAAAATCAATTTTCGGATGAAAAACGATGACTCCGGACATGCCGAACGTTCCCAAAATGGTCTATAATGATGAAATTTTAACATTTAATCTTTTGACTCTAAATGACTGTTGGATGTAAATTATGACTTTTTCAACTAAAATAAGTGTGTTTAAAGTCATTTCTGTGCCTTAAACGGGTCGAAATTGAAGCTTTTGAGTAAGCAAAACTCTGTAAAAATGGCACTTTTGGTCACTGTGAGGGTTTAAAAAGTGGTTATTCAACATGAGGCACGATCCAATTGACATTTTGAATCATTTTTGGTACAGTCCCAAAAATCAATTTTCGGATGAAAAATGATGACTCCGGACATGTCGAACGTTCCCAAAATGGTCTATAATGATGAAATTTTAACATTTAATCTTTTGACTCTAAATGACTGTTGGATGTGAATTATGACTTTTTCAACTAAAATAAGTGTGTTTAAAGTCATTTCTGTGCATGAAACGGGTCAAAATTGAAGCTTTTGAGTAAGCAAAACTCTGTAAAAATGGCACTTTTGGTCACTGTGAGGGTTTAAAAAGTGGTTATTCAACATGAGGCACGATCCAATCGACATTTTGAATAATTTTTGGTACAGTCCCAAAAATCAATTTTCGGATGAAAAACGATGACTCCGGACATGTCGAACGTTCACAAAATGGTCTATAATGATGAAATTTTAACATTTAATCTTTTGACTCTAAATGACTGTTGGATGTGCATTATGACTTTTTCAACTAAAATAAGTGTGTTTAAAGTCATTTCTGTGCCTGAAACGGGTCAAAATTGAAGCTTTTGAGTAAGCAAAACTCTGTAAAAATGGCAATTTTGGTCACTGTGAAGGTTTAAAAAGTGGTTATTCAACATGAGGCATGATCCAATTGACATTTTGAATCATTTTTGGTACAGTCCAAAAAATCGATTTTCGGATGAAAAACGATGACTCCGGACATGTCGAACGTTCCCAAAATGGTCTATAATGATGAAATGTTAACATTTAATCTTTTGACTCTAAATGACTGTTGGATGTGAATTATGACTTTTTCAACTAAAATAAGTGTGTTTAAAGTCATTTCCGTGCCTGAAACGGGTCAAAATTGAAGCTTTTAAGTAAGCAAAACTCTGTAAAAATGGCAATTTTGGTCACTGTGAGGGTTTAAAAAGTGGTTATTGAACATGAGGCACGATCCAATTGACATTTTGAATCATTTTTGGTACAGTCCAAAAAAATCAATTTTCGGATGAAAAACGATGACTCCGGACATGTCGAACGTTCCCAAAATGGTCAATAATGATGAAATTTTAACATTTAATCTTTTGACTCTAAATGACTGTTGGATGTGAATTATGACTTTTTCAACTAAAATAAGTGTGTTTAAAGTCATTTCTGTGCCTGAAACGGGTCAAAATTGATGCTTTTGAGTAAGCAAAACTCTGTAAAAATGGCACTTTTGGGCACTGTGAGGGTTTAAAAAGTAGTTATTCAACATGAGGCACGATCCAATTGACATTTTGAATCATTTTTGGTACAGTCCCAAAAATCAATTTTCGGATGAAAAACGATGACTCTGGACATGTCGAACGTTCCCAAAATGGTCTATAATGATGAAATTTTAACATTTAATCTTTTGACTCTAAATGACTGTTGGATGTGAATTATGACTTTTTCAACTAAAATAAGTGTGTTTAAAGTCATTTCTGTGCCTGAAACGGGTCAAAATTGAATCTTTTGAGTAAGCAAAACTCTGTAAAAATGGCACTTTTGGTCACTGTGAGGGTTTAAAAAGTGGTTATTCAACATGAGGCACGATCCAATTGACATTTTGAATCATTTTTGGTACAGTCCAAAAAATCAATTTTCGGATGAAAAACGATGACTCCGGACATGCCGAACGTTCCCAAAATGGTCTATAATGATGAAATTTTAACATTTAATCTTTTGACTCTAAATGACTGTTGGATGTAAATTATGACTTTTTCAACTAAAATAAGTGTGTTTAAAGTCATTTCTGTGCCTGAAACGGGTCAAAATTGAAGCTTTTGAGTAAGCAAAACTCTGTAAAAATGGCACTTTTGGTCACTGTGAGGGTTTAAAAAGTGGTTATTCAACATGAGGCACGATCCAATTGACATTTTGAATCATTTTTGGTACAGTCCCAAAAATCAATTTTCGGATGAAAAATGATGACTCCGGACATGTCGAACGTTCCCAAAATGGTCTATAATGATGAAATTTTAACATTTAATCTTTTGACTCTAAATGACTGTTGGATGTGAATTATGACTTTTTCAACTAAAATAAGTGTGTTTAAAGTCATTTCTGTGCATGAAACGGGTCAAAATTGAAGCTTTTGAGTAAGCAAAACTCTGTAAAAATGGCACTTTTGGTCACTGTGAGGGTTTAAAAAGTGGTTATTCAACATGAGGCACGATCCAATCGACATTTTGAATAATTTTTGGTACAGTCCCAAAAATCAATTTTCGGATGAAAAACGATGACTCCGGACATGTCGAACGTTCACAAAATGGTCTATAATGATGAAATTTTAACATTTAATCTTTTGACTCTAAATGACTGTTGGATGTGCATTATGACTTTTTCAACTAAAATAAGTGTGTTTAAAGTCATTTCTGTGCCTGAAACAGGTCAAAATTGAAGCTTTTGAGTAAGCAAAACTCTGTAAAAATGGCAATTTTGGTCACTGTGAAGGTTTAAAAAGTGGTTATTCAACATGAGGCATGATCCAATTGACATTTTGAATCATTTTTGGTACAGTCCAAAAAATCGATTTTCGGATGAAAAACGATGACTCCGGACATGTCGAACGTTCCCAAAATGGTCTATAATGATGAAATTTTAACATTTAATCTTTTGACTCTAAATGACTGTTGGATGTGAATTATGACTTTTTCAACTAAAATAAGTGTGTTTAAAGTCATTTCCGTGCCTGAAACGGGTCAAAATTGAAGCTTTTAAGTAAGCAAAACTCTGTAAAAATGGCAATTTTGGTCACTGTGAGGGTTTAAAAAGTGGTTATTGAACATGAGGCACGATCCAATCGACATTTTGAATCATTTTTGGTACAGTCCAAAAAAATCCATTTTCGGATGAAAAACGATGACTCCGGACATGTCGAACGTTCCCAAAATGGTCAATAATGATGAAATTTTAACATTTAATCTTTTGACTCTAAATGACTGTTGGATGTGAATTATGACTTTTTCAACTAAAATAAGTGTGTTTAAAGTCATTTCTGTGCCTGAAACGGGTCAAAATTGATGCTTTTGAGTAAGCAAAACTCTGTAAAAATGGCACTTTTGGGCACTGTGAGGGTTTAAAAAGTAGTTATTCAACATGAGGCACGATCCAATTGACATTTTGAATCATTTTTGGTACAGTCCCAAAAATCAATTTTCGGATGAAAAACGATGACTCTGGACATGTCGAACGTTCCCAAAATGGTCTATAATGATGAAATTTTAACATTTAATCTTTTGACTCTAAATGACTGTTGGATGTGAATTATGACTTTTTCAACTAAAATAAGTGTGTTTAAAGTCATTTCTGTGCCTGAAACGGGTCAAAATTGAAGCTTTTGAGTAAGCAAAACTCTGTAAAAATGGCACTTTTGGTCACTGTGAGGGTTTAAAAAGTGGTTATTCAACATGAGGCACGATCCAATTGACATTTTGAATCATTTTTGGTACAGTCCAAAAAATCAATTTTCGGATGAAAAACGATGACTCCGGACATGCCGAACGTTCCCAAAATGGTCTATAACGATGAAATTTTAACATTTAATCTTTTGACTCTAAATGACTGTTGGATGTAAATTATGACTTTTTCAACTAAAATAAGTGTGTTTAAAGTCATTTCTGTGCCTGAAACGGGTCAAAATTGAAGCTTTTGAGTAAGCAAAACTCTGTAAAAATGGCACTTTTGGTCACTGTGAGGGTTTAAAAAGTGGTTATTCAACATGAGGCACGATCCAATTGACATTTTGAATCATTTTTGGTACAGTCCCAAAAATCAATTTTCGGATGAAAAATGATGACTCCGGACATGTCGAACGTTCCCAAAATGGTCTATAATGATGAAATTTTAACATTTAATCTTTTGACTCTAAATGACTGTTGGATGTGAATTATGACTTTTTCAACTAAAATAAGTGTGTTTAAAGTCATTTCTGTGCATGAAACGGGTCAAAATTGAAGCTTTTGAGTAAGCAAAACTCTGTAAAAATGGCACTTTTGGTCACTGTGAGGGTTTAAAAAGTGGTTATTCAACATGAGGCACGATCCAATCGACATTTTGAATAATTTTTGGTACAGTCCCAAAAATCAATTTTCGGATGAAAAACGATGACTCCGGACATGTCGAACGTTCACAAAATGGTCTATAATGATGAAATTTTAACATTTAATCTTTTGACTCTAAATGACTGTTGGATGTGCATTATGACTTTTTCAACTAAAATAAGTGTGTTTAAAGTCATTTCTGTGCCTGAAACGGGTCAAAATTGAAGCTTTTGAGTAAGCAAAACTCTGTAAAAATGGCAATTTTGGTCACTGTGAAGGTTTAAAAAGTGGTTATTCAACATGAGGCATGATCCAATTGACATTTTGAATCATTTTTGGTACAGTCCAAAAAATCGATTTTCGGATGAAAAACGATGACTCCGGACATGTCGAACGTTCCCAAAATGGTCTATAATGATGAAATTTTAACATTTAATCTTTTGACTCTAAATGACTGTTGGATGTGAATTATGACTTTTTCAACTAAAATAAGTGTGTTTAAAGTCATTTCCGTGCCTGAAACGGGTCAAAATTGAAGCTTTTAAGTAAGCAAAACTCTGTAAAAATGGCAATTTTGGTCACTGTGAGGGTTTAAAAAGTGGTTATTGAACATGAGGCACGATCCAATTGACATTTTGAATCATTTTTGGTACAGTCCAAAAAATCAATTTTCGGATGAAAAACGATGACTCCGGACATGTCGAACGTTCCCAAAATGGTCAATAATGATGAAATTTTAACATTTAATCTTTTGACTCTAAATGACTGTTGGATGTGAATTATGACTTTTTCAACTAAAATAAGTGTGTTTAAAGTCATTTCTGTGCCTGAAAAGGGTCAAAATTGAAGCTTTTGAGTAAGCAAAACTCTGTAAAAATGGCACTTTTGGTCACTGTGAGGGTTTAAAAAGTGGTTATTCAACATGAGGCACGATCCAATTGACATTTTAAATAATTTTTGGTACAGTCCCAAAAATCAATTTTCGGATGAAAAACGATGACTCCGGACATGTCGAACGTTCCCAAAATGGTCTATAATGATGAAATTTTAACATTTAATCTTTTGACTCTAAATGACTGTTGGATGTGAATTATGACTTTTTCAACTAAAATAAGTGTGTTTAAAGTCATTTCTGTGCCTGAAACGGGTCAAAATTGAAGCTTTTGAGTAAGCAAAACTCTGTAAAAATGGCACTTTTGGTCACTGTGAGGGTTTAAAAAGTGGTTATTCAACATGAGGCACGATCCAATTGACATTTTGAATCATTTTTGGTACAGTCCAAAAAATCAATTTTCGGATGAAAAACGATGACTCCGGACATGTCGAACGTTCCCAAAATGGTCTATAATGATGAAATTTTAACATTTAATCTTTTGACTCTAAATGACTGTTGGATGTAAATTATGACTTTTTCAACTAAAATAAGTGTGTTTAAAGTCATTTCTGTGCCTGAAACGGGTCAAAATGGAAGCTTTTGAGTAAGCAAAACTCTGTAAAAATGGCACTTTTGGTCACTGTGAGGGTTTAAAAAGTGGTTATTCAACATGAGGCACGATCCAATTGACATTTTGAATCATTTTTGGTACAGTCCCAAAAATCAATTTTCTGATGAAAAATGATGACTCCGGACATGTCGAACGTTCCCAAAATGGTCTATAATGATGAAATTTTAACATTTAATCTTTTGACTCTAAATGACTGTTGGATGTGAATTATGACTTTTTCAACTAAAATAAGTGTGTTTAAAGTCATTTCTGTGCCTGAAACGGGTCAAAATTGAAGCTTTTGAGTAAGCAAAACTCTGTAAAAATGGCACTTTTGGTCACTGTGAGGGTTTAAAAAGTGGTTATTCAACATGAGGCACGATCCAATTGACATTTTGAATCATTTTTGGTACAGTCCCAAAAATCAATTTTCGGATGAAAAACGATGACTCCGGACATGTCGAACGTTCCCAAAATGGTCTATAATGATGAAATTTTAACATTTAATCTTTTGACTCCAAATGACTGTTGGATGTGCATTATGACTTTTTCAACTAAAATAAGTGTGTTTAAAGTCATTTCTGTGCCTGAAACGGGTCAAAATTGAAGCTTTTGAGTAAGCAAAACTCTGTAAAAATGGCAATTTTGGTCACTGTGAGGGTTTAAAAAGTGGTTATTCAACATGAGGCACGATCCAATTGACATTTTGAATCATTTTTGGTACAGTCCAAAAAATCAATTTTCGGATGAAAAACGATGACTCCGGACATGCCGAACGTTCCCAAAATGGTCTATAATGATGAAATTTTAACATTTAATCTTTTGACTCTAAATGACTGTTGGATGTGAATTATGACTTTTTCAACTAAAATAATTGTGTTTAAAGTCATTTCTGTGCCTGAAACGGGTCAAAATTGAAGCTTTTGAGTAAGCAAAACTCTGTAAAAATGGCACTTTTGGTCACTGTGAGGGTTTAAAAAGTGGTTATTCAACATGAGGCACGATCCAATTGACATTTTGAATCATTTTTGGTACAGTCCAAAAAATCAATTTTCGGATGAAAAACGATGACTCCGGACATGTCGAACGTTCCCAAAATGGTCTATAATGATGAAATTTTAACATTTAATCTTTTGACTGTAAATGACTGTTGGATGTGAATTATGACTTTTTCAACTAAAATAAGTGTGTTTAAAGTCATTTCTGTGCCTGAAACGGGTCAAAATTGAAGCTTTTGAGTAAGCAAAACTCTGTAAAAATGGCACTTTTGGGCACTGTGAGGGTTTAAAAAGTGGTTATTCAACATGAGGCACGATCCAATTGACATTTTGAATCATTTTTGGTACAGTCCCAAAAATCAATTTTCGGATGAAAAACGATGACTCCGGACATGTCGAACGTTCCCAAAATGGTCTATAATGATGAAATTTTAACATTTAATCTTTTGACTCTAAATGACTGTTGGATGTGCATTATGACTTTTTCAACTAAAATAAGTGTGTTTAAAGTCATTTCTGTGCCTGAAACGGGTCAAAATTGAAGCTTTTGAGTAAGCAAAACTCTGTAAAAATGGCACTTTTGGTCACTGTGAGGGTTTAAAAAGTGGTTATTCAACATGAGGCACGATCCAATTGACATTTTGAATCATTTTTGGTACAGTCCCAAAAATCCATTTTCGGATGAAAAACGATGACTCCGGACATGCCGAACGTTCCCAAAATGGTCTATAATGATGAAATTTTAACATTTAATCTTTTGACTCTAAATGACTGTTGGATGTAAATTATGACTTTTTCAACTAAAATAAGTGTGTTTAAAGTCATTTCTGTGCCTGAAACGGGTCAAAATTGAAGCTTTTGAGTAAGCAAAACTCTGTAAAAATGGCACTTTTGGTCACTGTGAGGGTTTAAAAAGTGGTTATTCAACATGAGGCACGATCCAATTGACATTTTGAATCATTTTTGGTACAGTCCCAAAAATCAATTTTCGGATGAAAAATGATGACTCCGGACATGTCGAACGTTCCCAAAATGGTCTATAATGATGAAATTTTAACATTTAATCTTTTGACTCTAAATGACTGTTGGATGTGAATTATGACTTTTTCAACTAAAATAAGTGTGTTTAAAGTCATTTCTGTGCATGAAACGGGTCAAAATTGAAGCTTTTGAGTAAGCAAAACTCTGTAAAAATGGCACTTTTGGTCACTGTGAGGGTTTAAAAAGTGGTTATTCAACATGAGGCACGATCCAATCGACATTTTGAATCATTTTTGGTACAGTCCCAAAAATCAATTTTCGGATGAAAAACGATGACTCCGGACATGTCGAACGTTCACAAAATGGTCTATAATGATGAAATTTTAACATTTAATCTTTTGACTCTAAATGACTGTTGGATGTGCATTATGACTTTTTCAACTAAAATAAGTGTGTTTAAAGTCATTTCTGTGCCTGAAACGGGTCAAAATTGAAGCTTTTGAGTAAGCAAAACTCTGTAAAAATGGCAATTTTGGTCACTGTGAAGGTTTAAAAAGTGGTTATTCAACATGAGGCATGATCCAATTGACATTTTGAATCATTTTTGGTACAGTCCAAAAAATCGATTTTCGGATGAAAAACGATGACTCCGGACATGTCGAACGTTCCCAAAATGGTCTATAATGATGAAATTTTAACATTTAATCTTTTGACTCTAAATGACTGTTGGATGTGAATTATGACTTTTTCAACTAAAATAAGTGTGTTTAAAGTCATTTCCGTGCCTGAAACGGGTCAAAATTGAAGCTTTTAAGTAAGCAAAACTCTGTAAAAATGGCAATTTTGGTCACTGTGAGGGTTTAAAAAGTGGTTATTGAACATGAGGCACGATCCAATTGACATTTTGAATCATTTTTGGTACAGTCCAAAAAATCAATTTTCGGATGAAAAACGATGACTCCGGACATGTCGAACGTTCCCAAAATGGTCAATAATGATGAAATTTTAACATTTAATCTTTTGACTCTAAATGACTGTTGGATGTGAATTATGACTTTTTCAACTAAAATAAGTGTGTTTAAAGTCATTTCTGTGCCTGAAACGGGTCAAAATTGAAGCTTTTGAGTAAGCAAAACTCTGTAAAAATGGCACTTTTGGTCACTGTGAGGGTTTAAAAAGTGGTTATTCAACATGAGGCACGATCCAATTGACATTTTGAATCATTTTTGGTACAGTCCAAAAAATCAATTTTCGGATGAAAAACGATGACTCCGGACATGTCGAACGTTCCCAAAATGGTCTATAATGATGAAATTTTAACATTTAATCTTTTGACTCTAAATGACTGTTGGATGTAAATTATGACTTTTTCAACTAAAATAAGTGTGTTTAAAGTCATTTCTGTGCCTGAAACGGGTCAAAATTGAAGCTTTTGAGTAAGCAAAACTCTGTAAAAATGGCACTTTTGGTCACTGTGAGGGTTTAAAAAGTGGTTATTCAACATGAGGCACGATCCAATTGACATTTTGAATCATTTTTGGTACAGTCCCAAAAATCAATTTTCGGATGAAAAATGATGACTCCGGACATGTCGAACGTTCCCAAAATGGTCTATAATGATGAAATTTTAACATTTAATCTTTTGACTCTAAATTACTGTTGGATGTGAATTATGACTTTTTCAACTAAAATAAGTGTGTTTAAAGTCATTTCTGTGCCTGAAACGGGTCAAAATTGAAGCTTTTGAGTAAGCAAAACTCTGTAAAAATGGCACTTTTGGTCACTGTGAGGGTTTAAAAAGTGGTTATTCAACATGAGGCACGATCCAATTGACATTTTGAATCATTTTTGGTACAGTCCCAAAAATCAATTTTCGGATGAAAAACGATGACTCCGGACATGTCGAACGTTCCCAAAATCGTCTATAATGATGAAATTTTAACATTTAATCTTTTGACTCCAAATGACTGTTGGATGTGCATTATGACTTTTTCAACTAAAATAAGTGTGTTTAAAGTCATTTCTGTGCCTGAAAAGGGTCAAAATTGAAGCTTTTGAGTAAGCAAAACTCTGTAAAAATGGCACTTTTGGTCACTGTGAGGGTTTAAAAAGTGGTTATTCAACATGAGGCACGATCCAATTGACATTTTGAATCATTTTTGGTACAGTCCCAAAAATCAATTTTCGGATGAAAAACGATGACTCCGGACATGTCGAACGTTCCCAAAATGGTCTATAATGATGAAATTTTAACATTTAATCTTTTGACTCTAAATGACTGTTGGATGTGAATTATGACTTTTTCAACTAAAATAAGTGTGTTTAAAGTCATTTCTGTGCCTGAAACGGGTCAAAATTGAAGCTTTTGAGTAAGCAAAACTCTGTAAAAATGGCACTTTTGGTCACTGTGAGGGTTTAAAAAGTGGTTATTCAACATGAGGCACGATCCAATTGACATTTTGAATCATTTTTGGTACAGTCCAAAAAATCAATTTTCGGATGAAAAACGATGACTCCGGACATGTCGAACGTTCCCAAAATGGTCTATAATGATGAAATTTTAACATTTAATCTTTTGACTCTAAATGACTGTTGGATGTAAATTATGACTTTTTCAACTAAAATAAGTGTGTTTAAAGTCATTTCTGTGCCTGAAACGGGTCAAAATTGAAGCTTTTGAGTAAGCAAAACTCTGTAAAAATGGCACTTTTGGTCACTGTGAGGGTTTAAAAAGTGGTTATTCAACATGAGGCACGATCCAATTGACATTTTGAATCATTTTTGGTACAGTCCCAAAAATCAATTTTCGGATGAAAAACGATGACTCCGGACATGTCGAACGTTCCCAAAATGGTCTATAATGATGAA
Organism: Lissotriton vulgaris; assembly: GCF_964263255.1. Taxonomy (NCBI): domain Eukaryota; kingdom Metazoa; phylum Chordata; class Amphibia; order Caudata; family Salamandridae; genus Lissotriton; species Lissotriton vulgaris. The sequence goes on from NW_028251443.1 coordinate 65,873, forward strand.
ATTTTAACATTTAATCTTTTGACTCCAAATGACTGTTGGATGTGCATTATGACTTTTTCAACTAAAATAAGTGTGTTTAAAGTCATTTCTGTGCCTGAAACGGGTCAAAATTGAAGCTTTTGAGTAAGCAAAACTCTGTAAAAATGGCAATTTTGGTCACTGTGAGGGTTTAAAAAGTGGTTATTCAACATGAGGCACGATCCAATTGACATTTTGAATCATTTTTGGTACAGTCCAAAAAATCAATTTTCGGATGAAAAACGATGACTCCGGACATGCCGAACGTTCCCAAAATGGTCTATAATGATGAAATTTTAACATTTAATCTTTTGACTCTAAATGACTGTTGGATGTGAATTATGACTTTTTCAACTAAAATAATTGTGTTTAAAGTCATTTCTGTGCCTGAAACGGGTCAAAATTGAAGCTTTTGAGTAAGCAAAACTCTGTAAAAATGGCACTTTTGGTCACTGTGAGGGTTTAAAAAGTGGTTATTCAACATGAGGCACGATCCAATTGACATTTTGAATCATTTTTGGTACAGTCCAAAAAATCAATTTTCGGATGAAAAACGATGACTCCGGACATGTCGAACGTTCCCAAAATGGTCTATAATGATGAAATTTTAACATTTAATCTTTTGACTGTAAATGACTGTTGGATGTGAATTATGACTTTTTCAACTAAAATAAGTGTGTTTAAAGTCATTTCTGTGCCTGAAACGGGTCAAAATTGAAGCTTTTGAGTAAGCAAAACTCTGTAAAAATGGCACTTTTGGGCACTGTGAGGGTTTAAAAAGTGGTTATTCAACATGAGGCACGATCCAATTGACATTTTGAATCATTTTTGGTACAGTCCCAAAAATCAATTTTCGGATGAAAAACGATGACTCCGGACATGTCGAACGTTCCCAAAATGGTCTATAATGATGAAATTTTAACATTTAATCTTTTGACTCTAAATGACTGTTGGATGTGCATTATGACTTTTTCAACTAAAATAAGTGTGTTTAAAGTCATTTCTGTGCCTGAAACGGGTCAAAATTGAAGCTTTTGAGTAAGCAAAACTCTGTAAAAATGGCACTTTTGGTCACTGTGAGGGTTTAAAAAGTGGTTATTCAACATGAGGCACGATCCAATTGACATTTTGAATCATTTTTGGTACAGTCCCAAAAATCAATTTTCGGATGAAAAACGATGACTCCGGACATGCCGAACGTTCCCAAAATGGTCTATAATGATGAAATTTTAACATTTAATCTTTTGACTCTAAATGACTGTTGGATGTGAATTATGACTTTTTCAACTAAAATAAGTGTGTTTAAAGTCATTTCTGTGCCTGAAACGGGTCAAAATTGAAGCTTTTGAGTAAGCAAAACTCTGTAAAAATGGCACTTTTGGGCACTGTGAGGGTTTAAAAAGTGGTTATTCAACATGAGGCACGATCCAATTGACATTTTGAATCATTTTTGGTACAGTCCAAAAAATCAATTTTCAGATGAAAAACGATGACTCCGGACATGTCGAACGTTCCCAAAATGGTCTATAATGATGAAATTTTAACATTTAATCTTTTGACTCTAAATGACTGTTGGATGTAAATTATGACTTTTTCAACTAAAATAAGTGTGTTTAAAGTCATTTCTGTGCCTGAAATGGGTCAAAATTGAAGCTTTTGAGTAAGCAAAACTCTGTAAAAATGGCACTTTTGGTCACTGTGAGGGTTTAAAAAGTGGTTATTCAACATGAGGCACGATCCAATTGACATTTTGAATCATTTTTGGTACAGTCCCAAAAATCAATTTTCGGATGAAAAATGATGACTCCGGACATGTCGAACGTTCCCAAAATGGTCTATAATGATGAAATTTTAACATTTAATCTTTTGACTCTAAATGACTGTTGGATGTGAATTATGACTTTTTCAACTAAAATAAGTGTGTTTAAAGTCATTTCTGTGCCTGAAACTGGTCAAAATTGAAGCTTTTGAGTAAGCAAAACTCTGTAAAAATGGCACTTTTGGTCACTGTGAGGGTTTAAAAAGTGGTTATTCAACATGAGGCACGATCCAATTGACATTTTGAATCATTTTTGGTACAGTCCAAAAAATCAATTTTCGGATGAAAAACGATGACTCCGGACATGCCGAACGTTCCCAAAATGGTCTATAATGATGAAATTTTAACATTTGATCTTTTGACTCTAAATGACTGTTGGATGTGAATTATGACTTTTTCAACTAAAATAAGTGTGTTTAAAGTCATTTCTGTGCCTGAAACGGGTCAAAATTGAAGTTTTGAGTAAGCAAAACTCTGTAAAAATGGCACTTTTGGTCACTGTGAGGGTTTAAAAAGTTGTTATTCAACATGAGGCACGATCCAATTGACATTTTGAATCATTTTTGGTACAGTCCAAAAAAATCAATTTTCGGATGAAAAACGATGACTCCGGACATGTCTAACGTTCCCAAAATGGTCTATAATGATGACATTTTAACATTTAATCTTTTGACTCTAAATGACTGTTGGGTGTGAAATATGACTTTTTCAACTTAAATAAGTGTGTTTAAAGTCATTTCTGTGCCTGAAACGGGTCAAAATTGAAGCTTTTGAGTAAGCAAAACTCTGTAAAAATGGAACTTTTGGTCACTGTGAGGGTTTAAAAAGTGGTTATTCAACATGAGGCACGATCCAATTGACATTTTGAATCATTTTTGGTACAGTCCCAAAAATCAATTTTCGGATGAAAAACGATGACTCCGGACATGTCGAACGTTCCCAAAATGGTCTATAATGATGAAATTTTAACATTTAATCTTTTGACTCCAAATGACTGTTGGATGTGCATTATGACTTTTTCAACTAAAATAAGTGTGTTTAAAGTCATTTCTGTGCCTGAAACTGGTCAAAATTGAAGCTTTTGAGTAAGCAAAACTCTGTAAAAATGGCACTTTTGGTCACTGTGAGGGTTTAAAAAGTGGTTATTCAACATGAGGCACGATCCAATTGACATTTTGAATCATTTTTGGTACAGTCCAAAAAATCAATTTTCGGATGAAAAACGATGACTCCGGACATGCCGAACGTTCCCAAAATGGTCTATAATGATGAAATTTTAACATTTAATCTTTTGACTCTAAATGACTGTTGGATGTGAATTATGACTTTTTCAACTAAAATAAGTGTGTTTAAAGTCATTTCTGTGCCTGAAACGGGTCAAAATTGAAGCTTTTGAGTAAGCAAAACTCTGTAAAAATGGCACTTTTGGTCACTGTGAGGGTTTAAAAAGTGGTTATTCAACATGAGGCACGATCCAATTGACATTTTGAATCATTTTTGGTACAGTCCAAAAAATCAATTTTCGGATGAAAAACGATGACTCCGGACATGTCGAACGTTCCCAAAATGGTCTATAATGATGAAATTTTAACATTTAATCTTTTGACTCTAAATGACTGTTGGATGTGAATTATGACTTTTTCAACTAAAATAAGTGTGTTTAAAGTCATTTCTGTGCCTGAAAAGGGTCAAAATTGAAGCTTTTGAGTAAGCAAAACTCTGTAAAAATGGCAATTTTGGTCACTGTGAGGGTTTAAAAAGTGGTTATTCAACATGAGGCACGATCCAATTGACATTTTGAATCATTTTTGGTACAGTCCAAAAAATCAATTTTCGGATGAAAAACGATGACTCCGGACATGTCGAACGTTCCCAAAATGGTCTATAATGATGAAATTTTAACATTTAATCTTTTGACTCTAAATGACTGTTGGATGTGAATTATGACTTTTTCAACTAAAATAAGTGTGTTTAAAGTCATTTCTGTGCCTGAAACGGGTCAAAATTGAAGCTTTTGAGTAAGCAAAACTCTGTAAAAATGGCACTTTTGGTCACTGTGAGGGTTTAAAAAGTGGTTATTCAACATGAGGCACGATCCAATTGACATTTTGAATCATTTTTGGTACAGTCCCAAAAATCCATTTTCGGATGAAAAACGATGATTCCGGACATGTCGAACGTTCCCAAAATGGTCTATAATGATGAAATTTTAACATTTAATCTTTTGACTCTAAATGACTGTTGGATGTGAAATATGACTTTTTCAACTTAAATAAGTGTGTTTAAAGTCATTTCTGTGCCTGAAACGGGTCAAAATTGAAGCTTTTGAGTAAGCAAAACTCTGTAAAAATGGCAATTTTGGTCACTGTGAAGGTTTAAAAAGTGGTTATTCAACATGAGGCATGATCCAATTGACATTTTGAATCATTTTTGGTACAGTCCAAAAAAATCGATTTTCGGATGAAAAACGATGACTCCGGACATGTCGAACGTTCCCAAAATGGTCTATAATGATGAAATGTTAACATTTAATCTTTTGACTCTAAATGACTGTTGGATGTGAATTATGACTTTTTCAACTAAAATAAGTGTGTTTAAAGTCATTTCCGTGCCTGAAACGGGTCAAAATTGAAGCTTTTAAGTAAGCAAAACTCTGTAAAAATGGCAATTTTGGTCACTGTGAGGGTTTAAAAAGTGGTTATTGAACATGAGGCACGATCCAATTGACATTTTGAATCATTTTTGGTACAGTCCAAAAAAATCAATTTTCGGATGAAAAACGATGACTCCGGACATGTCGAACGTTCCCAAAATGGTCAATAATGATGAAATTTTAACATTTAATCTTTTGACTCTAAATGACTGTTGGATGTGAATTATGACTTTTTCAACTAAAATAAGTGTGTTTAAAGTCATTTCTGTGCCTGAAACGGGTCAAAATTGAAGCTTTTGAGTAAGCAAAACTCTGTAAAAATGGCACTTTTGGGCACTGTGAGGGTTTAAAAAGTAGTTATTCAACATGAGGCACGATCCAATTGACATTTTGAATCATTTTTGGTACAGTCCCAAAAATCAATTTTCGGATGAAAAACGATGACTCTGGACATGTCGAACGTTCCCAAAATGGTCTATAATGATGAAATTTTAACATTTAATCTTTTGACTCTAAATGACTGTTGGATGTGAATTATGACTTTTTCAACTAAAATAAGTGTGTTTAAAGTCATTTCTGTGCCTGAAACGGGTCAAAATTGAAGCTTTTGAGTAAGCAAAACTCTGTAAAAATGGCACTTTTGGTCACTGTGAGGGTTTAAAAAGTGGTTATTCAACATGAGGCACGATCCAATTGACATTTTGAATCATTTTTGGTACAGTCCAAAAAATCAATTTTCGGATGAAAAACGATGACTCCGGACATGCCGAACGTTCCCAAAATGGTCTATAATGATGAAATTTTAACATTTAATCTTTTGACTCTAAATGACTGTTGGATGTAAATTATGACTTTTTCAACTAAAATAAGTGTGTTTAAAGTCATTTCTGTGCCTGAAACGGGTCAAAATTGAAGCTTTTGAGTAAGCAAAACTCTGTAAAAATGGCACTTTTGGTCACTGTGAGGGTTTAAAAAGTGGTTATTCAACATGAGGCACGATCCAATTGACATTTTGAATCATTTTTGGTACAGTCCCAAAAATCAATTTTCGGATGAAAAATGATGACTCCGGACATGTCGAACGTTCCCAAAATGGTCTATAATGATGAAATTTTAACATTTAATCTTTTGACTCTAAATGACTGTTGGATGTGAATTATGACTTTTTCAACTAAAATAAGTGTGTTTAAAGTCATTTCTGTGCATGAAACGGGTCAAAATTGAAGCTTTTGAGTAAGCAAAACTCTGTAAAAATGGCACTTTTGGTCACTGTGAGGGTTTAAAAAGTGGTTATTCAACATGAGGCACGATCCAATCGACATTTTGAATAATTTTTGGTACAGTCCCAAAAATCAATTTTCGGATGAAAAACGATGACTCCGGACATGTCGAACGTTCCCAAAATGGTCTATAATGATGAAATTTTAACATTTAATCTTTTGACTCTAAATGACTGTTGGATGTGAATTATGACTTTTTCAACTAAAATAAGTGTGTTTAAAGTCATTTCCGTGCCTGAAACGGGTCAAAATTGAAGCTTTTAAGTAAGCAAAACTCTGTAAAAATGGCAATTTTGGTCACTGTGAGGGTTTAAAAAGTGGTTATTGAACATGAGGCACGATCCAATTGACATTTTGAATCATTTTTGGTACAGTCCAAAAAATCAATTTTCGGATGAAAAACGATGACTCCGGACATGTCGAACGTTCCCAAAATGGTCAATAATGATGAAATTTTAACATTTAATCTTTTGACTCTAAATGACTGTTGGATGTGAATTATGACTTTTTCAACTAAAATAAGTGTGTTTAAAGTCATTTCTGTGCCTGAAACGGGTCAAAATTGAAGCTTTTGAGTAAGCAAAACTCTGTAAAAATGGCACTTTTGGTCACTGTGAGGGTTTAAAAAGTGGTTATTCAACATGAGGCACGATCCAATTGACATTTTGAATCATTTTTGGTACAGTCCCAAAAATCCATTTTCGGATGAAAAACGATGATTCCGGACATGTCGAACGTTCCCAAAATGGTCTATAATGATGAAATTTTAACATTTAATCTTTTGACTCTAAATGACTGTTGGATGTGAAATATGACTTTTTCAACTTAAATAAGTGTGTTTAAAGTCATTTCTGTGCCTGAAACGGGTCAAAATTGAAGCTTTTGAGTAAGCAAAACTCTGTAAAAATGGCAATTTTGGTCACTGTGAAGGTTTAAAAAGTGGTTATTCAACATGAGGCATGATCCAATTGACATTTTGAATCATTTTTGGTACAGTCCAAAAAATCGATTTTCGGATGAAAAACGATGACTCCGGACATGTCGAACGTTCCCAAAATGGTCTATAATGATGAAATGTTAACATTTAATCTTTTGACTCTAAATGACTGTTGGATGTGAATTATGACTTTTTCAACTAAAATAAGTGTGTTTAAAGTCATTTCCGTGCCTGAAACGGGTCAAAATTGAAGCTTTTAAGTAAGCAAAACTCTGTAAAAATGGCAATTTTGGTCACTGTGAGGGTTTAAAAAGTGGTTATTGAACATGAGGCACGATCCAATTGACATTTTAAATCATTTTTGGTACAGTCCAAAAAAATCAATTTTCGGATGAAAAACGATGACTCCGGACATGTCGAACGTTCCCAAAATGGTCAATAATGATGAAATTTTAACATTTAATCTTTTGACTCTAAATGACTGTTGGATGTGAATTATGACTTTTTCAACTAAAATAAGTGTGTTTAAAGTCATTTCTGTGCCTGAAACGGGTCAAAATTGATGCTTTTGAGTAAGCAAAACTCTGTAAAAATGGCACTTTTGGGCACTGTGAGGGTTTAAAAAGTAGTTATTCAACATGAGGCACGATCCAATTGACATTTTGAATCATTTTTGGTACAGTCCCAAAAATCAATTTTCGGATGAAAAACGATGACTCTGGACATGTCGAACGTTCCCAAAATGGTCTATAATGATGAAATTTTAACATTTAATCTTTTGACTCTAAATGACTGTTGGATGTGAATTATGACTTTTTCAACTAAAATAAGTGTGTTTAAAGTCATTTCTGTGCCTGAAACGGGTCAAAATTGAAGCTTTTGAGTAAGCAAAACTCTGTAAAAATGGCACTTTTGGTCACTGTGAGGGTTTAAAAAGTGGTTATTCAACATGAGGCACGATCCAATTGACATTTTGAATCATTTTTGGTACAGTCCAAAAAATCAATTTTCGGATGAAAAACGATGACTCCGGACATGCCGAACGTTCCCAAAATGGTCTATAATGATGAAATTTTAACATTTAATCTTTTGACTCTAAATGACTGTTGGATGTAAATTATGACTTTTTCAACTAAAATAAGTGTGTTTAAAGTCATTTCTGTGCCTGAAACGGGTCGAAATTGAAGCTTTTGAGTAAGCAAAACTCTGTAAAAATAGCACTTTTGGTCACTGTGAGGGTTTAAAAAGTGGTTATTCAACATGAGGCACGATCCAATTGACATTTTGAATCATTTTTGGTACAGTCCCAAAAATCAATTTTCGGATGAAAAATGATGACTCCGGACATGTCGAACGTTCCCAAAATGGTCTATAATGATGAAATTTTAACATTTAATCTTTTGACTCTAAATGACTGTTGGATGTGAATTATGACTTTTTCAACTAAAATAAGTGTGTTTAAAGTCATTTCTGTGCATGAAACGGGTCAAAATTGAAGCTTTTGAGTAAGCAAAACTCTGTAAAAATGGCACTTTTGGTCACTGTGAGGGTTTAAAAAGTGGTTATTCAACATGAGGCACGATCCAATCGACATTTTGAATAATTTTTGGTACAGTCCCAAAAATCAATTTTCGGATGAAAAACGATGACTCCGGACATGTCGAACGTTCACAAAATGGTCTATAATGATGAAATTTTAACATTTAATCTTTTGACTCTAAATGACTGTTGGATGTGCATTATGACTTTTTCAACTAAAATAAGTGTGTTTAAAGTCATTTCCGTGCCTGAAACGGGTCAAAATTGAAGCTTTTAAGTAAGCAAAACTCTGTAAAAATGGCAATTTTGGTCACTGTGAGGGTTTAAAAAGTGGTTATTGAACATGAGGCACGATCCAATTGACATTTTGAATCATTTTTGGTACAGTCCAAAAAATCAATTTTCGGATGAAAAACGATGACTCCGGACATGTCGAACGTTCCCAAAATGGTCAATAATGATGAAATTTTAACATTTAATCTTTTGACTCTAAATGACTGTTGGATGTGAATTATGACTTTTTCAACTAAAATAAGTGTGTTTAAAGTCATTTCTGTGCCTGAAACGGGTCAAAATTGAAGCTTTTGAGTAAGCAAAACTCTGTAAAAATGGCACTTTTGGTCACTGTGAGGGTTTAAAAAGTGGTTATTCAACATGAGGCACGATCCAATTGACATTTTGAATCATTTTTGGTACAGTCCCAAAAATCCATTTTCGGATGAAAAACGATGATTCCGGACATGTCGAACGTTCCCAAAATGGTCTATAATGATGAAATTTTAACATTTAATCTTTTGACTCTAAATGACTGTTGGATGTGAAATATGACTTTTTCAACTTAAATAAGTGTGTTTAAAGTCATTTCTGTGCCTGAAACGGGTCAAAATTGAAGCTTTTGAGTAAGCAAAACTCTGTAAAAATGGCAATTTTGGTCACTGTGAAGGTTTAAAAAGTGGTTATTCAACATGAGGCATGATCCAATTGACATTTTGAATCATTTTTGGTACAGTCCAAAAAATCGATTTTCGGATGAAAAACGATGACTCCGGACATGTCGAACGTTCCCAAAATGGTCTATAATGATGAAATGTTAACATTTAATCTTTTGACTCTAAATGACTGTTGGATGTGAATTATGACTTTTTCAACTAAAATAAGTGTGTTTAAAGTCATTTCCGTGCCTGAAACGGGTCAAAATTGAAGCTTTTAAGTAAGCAAAACTCTGTAAAAATGGCAATTTTGGTCACTGTGAGGGTTTAAAAAGTGGTTATTGAACATGAGGCACGATCCAATTGACATTTTAAATCATTTTTGGTACAGTCCAAAAAAATCAATTTTCGGATGAAAAACGATGACTCCGGACATGTCGAACGTTCCCAAAATGGTCAATAATGATGAAATTTTAACATTTAATCTTTTGACTCTAAATGACTGTTGGATGTGAATTATGACTTTTTCAACTAAAATAAGTGTGTTTAAAGTCATTTCTGTGCCTGAAACGGGTCAAAATTGATGCTTTTGAGTAAGCAAAACTCTGTAAAAATGGCACTTTTGGGCACTGTGAGGGTTTAAAAAGTAGTTATTCAACATGAGGCACGATCCAATTGACATTTTGAATCATTTTTGGTACAGTCCCAAAAATCAATTTTCGGATGAAAAACGATGACTCTGGACATGTCGAACGTTCCCAAAATGGTCTATAATGATGAAATTTTAACATTTAATCTTTTGACTCTAAATGACTGTTGGATGTGAATTATGACTTTTTCAACTAAAATAAGTGTGTTTAAAGTCATTTCTGTGCCTGAAACGGGTCAAAATTGAAGCTTTTGAGTAAGCAAAACTCTGTAAAAATGGCACTTTTGGTCACTGTGAGGGTTTAAAAAGTGGTTATTCAACATGAGGCACGATCCAATTGACATTTTGAATCATTTTTGGTACAGTCCAAAAAATCAATTTTCGGATGAAAAACGATGACTCCGGACATGCCGAACGTTCCCAAAATGGTCTATAATGATGAAATTTTAACATTTAATCTTTTGACTCTAAATGACTGTTGGATGTAAATTATGACTTTTTCAACTAAAATAAGTGTGTTTAAAGTCATTTCTGTGCCTGAAACGGGTCGAAATTGAAGCTTTTGAGTAAGCAAAACTCTGTAAAAATGGCACTTTTGGTCACTGTGAGGGTTTAAAAAGTGGTTATTCAACATGAGGCACGATCCAATTGACATTTTGAATCATTTTTGGTACAGTCCCAAAAATCAATTTTCGGATGAAAAATGATGACTCCGGACATGTCGAACGTTCCCAAAATGGTCTATAATGATGAAATTTTAACATTTAATCTTTTGACTCTAAATGACTGTTGGATGTGAATTATGACTTTTTCAACTAAAATAAGTGTGTTTAAAGTCATTTCTGTGCATGAAACGGGTCAAAATTGAAGCTTTTGAGTAAGCAAAACTCTGTAAAAATGGCACTTTTGGTCACTGTGAGGGTTTAAAAAGTGGTTATTCAACATGAGGCACGATCCAATCGACATTTTGAATAATTTTTGGTACAGTCCCAAAAATCAATTTTCGGATGAAAAACGATGACTCCGGACATGTCGAACGTTCACAAAATGGTCTATAATGATGAAATTTTAACATTTAATCTTTTGACTCTAAATGACTGTTGGATGTGCATTATGACTTTTTCAACTAAAATAAGTGTGTTTAAAGTCATTTCTGTGCCTGAAACGGGTCAAAATTGAAGCTTTTGAGTAAGCAAAACTCTGTAAAAATGGCAATTTTGGTCACTGTGAAGGTTTAAAAAGTGGTTATTCAACATGAGGCATGATCCAATTGACATTTTGAATCATTTTTGGTACAGTCCAAAAAATCGATTTTCGGATGAAAAACGATGACTCCGGACATGTCGAACGTTCCCAAAATGGTCTATAATGATGAAATGTTAACATTTAATCTTTTGACTCTAAATGACTGTTGGATGTGAATTATGACTTTTTCAACTAAAATAAGTGTGTTTAAAGTCATTTCCGTGCCTGAAACGGGTCAAAATTGAAGCTTTTAAGTAAGCAAAACTCTGTAAAAATGGCAATTTTGGTCACTGTGAGGGTTTAAAAAGTGGTTATTGAACATGAGGCACGATCCAATTGACATTTTGAATCATTTTTGGTACAGTCCAAAAAAATCAATTTTCGGATGAAAAACGATGACTCCGGACATGTCGAACGTTCCCAAAATGGTCAATAATGATGAAATTTTAACATTTAATCTTTTGACTCTAAATGACTGTTGGATGTGAATTATGACTTTTTCAACTAAAATAAGTGTGTTTAAAGTCATTTCTGTGCCTGAAACGGGTCAAAATTGATGCTTTTGAGTAAGCAAAACTCTGTAAAAATGGCACTTTTGGGCACTGTGAGGGTTTAAAAAGTAGTTATTCAACATGAGGCACGATCCAATTGACATTTTGAATCATTTTTGGTACAGTCCCAAAAATCAATTTTCGGATGAAAAACGATGACTCTGGACATGTCGAACGTTCCCAAAATGGTCTATAATGATGAAATTTTAACATTTAATCTTTTGACTCTAAATGACTGTTGGATGTGAATTATGACTTTTTCAACTAAAATAAGTGTGTTTAAAGTCATTTCTGTGCCTGAAACGGGTCAAAATTGAAGCTTTTGAGTAAGCAAAACTCTGTAAAAATGGCACTTTTGGTCACTGTGAGGGTTTAAAAAGTGGTTATTCAACATGAGGCACGATCCAATTGACATTTTGAATCATTTTTGGTACAGTCCAAAAAATCAATTTTCGGATGAAAAACGATGACTCCGGACATGCCGAACGTTCCCAAAATGGTCTATAATGATGAAATTTTAACATTTAATCTTTTGACTCTAAATGACTGTTGGATGTAAATTATGACTTTTTCAACTAAAATAAGTGTGTTTAAAGTCATTTCTGTGCCTGAAACGGGTCAAAATTGAAGCTTTTGAGTAAGCAAAACTCTGTAAAAATGGCACTTTTGGTCACTGTGAGGGTTTAAAAAGTGGTTATTCAACATGAGGCACGATCCAATTGACATTTTGAATCATTTTTGGTACAGTCCCAAAAATCAATTTTCGGATGAAAAATGATGACTCCGGACATGTCGAACGTTCCCAAAATGGTCTATAATGATGAAATTTTAACATTTAATCTTTTGACTCTAAATGACTGTTGGATGTGAATTATGACTTTTTCAACTAAAATAAGTGTGTTTAAAGTCATTTCTGTGCATGAAACGGGTCAAAATTGAAGCTTTTGAGTAAGCAAAACTCTGTAAAAATGGCACTTTTGGTCACTGTGAGGGTTTAAAAAGTGGTTATTCAACATGAGGCACGATCCAATCGACATTTTGAATAATTTTTGGTACAGTCCCAAAAATCAATTTTCGGATGAAAAACGATGACTCCGGACATGTCGAACGTTCACAAAATGGTCTATAATGATGAAATTTTAACATTTAATCTTTTGACTCTAAATGACTGTTGGATGTGCATTATGACTTTTTCAACTAAAATAAGTGTGTTTAAAGTCATTTCTGTGCCTGAAACAGGTCAAAATTGAAGCTTTTGAGTAAGCAAAACTCTGTAAAAATGGCAATTTTGGTCACTGTGAAGGTTTAAAAAGTGGTTATTCAACATGAGGCATGATCCAATTGACATTTTGAATCATTTTTGGTACAGTCCAAAAAATCGATTTTCGGATGAAAAACGATGACTCCGGACATGTCGAACGTTCCCAAAATGGTCTATAATGATGAAATTTTAACATTTAATCTTTTGACTCTAAATGACTGTTGGATGTGAATTATGACTTTTTCAACTAAAATAAGTGTGTTTAAAGTCATTTCCGTGCCTGAAACGGGTCAAAATTGAAGCTTTTAAGTAAGCAAAACTCTGTAAAAATGGCAATTTTGGTCACTGTGAGGGTTTAAAAAGTGGTTATTGAACATGAGGCACGATCCAATCGACATTTTGAATCATTTTTGGTACAGTCCAAAAAAATCCATTTTCGGATGAAAAACGATGACTCCGGACATGTCGAACGTTCCCAAAATGGTCAATAATGATGAAATTTTAACATTTAATCTTTTGACTCTAAATGACTGTTGGATGTGAATTATGACTTTTTCAACTAAAATAAGTGTGTTTAAAGTCATTTCTGTGCCTGAAACGGGTCAAAATTGATGCTTTTGAGTAAGCAAAACTCTGTAAAAATGGCACTTTTGGGCACTGTGAGGGTTTAAAAAGTAGTTATTCAACATGAGGCACGATCCAATTGACATTTTGAATCATTTTTGGTACAGTCCCAAAAATCAATTTTCGGATGAAAAACGATGACTCTGGACATGTCGAACGTTCCCAAAATGGTCTATAATGATGAAATTTTAACATTTAATCTTTTGACTCTAAATGACTGTTGGATGTGAATTATGACTTTTTCAACTAAAATAAGTGTGTTTAAAGTCATTTCTGTGCCTGAAACGGGTCAAAATTGAAGCTTTTGAGTAAGCAAAACTCTGTAAAAATGGCACTTTTGGTCACTGTGAGGGTTTAAAAAGTGGTTATTCAACATGAGGCACGATCCAATTGACATTTTGAATCATTTTTGGTACAGTCCAAAAAATCAATTTTCGGATGAAAAACGATGACTCCGGACATGCCGAACGTTCCCAAAATGGTCTATAACGATGAAATTTTAACATTTAATCTTTTGACTCTAAATGACTGTTGGATGTAAATTATGACTTTTTCAACTAAAATAAGTGTGTTTAAAGTCATTTCTGTGCCTGAAACGGGTCAAAATTGAAGCTTTTGAGTAAGCAAAACTCTGTAAAAATGGCACTTTTGGTCACTGTGAGGGTTTAAAAAGTGGTTATTCAACATGAGGCACGATCCAATTGACATTTTGAATCATTTTTGGTACAGTCCCAAAAATCAATTTTCGGATGAAAAATGATGACTCCGGACATGTCGAACGTTCCCAAAATGGTCTATAATGATGAAATTTTAACATTTAATCTTTTGACTCTAAATGACTGTTGGATGTGAATTATGACTTTTTCAACTAAAATAAGTGTGTTTAAAGTCATTTCTGTGCATGAAACGGGTCAAAATTGAAGCTTTTGAGTAAGCAAAACTCTGTAAAAATGGCACTTTTGGTCACTGTGAGGGTTTAAAAAGTGGTTATTCAACATGAGGCACGATCCAATCGACATTTTGAATAATTTTTGGTACAGTCCCAAAAATCAATTTTCGGATGAAAAACGATGACTCCGGACATGTCGAACGTTCACAAAATGGTCTATAATGATGAAATTTTAACATTTAATCTTTTGACTCTAAATGACTGTTGGATGTGCATTATGACTTTTTCAACTAAAATAAGTGTGTTTAAAGTCATTTCTGTGCCTGAAACGGGTCAAAATTGAAGCTTTTGAGTAAGCAAAACTCTGTAAAAATGGCAATTTTGGTCACTGTGAAGGTTTAAAAAGTGGTTATTCAACATGAGGCATGATCCAATTGACATTTTGAATCATTTTTGGTACAGTCCAAAAAATCGATTTTCGGATGAAAAACGATGACTCCGGACATGTCGAACGTTCCCAAAATGGTCTATAATGATGAAATTTTAACATTTAATCTTTTGACTCTAAATGACTGTTGGATGTGAATTATGACTTTTTCAACTAAAATAAGTGTGTTTAAAGTCATTTCCGTGCCTGAAACGGGTCAAAATTGAAGCTTTTAAGTAAGCAAAACTCTGTAAAAATGGCAATTTTGGTCACTGTGAGGGTTTAAAAAGTGGTTATTGAACATGAGGCACGATCCAATTGACATTTTGAATCATTTTTGGTACAGTCCAAAAAATCAATTTTCGGATGAAAAACGATGACTCCGGACATGTCGAACGTTCCCAAAATGGTCAATAATGATGAAATTTTAACATTTAATCTTTTGACTCTAAATGACTGTTGGATGTGAATTATGACTTTTTCAACTAAAATAAGTGTGTTTAAAGTCATTTCTGTGCCTGAAAAGGGTCAAAATTGAAGCTTTTGAGTAAGCAAAACTCTGTAAAAATGGCACTTTTGGTCACTGTGAGGGTTTAAAAAGTGGTTATTCAACATGAGGCACGATCCAATTGACATTTTAAATAATTTTTGGTACAGTCCCAAAAATCAATTTTCGGATGAAAAACGATGACTCCGGACATGTCGAACGTTCCCAAAATGGTCTATAATGATGAAATTTTAACATTTAATCTTTTGACTCTAAATGACTGTTGGATGTGAATTATGACTTTTTCAACTAAAATAAGTGTGTTTAAAGTCATTTCTGTGCCTGAAACGGGTCAAAATTGAAGCTTTTGAGTAAGCAAAACTCTGTAAAAATGGCACTTTTGGTCACTGTGAGGGTTTAAAAAGTGGTTATTCAACATGAGGCACGATCCAATTGACATTTTGAATCATTTTTGGTACAGTCCAAAAAATCAATTTTCGGATGAAAAACGATGACTCCGGACATGTCGAACGTTCCCAAAATGGTCTATAATGATGAAATTTTAACATTTAATCTTTTGACTCTAAATGACTGTTGGATGTAAATTATGACTTTTTCAACTAAAATAAGTGTGTTTAAAGTCATTTCTGTGCCTGAAACGGGTCAAAATGGAAGCTTTTGAGTAAGCAAAACTCTGTAAAAATGGCACTTTTGGTCACTGTGAGGGTTTAAAAAGTGGTTATTCAACATGAGGCACGATCCAATTGACATTTTGAATCATTTTTGGTACAGTCCCAAAAATCAATTTTCTGATGAAAAATGATGACTCCGGACATGTCGAACGTTCCCAAAATGGTCTATAATGATGAAATTTTAACATTTAATCTTTTGACTCTAAATGACTGTTGGATGTGAATTATGACTTTTTCAACTAAAATAAGTGTGTTTAAAGTCATTTCTGTGCCTGAAACGGGTCAAAATTGAAGCTTTTGAGTAAGCAAAACTCTGTAAAAATGGCACTTTTGGTCACTGTGAGGGTTTAAAAAGTGGTTATTCAACATGAGGCACGATCCAATTGACATTTTGAATCATTTTTGGTACAGTCCCAAAAATCAATTTTCGGATGAAAAACGATGACTCCGGACATGTCGAACGTTCCCAAAATGGTCTATAATGATGAAATTTTAACATTTAATCTTTTGACTCCAAATGACTGTTGGATGTGCATTATGACTTTTTCAACTAAAATAAGTGTGTTTAAAGTCATTTCTGTGCCTGAAACGGGTCAAAATTGAAGCTTTTGAGTAAGCAAAACTCTGTAAAAATGGCAATTTTGGTCACTGTGAGGGTTTAAAAAGTGGTTATTCAACATGAGGCACGATCCAATTGACATTTTGAATCATTTTTGGTACAGTCCAAAAAATCAATTTTCGGATGAAAAACGATGACTCCGGACATGCCGAACGTTCCCAAAATGGTCTATAATGATGAAATTTTAACATTTAATCTTTTGACTCTAAATGACTGTTGGATGTGAATTATGACTTTTTCAACTAAAATAATTGTGTTTAAAGTCATTTCTGTGCCTGAAACGGGTCAAAATTGAAGCTTTTGAGTAAGCAAAACTCTGTAAAAATGGCACTTTTGGTCACTGTGAGGGTTTAAAAAGTGGTTATTGAACATGAGGCACGATCCAATTGACATTTTGAATCATTTTTGGTACAGTCCAAAAAATCAATTTTCGGATGAAAAACGATGACTCCGGACATGTCGAACGTTCCCAAAATGGTCAATAATGATGAAATTTTAACATTTAATCTTTTGACTCTAAATGACTGTTGGATGTGAATTATGACTTTTTCAACTAAAATAAGTGTGTTTAAAGTCATTTCTGTGCCTGAAAAGGGTCAAAATTGAAGCTTTTGAGTAAGCAAAACTCTGTAAAAATGGCACTTTTGGTCACTGTGAGGGTTTAAAAAGTGGTTATTCAACATGAGGCACGATCCAATTGACATTTTAAATAATTTTTGGTACAGTCCCAAAAATCAATTTTCGGATGAAAAACGATGACTCCGGACATGTCGAACGTTCCCAAAATGGTCTATAATGATGAAATTTTAACATTTAATCTTTTGACTCTAAATGACTGTTGGATGTGAATTATGACTTTTTCAACTAAAATAAGTGTGTTTAAAGTCATTTCTGTGCCTGAAACGGGTCAAAATTGAAGCTTTTGAGTAAGCAAAACTCTGTAAAAATGGCACTTTTGGTCACTGTGAGGGTTTAAAAAGTGGTTATTCAACATGAGGCACGATCCAATTGACATTTTGAATCATTTTTGGTACAGTCCAAAAAATCAATTTTCGGATGAAAAACGATGACTCCGGACATGTCGAACGTTCCCAAAATGGTCTATAATGATGAAATTTTAACATTTAATCTTTTGACTCTAAATGACTGTTGGATGTAAATTATGACTTTTTCAACTAAAATAAGTGTGTTTAAAGTCATTTCTGTGCCTGAAACGGGTCAAAATGGAAGCTTTTGAGTAAGCAAAACTCTGTAAAAATGGCACTTTTGGTCACTGTGAGGGTTTAAAAAGTGGTTATTCAACATGAGGCACGATCCAATTGACATTTTGAATCATTTTTGGTACAGTCCCAAAAATCAATTTTCTGATGAAAAATGATGACTCCGGACATGTCGAACGTTCCCAAAATGGTCTATAATGATGAAATTTTAACATTTAATCTTTTGACTCTAAATGACTGTTGGATGTGAATTATGACTTTTTCAACTAAAATAAGTGTGTTTAAAGTCATTTCTGTGCCTGAAACGGGTCAAAATTGAAGCTTTTGAGTAAGCAAAACTCTGTAAAAATGGCACTTTTGGTCACTGTGAGGGTTTAAAAAGTGGTTATTCAACATGAGGCACGATCCAATTGACATTTTGAATCATTTTTGGTACAGTCCCAAAAATCAATTTTCGGATGAAAAACGATGACTCCGGACATGTCGAACGTTCCCAAAATGGTCTATAATGATGAAATTTTAACATTTAATCTTTTGACTCCAAATGACTGTTGGATGTGCATTATGACTTTTTCAACTAAAATAAGTGTGTTTAAAGTCATTTCTGTGCCTGAAACGGGTCAAAATTGAAGCTTTTGAGTAAGCAAAACTCTGTAAAAATGGCAATTTTGGTCACTGTGAGGGTTTAAAAAGTGGTTATTCAACATGAGGCACGATCCAATTGACATTTTGAATCATTTTTGGTACAGTCCAAAAAATCAATTTTCGGATGAAAAACGATGACTCCGGACATGCCGAACGTTCCCAAAATGGTCTATAATGATGAAATTTTAACATTTAATCTTTTGACTCTAAATGACTGTTGGATGTGAATTATGACTTTTTCAACTAAAATAATTGTGTTTAAAGTCATTTCTGTGCCTGAAACGGGTCAAAATTGAAGCTTTTGAGTAAGCAAAACTCTGTAAAAATGGCACTTTTGGTCACTGTGAGGGTTTAAAAAGTGGTTATTCAACATGAGGCACGATCCAATTGACATTTTGAATCATTTTTGGTACAGTCCAAAAAATCAATTTTCGGATGAAAAACGATGACTCCGGACATGTCGAACGTTCCCAAAATGGTCTATAATGATGAAATTTTAACATTTAATCTTTTGACTGTAAATGACTGTTGGATGTGAATTATGACTTTTTCAACTAAAATAAGTGTGTTTAAAGTCATTTCTGTGCCTGAAACGGGTCAAAATTGAAGCTTTTGAGTAAGCAAAACTCTGTAAAAATGGCACTTTTGGGCACTGTGAGGGTTTAAAAAGTGGTTATTCAACATGAGGCACGATCCAATTGACATTTTGAATCATTTTTGGTACAGTCCCAAAAATCAATTTTCGGATGAAAAACGATGACTCCGGACATGTCGAACGTTCCCAAAATGGTCTATAATGATGAAATTTTAACATTTAATCTTTTGACTCTAAATGACTGTTGGATGTGCATTATGACTTTTTCAACTAAAATAAGTGTGTTTAAAGTCATTTCTGTGCCTGAAACGGGTCAAAATTGAAGCTTTTGAGTAAGCAAAACTCTGTAAAAATGGCACTTTTGGTCACTGTGAGGGTTTAAAAAGTGGTTATTCAACATGAGGCACGATCCAATTGACATTTTGAATCATTTTTGGTACAGTCCCAAAAATCCATTTTCGGATGAAAAACGATGACTCCGGACATGCCGAACGTTCCCAAAATGGTCTATAATGATGAAATTTTAACATTTAATCTTTTGACTCTAAATGACTGTTGGATGTGAATTATGACTTTTTCAACTAAAATAAGTGTGTTTAAAGTCATTTCTGTGCCTGAAACGGGTCAAAATTTAAGCTTTTGAGTAAGCAAAACTCTGTAAAAATGGCACTTTTGGTCACTGTGAGGGTTTAAAAAGTGGTTATTCAACATGAGGCACGATCCAATTGACATTTTGAATCATTTTTGGTACAGTCCAAAAAAATCAATTTTCAGATGAAAAACGATGACTCCGGACATGTCGAACGTTCCCAAAATGGTCTATAATGATGAAATTTTAACATTTAATCTTTTGACTCTAAATGACTGTTGGATGTAAATTATGACTTTTTCAACTAAAATAAGTGTGTTTAAAGTCATTTCTGTGCCTGAAATGGGTCAAAATTGAAGCTTTTGAGTAAGCAAAACTCTGTAAAAATGGCACTTTTGGTCACTGTGAGGGTTTAAAAAGTGGTTATTCAACATGAGGCACGATCCAATTGACATTTTGAATCATTTTTGGTACAGTCCCAAAAATCAATTTTCGGATGAAAAATGATGACTCCGGACATGTCGAACGTTCCCAAAATGGTCTATAATGATGACATTTTAACATTTAATCTTTTGACTCTAAATGACTGTTGGATGTGAATTATGACTTTTTCAACTAAAATAAGTGTGTTTAAAGTCATTTCTGTGCCTGAAACTGGTCAAAATTGAAGCTTTTGAGTAAGCAAAACTCTGTAAAAATGGCACTTTTGGTCACTGTGAGGGTTTAAAAAGTGGTTATTCAACATGAGGCACGATCCAATTGACATTTTGAATCATTTTTGGTACAGTCCAAAAAATCAATTTTCGGATGAAAAACGATGACTCCGGACATGCCGAACGTTCCCAAAATGGTCTATAATGATGAAATTTTAACATTTAATCTTTTGACTCTAAATGACTGTTGGATGTGAATTATGACTTTTTCAACTAAAATAAGTGTGTTTAAAGTCATTTCTGTGCCTGAAACGGGTCAAAATTGAAGCTTTTGAGTAAGCAAAACTCTGTAAAAATGGCACTTTTGGTCACTGTGAGGGTTTAAAAAGTGGTTATTCAACATGAGGCACGATCCAATTGACATTTTGAATCATTTTTGGTACAGTCCAAAAAATCAATTTTCGGATGAAAAACGATGACTCCGGACATGTCGAACGTTCCCAAAATGGTCTATAATGATGAAATTTTAACATTTAATCTTTTGACTCTAAATGACTGTTGGATGTGAATTATGACTTTTTCAACTAAAATAAGTGTGTTTAAAGTCATTTCTGTGCCTGAAACGGGTCAAAATTGAAGCTTTTGAGTAAGCAAAACTCTGTAAAAATGGCACTTTTGGTCACTGTGAGGGTTTAAAAAGTGGTTATTCAACATGAGGCACGATCCAATTGACATTTTGAATCATTTTTGGTACAGTCCCAAAAATCAATTTTCGGATGAAAAACGATGACTCCGGACATGTCGAACGTTCCCAAAATGGTCTATAATGATGAAATTTTAACATTTAATCTTTTGACTCTAAATGACTGTTGGATGTGCATTATGACTTTTTCAACTAAAATAAGTGTGTTTAAAGTCATTTCTGTGCCTGAAACGGGTCAAAATTGAAGCTTTTGAGTAAGCAAAACTCTGTAAAAATGGCAATTTTGGTCACTGTGAAGGTTTAAAAAGTGGTTATTCAACATGAGGCATGATCCAATTGACATTTTGAATCATTTTTGGTACAGTCCAAAAAATCGATTTTCGGATGAAAAACGATGACTCCGGACATGTCGAACGTTCCCAAAATGGTCTATAATGATGAAATGTTAACATTTAATCTTTTGACTCTAAATGACTGTTGGATGTGAATTATGACTTTTTCAACTAAAATAAGTGTGTTTAAAGTCATTTCCGTGCCTGAAACGGGTCAAAATTGAAGCTTTTAAGTAAGCAAAACTCTGTAAAAATGGCAATTTTGGTCACTGTGAGGATTTAAAAAGTGGTTATTGAACATGAGGCACGATCCAATTGACATTTTGAATCATTTTTGGTACAGTCCAAAAAATCAATTTTCGGATGAAAAACGGTGACTCCGGACATGTCGAACGTTCCCAAAATGGTCAATAATGATGAAATTTTAACATTTAATCTTTTGACTCTAAATGACTGTTGGATGTGAATTATGACTTTTTCAACTAAAATAAGTGTGTTTAAAGTCATTTCTGTGCCTGAAACGGGTCAAAATTGATGCTTTTGAGTAAGCAAAACTCTGTAAAAATGGCACTTTTGGGCACTGTGAGGGTTTAAAAAATAGTTATTCAACATGAGGCACGATCCAATTGACATTTTGAATCATTTTTGGTACAGTCCCAAAAATCAATTTTCGGATGAAAAACGATGACTCTGGACATGTCGAACGTTCCCAAAATGGTTTATAATGATGAAATTTTAACATTTAATCTTTTGACTCTAAATGACTGTTGGATGTGAATTATGACTTTTTCAACTAAAATAAGTGTGTTTAAAGTCATTTCTGTGCCTGAAACGGGTCAAAATTGAAGCTTTTGAGTAAGCAAAACTCTGTAAAAATGGTACTTTTGGTCACTGTGAGGGTTTAAAAAGTGGTTATTCAACATGAGGCACGATCCAATTGACATTTTGAATCATTTTTGGTACAGTCCAAAAAATCAATTTTCGGATGAAAAACGATGACTCCGGACATGTCGAACATTCCCAAAATGGTCTATAATGATGAAATGTTAACATTTAATCTTTTGACTCTAAATGACTGTTGGATGTGAATTATGACTTTTTCAACTAAAATAAGTGTGTTTAAAGTCATTTCCGTGCCTGAAACGGGTCAAAATTGAAGCTTTTGAGTAAGCAAAACTCTGTAAAAATGGCAATTTTGGTCACTGTGAAGGTTTAAAAAGTGGTTATTCAACATGAGGCATGATCCAATTGACATTTTGAATCATTTTTGGTACAGTCCAAAAAATCGATTTTCGGATGAAAAACGATGACTCCGGACATGTCGAACGTTCCCAAAATGGTCTATAATGATGAAATGTTAACATTTAATCTTTTGACTCTAAATGACTGTTGGATGTGAATTATGACTTTTTCAACTAAAATAAGTGTGTTTAAAGTCATTTCCGTGCCTGAAACGGGTCAAAATTGAAGCTTTTAAGTAAGCAAAACTCTGTAAAAATGGCAATTTTGGTCACTGTGAGGGTTTAAAAAGTGGTTATTGAACATGAGGCACGATCCAATTGACATTTTAAATCATTTTTGGTACAGTCCAAAAAAATCAATTTTCGGATGAAAAACGATGACTCCGGACATGTCGAACGTTCCCAAAATGGTCAATAATGATGAAATTTTAACATTTAATCTTTTGACTCTAAATGACTGTTGGATGTGAATTATGACTTTTTCAACTAAAATAAGTGTGTTTAAAGTCATTTCTGTGCCTGAAACGGGTCAAAATTGATGCTTTTGAGTAAGCAAAACTCTGTAAAAATGGCACTTTTGGGCACTGTGAGGGTTTAAAAAGTAGTTATTCAACATGAGGCACGATCCAATTGACATTTTGAATCATTTTTGGTACAGTCCCAAAAATCAATTTTCGGATGAAAAACGATGACTCTGGACATGTCGAACGTTCCCAAAATGGTCTATAATGATGAAATTTTAACATTTAATCTTTTGACTCTAAATGACTGTTGGATGTGAATTATGACTTTTTCAACTAAAATAAGTGTGTTTAAAGTCATTTCTGTGCCTGAAACGGGTCAAAATTGAAGCTTTTGAGTAAGCAAAACTCTGTAAAAATGGCACTTTTGGTCACTGTGAGGGTTTAAAAAGTGGTTATTCAACATGAGGCACGATCCAATTGACATTTTGAATCATTTTTGGTACAGTCCAAAAAATCAATTTTCGGATGAAAAACGATGACTCCGGACATGCCGAACGTTCCCAAAATGGTCTATAATGATGAAATTTTAACATTTAATCTTTTGACTCTAAATGACTGTTGGATGTAAATTATGACTTTTTCAACTAAAATAAGTGTGTTTAAAGTCATTTCTGTGCCTTAAACGGGTCGAAATTGAAGCTTTTGAGTAAGCAAAACTCTGTAAAAATGGCACTTTTGGTCACTGTGAGGGTTTAAAAAGTGGTTATTCAACATGAGGCACGATCCAATTGACATTTTGAATCATTTTTGGTACAGTCCCAAAAATCAATTTTCGGATGAAAAATGATGACTCCGGACATGTCGAACGTTCCCAAAATGGTCTATAATGATGAAATTTTAACATTTAATCTTTTGACTCTAAATGACTGTTGGATGTGAATTATGACTTTTTCAACTAAAATAAGTGTGTTTAAAGTCATTTCTGTGCATGAAACGGGTCAAAATTGAAGCTTTTGAGTAAGCAAAACTCTGTAAAAATGGCACTTTTGGTCACTGTGAGGGTTTAAAAAGTGGTTATTCAACATGAGGCACGATCCAATCGACATTTTGAATAATTTTTGGTACAGTCCCAAAAATCAATTTTCGGATGAAAAACGATGACTCCGGACATGTCGAACGTTCACAAAATGGTCTATAATGATGAAATTTTAACATTTAATCTTTTGACTCTAAATGACTGTTGGATGTGCATTATGACTTTTTCAACTAAAATAAGTGTGTTTAAAGTCATTTCTGTGCCTGAAACGGGTCAAAATTGAAGCTTTTGAGTAAGCAAAACTCTGTAAAAATGGCAATTTTGGTCACTGTGAAGGTTTAAAAAGTGGTTATTCAACATGAGGCATGATCCAATTGACATTTTGAATCATTTTTGGTACAGTCCAAAAAATCGATTTTCGGATGAAAAACGATGACTCCGGACATGTCGAACGTTCCCAAAATGGTCTATAATGATGAAATGTTAACATTTAATCTTTTGACTCTAAATGACTGTTGGATGTGAATTATGACTTTTTCAACTAAAATAAGTGTGTTTAAAGTCATTTCCGTGCCTGAAACGGGTCAAAATTGAAGCTTTTAAGTAAGCAAAACTCTGTAAAAATGGCAATTTTGGTCACTGTGAGGGTTTAAAAAGTGGTTATTGAACATGAGGCACGATCCAATTGACATTTTGAATCATTTTTGGTACAGTCCAAAAAAATCAATTTTCGGATGAAAAACGATGACTCCGGACATGTCGAACGTTCCCAAAATGGTCAATAATGATGAAATTTTAACATTTAATCTTTTGACTCTAAATGACTGTTGGATGTGAATTATGACTTTTTCAACTAAAATAAGTGTGTTTAAAGTCATTTCTGTGCCTGAAACGGGTCAAAATTGATGCTTTTGAGTAAGCAAAACTCTGTAAAAATGGCACTTTTGGGCACTGTGAGGGTTTAAAAAGTAGTTATTCAACATGAGGCACGATCCAATTGACATTTTGAATCATTTTTGGTACAGTCCCAAAAATCAATTTTCGGATGAAAAACGATGACTCTGGACATGTCGAACGTTCCCAAAATGGTCTATAATGATGAAATTTTAACATTTAATCTTTTGACTCTAAATGACTGTTGGATGTGAATTATGACTTTTTCAACTAAAATAAGTGTGTTTAAAGTCATTTCTGTGCCTGAAACGGGTCAAAATTGAATCTTTTGAGTAAGCAAAACTCTGTAAAAATGGCACTTTTGGTCACTGTGAGGGTTTAAAAAGTGGTTATTCAACATGAGGCACGATCCAATTGACATTTTGAATCATTTTTGGTACAGTCCAAAAAATCAATTTTCGGATGAAAAACGATGACTCCGGACATGCCGAACGTTCCCAAAATGGTCTATAATGATGAAATTTTAACATTTAATCTTTTGACTCTAAATGACTGTTGGATGTAAATTATGACTTTTTCAACTAAAATAAGTGTGTTTAAAGTCATTTCTGTGCCTGAAACGGGTCAAAATTGAAGCTTTTGAGTAAGCAAAACTCTGTAAAAATGGCACTTTTGGTCACTGTGAGGGTTTAAAAAGTGGTTATTCAACATGAGGCACGATCCAATTGACATTTTGAATCATTTTTGGTACAGTCCCAAAAATCAATTTTCGGATGAAAAATGATGACTCCGGACATGTCGAACGTTCCCAAAATGGTCTATAATGATGAAATTTTAACATTTAATCTTTTGACTCTAAATGACTGTTGGATGTGAATTATGACTTTTTCAACTAAAATAAGTGTGTTTAAAGTCATTTCTGTGCATGAAACGGGTCAAAATTGAAGCTTTTGAGTAAGCAAAACTCTGTAAAAATGGCACTTTTGGTCACTGTGAGGGTTTAAAAAGTGGTTATTCAACATGAGGCACGATCCAATCGACATTTTGAATAATTTTTGGTACAGTCCCAAAAATCAATTTTCGGATGAAAAACGATGACTCCGGACATGTCGAACGTTCACAAAATGGTCTATAATGATGAAATTTTAACATTTAATCTTTTGACTCTAAATGACTGTTGGATGTGCATTATGACTTTTTCAACTAAAATAAGTGTGTTTAAAGTCATTTCTGTGCCTGAAACAGGTCAAAATTGAAGCTTTTGAGTAAGCAAAACTCTGTAAAAATGGCAATTTTGGTCACTGTGAAGGTTTAAAAAGTGGTTATTCAACATGAGGCATGATCCAATTGACATTTTGAATCATTTTTGGTACAGTCCAAAAAATCGATTTTCGGATGAAAAACGATGACTCCGGACATGTCGAACGTTCCCAAAATGGTCTATAATGATGAAATTTTAACATTTAATCTTTTGACTCTAAATGACTGTTGGATGTGAATTATGACTTTTTCAACTAAAATAAGTGTGTTTAAAGTCATTTCCGTGCCTGAAACGGGTCAAAATTGAAGCTTTTAAGTAAGCAAAACTCTGTAAAAATGGCAATTTTGGTCACTGTGAGGGTTTAAAAAGTGGTTATTGAACATGAGGCACGATCCAATCGACATTTTGAATCATTTTTGGTACAGTCCAAAAAAATCCATTTTCGGATGAAAAACGATGACTCCGGACATGTCGAACGTTCCCAAAATGGTCAATAATGATGAAATTTTAACATTTAATCTTTTGACTCTAAATGACTGTTGGATGTGAATTATGACTTTTTCAACTAAAATAAGTGTGTTTAAAGTCATTTCTGTGCCTGAAACGGGTCAAAATTGATGCTTTTGAGTAAGCAAAACTCTGTAAAAATGGCACTTTTGGGCACTGTGAGGGTTTAAAAAGTAGTTATTCAACATGAGGCACGATCCAATTGACATTTTGAATCATTTTTGGTACAGTCCCAAAAATCAATTTTCGGATGAAAAACGATGACTCTGGACATGTCGAACGTTCCCAAAATGGTCTATAATGATGAAATTTTAACATTTAATCTTTTGACTCTAAATGACTGTTGGATGTGAATTATGACTTTTTCAACTAAAATAAGTGTGTTTAAAGTCATTTCTGTGCCTGAAACGGGTCAAAATTGAAGCTTTTGAGTAAGCAAAACTCTGTAAAAATGGCACTTTTGGTCACTGTGAGGGTTTAAAAAGTGGTTATTCAACATGAGGCACGATCCAATTGACATTTTGAATCATTTTTGGTACAGTCCAAAAAATCAATTTTCGGATGAAAAACGATGACTCCGGACATGCCGAACGTTCCCAAAATGGTCTATAACGATGAAATTTTAACATTTAATCTTTTGACTCTAAATGACTGTTGGATGTAAATTATGACTTTTTCAACTAAAATAAGTGTGTTTAAAGTCATTTCTGTGCCTGAAACGGGTCAAAATTGAAGCTTTTGAGTAAGCAAAACTCTGTAAAAATGGCACTTTTGGTCACTGTGAGGGTTTAAAAAGTGGTTATTCAACATGAGGCACGATCCAATTGACATTTTGAATCATTTTTGGTACAGTCCCAAAAATCAATTTTCGGATGAAAAATGATGACTCCGGACATGTCGAACGTTCCCAAAATGGTCTATAATGATGAAATTTTAACATTTAATCTTTTGACTCTAAATGACTGTTGGATGTGAATTATGACTTTTTCAACTAAAATAAGTGTGTTTAAAGTCATTTCTGTGCATGAAACGGGTCAAAATTGAAGCTTTTGAGTAAGCAAAACTCTGTAAAAATGGCACTTTTGGTCACTGTGAGGGTTTAAAAAGTGGTTATTCAACATGAGGCACGATCCAATCGACATTTTGAATAATTTTTGGTACAGTCCCAAAAATCAATTTTCGGATGAAAAACGATGACTCCGGACATGTCGAACGTTCACAAAATGGTCTATAATGATGAAATTTTAACATTTAATCTTTTGACTCTAAATGACTGTTGGATGTGCATTATGACTTTTTCAACTAAAATAAGTGTGTTTAAAGTCATTTCTGTGCCTGAAACGGGTCAAAATTGAAGCTTTTGAGTAAGCAAAACTCTGTAAAAATGGCAATTTTGGTCACTGTGAAGGTTTAAAAAGTGGTTATTCAACATGAGGCATGATCCAATTGACATTTTGAATCATTTTTGGTACAGTCCAAAAAATCGATTTTCGGATGAAAAACGATGACTCCGGACATGTCGAACGTTCCCAAAATGGTCTATAATGATGAAATTTTAACATTTAATCTTTTGACTCTAAATGACTGTTGGATGTGAATTATGACTTTTTCAACTAAAATAAGTGTGTTTAAAGTCATTTCCGTGCCTGAAACGGGTCAAAATTGAAGCTTTTAAGTAAGCAAAACTCTGTAAAAATGGCAATTTTGGTCACTGTGAGGGTTTAAAAAGTGGTTATTGAACATGAGGCACGATCCAATTGACATTTTGAATCATTTTTGGTACAGTCCAAAAAATCAATTTTCGGATGAAAAACGATGACTCCGGACATGTCGAACGTTCCCAAAATGGTCAATAATGATGAAATTTTAACATTTAATCTTTTGACTCTAAATGACTGTTGGATGTGAATTATGACTTTTTCAACTAAAATAAGTGTGTTTAAAGTCATTTCTGTGCCTGAAAAGGGTCAAAATTGAAGCTTTTGAGTAAGCAAAACTCTGTAAAAATGGCACTTTTGGTCACTGTGAGGGTTTAAAAAGTGGTTATTCAACATGAGGCACGATCCAATTGACATTTTAAATAATTTTTGGTACAGTCCCAAAAATCAATTTTCGGATGAAAAACGATGACTCCGGACATGTCGAACGTTCCCAAAATGGTCTATAATGATGAAATTTTAACATTTAATCTTTTGACTCTAAATGACTGTTGGATGTGAATTATGACTTTTTCAACTAAAATAAGTGTGTTTAAAGTCATTTCTGTGCCTGAAACGGGTCAAAATTGAAGCTTTTGAGTAAGCAAAACTCTGTAAAAATGGCACTTTTGGTCACTGTGAGGGTTTAAAAAGTGGTTATTCAACATGAGGCACGATCCAATTGACATTTTGAATCATTTTTGGTACAGTCCAAAAAATCAATTTTCGGATGAAAAACGATGACTCCGGACATGTCGAACGTTCCCAAAATGGTCTATAATGATGAAATTTTAACATTTAATCTTTTGACTCTAAATGACTGTTGGATGTAAATTATGACTTTTTCAACTAAAATAAGTGTGTTTAAAGTCATTTCTGTGCCTGAAACGGGTCAAAATGGAAGCTTTTGAGTAAGCAAAACTCTGTAAAAATGGCACTTTTGGTCACTGTGAGGGTTTAAAAAGTGGTTATTCAACATGAGGCACGATCCAATTGACATTTTGAATCATTTTTGGTACAGTCCCAAAAATCAATTTTCTGATGAAAAATGATGACTCCGGACATGTCGAACGTTCCCAAAATGGTCTATAATGATGAAATTTTAACATTTAATCTTTTGACTCTAAATGACTGTTGGATGTGAATTATGACTTTTTCAACTAAAATAAGTGTGTTTAAAGTCATTTCTGTGCCTGAAACGGGTCAAAATTGAAGCTTTTGAGTAAGCAAAACTCTGTAAAAATGGCACTTTTGGTCACTGTGAGGGTTTAAAAAGTGGTTATTCAACATGAGGCACGATCCAATTGACATTTTGAATCATTTTTGGTACAGTCCCAAAAATCAATTTTCGGATGAAAAACGATGACTCCGGACATGTCGAACGTTCCCAAAATGGTCTATAATGATGAAATTTTAACATTTAATCTTTTGACTCCAAATGACTGTTGGATGTGCATTATGACTTTTTCAACTAAAATAAGTGTGTTTAAAGTCATTTCTGTGCCTGAAACGGGTCAAAATTGAAGCTTTTGAGTAAGCAAAACTCTGTAAAAATGGCAATTTTGGTCACTGTGAGGGTTTAAAAAGTGGTTATTCAACATGAGGCACGATCCAATTGACATTTTGAATCATTTTTGGTACAGTCCAAAAAATCAATTTTCGGATGAAAAACGATGACTCCGGACATGCCGAACGTTCCCAAAATGGTCTATAATGATGAAATTTTAACATTTAATCTTTTGACTCTAAATGACTGTTGGATGTGAATTATGACTTTTTCAACTAAAATAATTGTGTTTAAAGTCATTTCTGTGCCTGAAACGGGTCAAAATTGAAGCTTTTGAGTAAGCAAAACTCTGTAAAAATGGCACTTTTGGTCACTGTGAGGGTTTAAAAAGTGGTTATTCAACATGAGGCACGATCCAATTGACATTTTGAATCATTTTTGGTACAGTCCAAAAAATCAATTTTCGGATGAAAAACGATGACTCCGGACATGTCGAACGTTCCCAAAATGGTCTATAATGATGAAATTTTAACATTTAATCTTTTGACTGTAAATGACTGTTGGATGTGAATTATGACTTTTTCAACTAAAATAAGTGTGTTTAAAGTCATTTCTGTGCCTGAAACGGGTCAAAATTGAAGCTTTTGAGTAAGCAAAACTCTGTAAAAATGGCACTTTTGGGCACTGTGAGGGTTTAAAAAGTGGTTATTCAACATGAGGCACGATCCAATTGACATTTTGAATCATTTTTGGTACAGTCCCAAAAATCAATTTTCGGATGAAAAACGATGACTCCGGACATGTCGAACGTTCCCAAAATGGTCTATAATGATGAAATTTTAACATTTAATCTTTTGACTCTAAATGACTGTTGGATGTGCATTATGACTTTTTCAACTAAAATAAGTGTGTTTAAAGTCATTTCTGTGCCTGAAACGGGTCAAAATTGAAGCTTTTGAGTAAGCAAAACTCTGTAAAAATGGCACTTTTGGTCACTGTGAGGGTTTAAAAAGTGGTTATTCAACATGAGGCACGATCCAATTGACATTTTGAATCATTTTTGGTACAGTCCCAAAAATCCATTTTCGGATGAAAAACGATGACTCCGGACATGCCGAACGTTCCCAAAATGGTCTATAATGATGAAATTTTAACATTTAATCTTTTGACTCTAAATGACTGTTGGATGTGAATTATGACTTTTTCAACTAAAATAAGTGTGTTTAAAGTCATTTCTGTGCCTGAAACGGGTCAAAATTTAAGCTTTTGAGTAAGCAAAACTCTGTAAAAATGGCACTTTTGGTCACTGTGAGGGTTTAAAAAGTGGTTATTCAACATGAGGCACGATCCAATTGACATTTTGAATCATTTTTGGTACAGTCCAAAAAAATCAATTTTCAGATGAAAAACGATGACTCCGGACATGTCGAACGTTCCCAAAATGGTCTATAATGATGACATTTTAACATTTAATCTTTTGACTCTAAATGACTGTTGGATGTAAATTATGACTTTTTCAACTAAAATAAGTGTGTTTAAAGTCATTTCTGTGCCTGAAATGGGTCAAAATTGAAGCTTTTGAGTAAGCAAAACTCTGTAAAAATGGCACTTTTGGTCACTGTGAGGGTTTAAAAAGTGGTTATTCAACATGAGGCACGATCCAATTGACATTTTGAATCATTTTTGGTACAGTCCCAAAAATCAATTTTCGGATGAAAAATGATGACTCCGGACATGTCGAACGTTCCCAAAATGGTCTATAATGATGAAATTTTAACATTTAATCTTTTGACTCTAAATGACTGTTGGATGTGAATTATGACTTTTTCAACTAAAATAAGTGTGTTTAAAGTCATTTCTGTGCCTGAAACTGGTCAAAATTGAAGCTTTTGAGTAAGCAAAACTCTGTAAAAATGGCACTTTTGGTCACTGTGAGGGTTTAAAAAGTGGTTATTCAACATGAGGCACGATCCAATTGACATTTTGAATCATTTTTGGTACAGTCCAAAAAATCAATTTTCGGATGAAAAACGATGACTCCGGACATGCCGAACGTTCCCAAAATGGTCTATAATGATGAAATTTTAACATTTAATCTTTTGACTCTAAATGACTGTTGGATGTGAATTATGACTTTTTCAACTAAAATAAGTGTGTTTAAAGTCATTTCTGTGCCTGAAACGGGTCAAAATTGAAGCTTTTGAGTAAGCAAAACTCTGTAAAAATGGCACTTTTGGTCACTGTGAGGGTTTAAAAAGTGGTTATTCAACATGAGGCACGATCCAATTGACATTTTGAATCATTTTTGGTACAGTCCAAAAAATCAATTTTCGGATGAAAAACGATGACTCCGGACATGTCGAACGTTCCCAAAATGGTCTATAATGATGAAATTTTAACATTTAATCTTTTGACTCTAAATGACTGTTGGATGTGAATTATGACTTTTTCAACTAAAATAAGTGTGTTTAAAGTCATTTCTGTGCCTGAAACGGGTCAAAATTGAAGCTTTTGAGTAAGCAAAACTCTGTAAAAATGGCACTTTTGGTCACTGTGAGGGTTTAAAAAGTGGTTATTCAACATGAGGCACGATCCAATTGACATTTTGAATCATTTTTGGTACAGTCCCAAAAATCAATTTTCGGATGAAAAACGATGACTCCGGACATGTCGAACGTTCCCAAAATGGTCTATAATGATGAAATTTTAACATTTAATCTTTTGACTCTAAATGACTGTTGGATGTGCATTATGACTTTTTCAACTAAAATAAGTGTGTTTAAAGTCATTTCTGTGCCTGAAACGGGTCAAAATTGAAGCTTTTGAGTAAGCAAAACTCTGTAAAAATGGCAATTTTGGTCACTGTGAAGGTTTAAAAAGTGGTTATTCAACATGAGGCATGATCCAATTGACATTTTGAATCATTTTTGGTACAGTCCAAAAAATCGATTTTCGGATGAAAAACGATGACTCCGGACATGTCGAACGTTCCCAAAATGGTCTATAATGATGAAATGTTAACATTTAATCTTTTGACTCTAAATGACTGTTGGATGTGAATTATGACTTTTTCAACTAAAATAAGTGTGTTTAAAGTCATTTCCGTGCCTGAAACGGGTCAAAATTGAAGCTTTTAAGTAAGCAAAACTCTGTAAAAATGGCAATTTTGGTCACTGTGAGGATTTAAAAAGTGGTTATTGAACATGAGGCACGATCCAATTGACATTTTGAATCATTTTTGGTACAGTCCAAAAAATCAATTTTCGGATGAAAAACGGTGACTCCGGACATGTCGAACGTTCCCAAAATGGTCAATAATGATGAAATTTTAACATTTAATCTTTTGACTCTAAATGACTGTTGGATGTGAATTATGACTTTTTCAACTAAAATAAGTGTGTTTAAAGTCATTTCTGTGCCTGAAACGGGTCAAAATTGATGCTTTTGAGTAAGCAAAACTCTGTAAAAATGGCACTTTTGGGCACTGTGAGGGTTTAAAAAATAGTTATTCAACATGAGGCACGATCCAATTGACATTTTGAATCATTTTTGGTACAGTCCCAAAAATCAATTTTCGGATGAAAAACGATGACTCTGGACATGTCGAACGTTCCCAAAATGGTTTATAATGATGAAATTTTAACATTTAATCTTTTGACTCTAAATGACTGTTGGATGTGAATTATGACTTTTTCAACTAAAATAAGTGTGTTTAAAGTCATTTCTGTGCCTGAAACGGGTCAAAATTGAAGCTTTTGAGTAAGCAAAACTCTGTAAAAATGGTACTTTTGGTCACTGTGAGGGTTTAAAAAGTGGTTATTCAACATGAGGCACGATCCAATTGACATTTTGAATCATTTTTGGTACAGTCCAAAAAATCAATTTTCGGATGAAAAACGATGACTCCGGACATGTCGAACATTCCCAAAATGGTCTATAATGATGAAATGTTAACATTTAATCTTTTGACTCTAAATGACTGTTGGATGTGAATTATGACTTTTTCAACTAAAATAAGTGTGTTTAAAGTCATTTCCGTGCCTGAAACGGGTCAAAATTGAAGCTTTTAAGTAAGCAAAACTCTGTAAAAATGGCAATTTTGGTCACTGTGAGGGTTTAAAAAGTGTTTATTGAACATGAGGCACGATCCAATTGACATTTTGAATCATTTTTGGTACAGTCCAAAAAATCAATTTTCGGATGAAAAACGGTGACTCCGGACATGTCGAACGTTCCCAAAATGGTCAATAATGATGAAATTTTAACATTTAATCTTTTGACTCTAAATGACTGTTGGATGTGAATTATGACTTTTTCAACTAAAATAAGTGTGTTTAAAGTCATTTCTGTGCCTGAAACGGGTCAAAATTGATGCTTTTGAGTAAGCAAAACTCTGTAAAAATGGCACTTTTGGGCACTGTGAGGGTTTAAAAAGTAGTTATTCAACATGAGGCACGATCCAATTGACATTTTGAATCATTTTTGGTACAGTCCCAAAAATCAATTTTCGGATGAAAAACGATGACTCTGGACATGTCGAACGTTCCCAAAATGGTCTATAATGATGAAATTTTAACATTTAATCTTTTGACTCTAAATGACTGTTGGATGTGAATTATGACTTTTTCAACTAAAATAAGTGTGTTTAAAGTCATTTCTGTGCCTGAAACGGGTCAAAATTGAAGCTTTTGAGTAAGCAAAACTCTGTAAAAATGGCACTTTTGGTCACTGTGAGGGTTTAAAAAGTGGTTATTCAACATGAGGCACGATCCAATTGACATTTTGAATCATTTTTGGTACAGTCCAAAAAATCAATTTTCGGATGAAAAACGATGACTCCGGACATGTCGAACGTTCCCAAAATGGTCTATAATGATGAAATGTTAACATTTAATCTTTTGACTCTAAATGACTGTTGGATGTGAATTATGACTTTTTCAACTAAAATAAGTGTGTTTAAAGTCATTTCCGTGCCTGAAACGGGTCAAAATTGAAGCTTTTAAGTAAGCAAAACTCTGTAAAAATGGCAATTTTGGTCACTGTGAGGGTTTAAAAAGTGGTTATTGAACATGAGGCACGATCCAATTGACATTTTGAATCATTTTTGGTACAGTCCCAAAAATCAATTTTCGGATGAAAAATTATGACTCCGGACATGTCGAACGTTCCCAAAATGGTCTATAATGATGAAATTTTAACATTTAATCTTTTGACTCTAAATTACTGTTGGATGTGAATTATGACTTTTTCAACTAAAATAAGTGTGTTTAAAGTCATTTCTGTGCCTGAAACGGGTCAAAATTGAAGCTTTTGAGTAAGCAAAACTCTGTAAAAATGGCACTTTTGGTCACTGTGAGGGTTTAAAAAGTGGTTATTCAACATGAGGCACGATCCAATTGACATTTTGAATCATTTTTGGTACAGTCCCAAAAATCAATTTTCGGATGAAAAACGATGACTCCGGACATGTCGAACGTTCCCAAAATGGTCTATAATGATGAAATTTTAACATTTAATCTTTTGACTCTAAATGACTGTTGGATGTGAATTATGACTTTTTCAACTAAAATAAGTGTGTTTAAAGTCATTTCTGTGCCTGAAACGGGTCAAAATTGATGCTTTTGAGTAAGCAAAACTCTGTAAAAATGGCACTTTTGGGCACTGTGAGGGTTTAAAAAGTAGTTATTCAACATGAGGCACGATCCAATTGACATTTTGAATCATTTTTGGTACAGTCCCAAAAATCAATTTTCGGATGAAAAACGATGACTCTGGACATGTCGAACGTTCCCAAAATGGTTTATAATGATGAAATTTTAACATTTAATCTTTTGACTCTAAATGACTGTTGGATGTGAATTATGACTTTTTCAACTAAAATAAGTGTGTTTAAAGTCATTTCTGTGCCTGAAACGGGTCAAAATTGAAGCTTTTGAGTAAGCAAAACTCTGTAAAAATGGCACTTTTGGTCACTGTGAGGGTTTAAAAAGTGGTTATTCAACATGAGGCACGATCCAATTGACATTTTGAATCATTTTTGGTACAGTCCAAAAAATCAATTTTCGGATGAAAAACGATGACTCCGGACATGTCGAACATTCCCAAAATGGTCTATAATGATGAAATGTTAACATTTAATCTTTTGACTCTAAATGACTGTTGGATGTGAATTATGACTTTTTCAACTAAAATAAGTGTGTTTAAAGTCATTTCCGTGCCTGAAACGGGTCAAAATTGAAGCTTTTAAGTAAGCAAAACTCTGTAAAAATGGCAATTTTGGTCACTGTGAGGGTTTAAAAAGTGTTTATTGAACATGAGGCACGATCCAATTGACATTTTGAATCATTTTTGGTACAGTCCAAAAAATCAATTTTCGGATGAAAAACGGTGACTCCGGACATGTCGAACGTTCCCAAAATGGTCAATAATGATGAAATTTTAACATTTAATCTTTTGACTCTAAATGACTGTTGGATGTGAATTATGACTTTTTCAACTAAAATAAGTGTGTTTAAAGTCATTTCTGTGCCTGAAACGGGTCAAAATTGATGCTTTTGAGTAAGCAAAACTCTGTAAAAATGGCACTTTTGGGCACTGTGAGGGTTTAAAAAGTAGTTATTCAACATGAGGCACGATCCAATTGACATTTTGAATCATTTTTGGTACAGTCCCAAAAATCAATTTTCGGATGAAAAACGATGACTCTGGACATGTCGAACGTTCCCAAAATGGTCTATAATGATGAAATTTTAACATTTAATCTTTTGACTCTAAATGACTGTTGGATGTGAATTATGACTTTTTCAACTAAAATAAGTGTGTTTAAAGTCATTTCTGTGCCTGAAACGGGTCAAAATTGAAGCTTTTGAGTAAGCAAAACTCTGTAAAAATGGCACTTTTGGTCACTGTGAGGGTTTAAAAAGTGGTTATTCAACATGAGGCACGATCCAATTGACATTTTGAATCATTTTTGGTACACTCCAAAAAATCAATTTTCGGATGAAAAACGATGACTCCGGACATGTCGAACGTTCCCAAAATGGTCTATAATGATGAAATGTTAACATTTAATCTTTTGACTCTAAATGACTGTTGGATGTGAATTATGACTTTTTCAACTAAAATAAGTGTGTTTAAAGTCATTTCCGTGCCTGAAACGGGTCAAAATTGAAGCTTTTAAGTAAGCAAAACTCTGTAAAAATGGCAATTTTGGTCACTGTGAGGGTTTAAAAAGTGGTTATTGAACATGAGGCACGATCCAATTGACATTTTGAATCATTTTTGGTACAGTCCCAAAAATCAATTTTCGGATGAAAAATTATGACTCCGGACATGTCGAACGTTCCCAAAATGGTCTATAATGATGAAATTTTAACATTTAATCTTTTGACTCTAAATTACTGTTGGATGTGAATTATGACTTTTTCAACTAAAATAAGTGTGTTTAAAGTCATTTCTGTGCCTGAAACGGGTCAAAATTGAAGCTTTTGAGTAAGCAAAACTCTGTAAAAATGGCACTTTTGGTCACTGTGAGGGTTTAAAAAGTGGTTATTCAACATGAGGCACGATCCAATTGACATTTTGAATCATTTTTGGTACAGTCCCAAAAATCAATTTTCGGATGAAAAACGATGACTCCGGACATGTCGAACGTTCCCAAAATGGTCTATAATGATGAAATTTTAACATTTAATCTTTTGACTCCAAATGACTGTTGGATGTGCATTATGACTTTTTCAACTAAAATAAGTGTGTTTAAAGTCATTTCTGTGCCTGAAAAGGGTCAAAATTGAAGCTTTTGAGTAAGCAAAACTCTGTAAAAATGGCACTTTTGGTCACTGTGAGGGTTTAAAAAGTGGTTATTCAACATGAGGCACGATCCAATTGACATTTTAAATAATTTTTGGTACAGTCCCAAAAATCAATTTTCGGATGAAAAACGATGACTCCGGACATGTCGAACGTTCCCAAAATGGTCTATAATGATGAAATTTTAACATTTAATCTTTTGACTCTAAATGACTGTTGGATGTGAATTATGACTTTTTCAACTAAAATAAGTGTGTTTAAAGTCATTTCTGTGCCTGAAACGGGTCAAAATTGAAGCTTTTGAGTAAGCAAAACTCTGTAAAAATGGCACTTTTGGTCACTGTGAGGGTTTAAAAAGTGGTTATTCAACATGAGGCACGATCCAATTGACATTTTGAATCATTTTTGGTACAGTCCAAAAAATCAATTTTCGGATGAAAAACGATGACTCCGGACATGTCGAACGTTCCCAAAATGGTCTATAATGATGAAATTTTAACATTTAATCTTTTGACTCTAAATGACTGTTGGATGTAAATTATGACTTTTTCAACTAAAATAAGTGTGTTTAAAGTCATTTCTGTGCCTGAAACGGGTCAAAATGGAAGCTTTTGAGTAAGCAAAACTCTGTAAAAATGGCACTTTTGGTCACTGTGAGGGTTTAAAAAGTGGTTATTCAACATGAGGCACGATCCAATTGACATTTTGAATCATTTTTGGTACAGTCCCAAAAATCAATTTTCTGATGAAAAATGATGACTCCGGACATGTCGAACGTTCCCAAAATGGTCTATAATGATGAAATTTTAACATTTAATCTTTTGACTCTAAATGACTGTTGGATGTGAATTATGACTTTTTCAACTAAAATAAGTGTGTTTAAAGTCATTTCTGTGCCTGAAACGGGTCAAAATTGAAGCTTTTGAGTAAGCAAAACTCTGTAAAAATGGCACTTTTGGTCACTGTGAGGGTTTAAAAAGTGGTTATTCAACATGAGGCACGATCCAATTGACATTTTGAATCATTTTTGGTACAGTCCCAAAAATCAATTTTCGGATGAAAAACGATGACTCCGGACATGTCGAACGTTCCCAAAATGGTCTATAATGATGAAATTTTAACATTTAATCTTTTGACTCCAAATGACTGTTGGATGTGCATTATGACTTTTTCAACTAAAATAAGTGTGTTTAAAGTCATTTCTGTGCCTGAAACGGGTCAAAATTGAAGCTTTTGAGTAAGCAAAACTCTGTAAAAATGGCAATTTTGGTCACTGTGAGGGTTTAAAAAGTGGTTATTCAACATGAGGCACGATCCAATTGACATTTTGAATCATTTTTGGTACAGTCCAAAAAATCAATTTTCGGATGAAAAACGATGACTCCGGACATGCCGAACGTTCCCAAAATGGTCTATAATGATGAAATTTTAACATTTAATCTTTTGACTCTAAATGACTGTTGGATGTGAATTATGACTTTTTCAACTAAAATAATTGTGTTTAAAGTCATTTCTGTGCCTGAAACGGGTCAAAATTGAAGCTTTTGAGTAAGCAAAACTCTGTAAAAATGGCACTTTTGGTCACTGTGAGGGTTTAAAAAGTGGTTATTCAACATGAGGCACGATCCAATTGACATTTTGAATCATTTTTGGTACAGTCCAAAAAATCAATTTTCGGATGAAAAACGATGACTCCGGACATGTCGAACGTTCCCAAAATGGTCTATAATGATGAAATTTTAACATTTAATCTTTTGACTGTAAATGACTGTTGGATGTGAATTATGACTTTTTCAACTAAAATAAGTGTGTTTAAAGTCATTTCTGTGCCTGAAACGGGTCAAAATTGAAGCTTTTGAGTAAGCAAAACTCTGTAAAAATGGCACTTTTGGGCACTGTGAGGGTTTAAAAAGTGGTTATTCAACATGAGGCACGATCCAATTGACATTTTGAATCATTTTTGGTACAGTCCCAAAAATCAATTTTCGGATGAAAAACGATGACTCCGGACATGTCGAACGTTCCCAAAATGGTCTATAATGATGAAATTTTAACATTTAATCTTTTGACTCTAAATGACTGTTGGATGTGCATTATGACTTTTTCAACTAAAATAAGTGTGTTTAAAGTCATTTCTGTGCCTGAAACGGGTCAAAATTGAAGCTTTTGAGTAAGCAAAACTCTGTAAAAATGGCACTTTTGGTCACTGTGAGGGTTTAAAAAGTGGTTATTCAACATGAGGCACGATCCAATTGACATTTTGAATCATTTTTGGTACAGTCCCAAAAATCCATTTTCGGATGAAAAACGATGACTCCGGACATGCCGAACGTTCCCAAAATGGTCTATAATGATGAAATTTTAACATTTAATCTTTTGACTCTAAATGACTGTTGGATGTGAATTATGACTTTTTCAACTAAAATAAGTGTGTTTAAAGTCATTTCTGTGCCTGAAACGGGTCAAAAATTAAGCTTTTGAGTAAGCAAAACTCTGTAAAAATGGCACTTTTGGTCACTGTGAGGGTTTAAAAAGTGGTTATTCAACATGAGGCACGATCCAATTGACATTTTGAATCATTTTTGGTACAGTCCAAAAAAATCAATTTTCAGATGAAAAACGATGACTCCGGACATGTCGAACGTTCCCAAAATGGTCTATAATGATGAAATTTTAACATTTAATCTTTTGACTCTAAATGACTGTTGGATGTAAATTATGACTTTTTCAACTAAAATAAGTGTGTTTAAAGTCATTTCTGTGCCTGAAATGGGTCAAAATTGAAGCTTTTGAGTAAGCAAAACTCTGTAAAAATGGCACTTTTGGTCACTGTGAGGGTTTAAAAAGTGGTTATTCAACATGAGGCACGATCCAATTGACATTTTGAATCATTTTTGGTACAGTCCCAAAAATCAATTTTCGGATGAAAAATGATGACTCCGGACATGTCGAACGTTCCCAAAATGGTCTATAATGATGAAATTTTAACATTTAATCTTTTGACTCTAAATGACTGTTGGATGTGAATTATGACTTTTTCAACTAAAATAAGTGTGTTTAAAGTCATTTCTGTGCCTGAAACTGGTCAAAATTGAAGCTTTTGAGTAAGCAAAACTCTGTAAAAATGGCACTTTTGGTCACTGTGAGGGTTTAAAAAGTGGTTATTCAACATGAGGCACGATCCAATTGACATTTTGAATCATTTTTGGTACAGTCCAAAAAATCAATTTTCGGATGAAAAACGATGACTCCGGACATGCCGAACGTTCCCAAAATGGTCTATAATGATGAAATTTTAACATTTAATCTTTTGACTCTAAATGACTGTTGGATGTGAATTATGACTTTTTCAACTAAAATAAGTGTGTTTAAAGTCATTTCTGTGCCTGAAACGGGTCAAAATTGAAGCTTTTGAGTAAGCAAAACTCTGTAAAAATGGCACTTTTGGTCACTGTGAGGGTTTAAAAAGTGGTTATTCAACATGAGGCACGATCCAATTGACATTTTGAATCATTTTTGGTACAGTCCAAAAAATCAATTTTCGGATGAAAAACGATGACTCCGGACATGTCGAACGTTCCCAAAATGGTCTATAATGATGAAATGTTAACATTTAATCTTTTGACTCTAAATGACTGTTGGATGTGAATTATGACTTTTTCAACTAAAATAAGTGTGTTTAAAGTCATTTCTGTGCCTGAAACGGGTCAAAATTGAAGCTTTTGAGTAAGCAAAACTCTGTAAAAATGGCACTTTTGGTCACTGTGAGGGTTTAAAAAGTGGTTATTCAACATGAGGCACGATCCAATTGACATTTTGAATCATTTTTGGTACAGTCCCAAAAATCAATTTTCGGATGAAAAACGATGACTCCGGACATGTCGAACGTTCCCAAAATGGTCTATAATGATGAAATTTTAACATTTAATCTTTTGACTCTAAATGACTGTTGGATGTGCATTATGACTTTTTCAACTAAAATAAGTGTGTTTAAAGTCATTTCTGTGCCTGAAACGGGTCAAAATTGAAGCTTTTGAGTAAGCAAAACTCTGTAAAAATGGCAATTTTGGTCACTGTGAAGGTTTAAAAAGTGGTTATTCAACATGAGGCATGATCCAATTGACATTTTGAATCATTTTTGGTACAGTCCAAAAAATCGATTTTCGGATGAAAAACGATGACTCCGGACATGTCGAACGTTCCCAAAATGGTCTATAATGATGAAATGTTAACATTTAATCTTTTGACTCTAAATGACTGTTGGATGTGAATTATGACTTTTTCAACTAAAATAAGTGTGTTTAAAGTCATTTCCGTGCCTGAAACGGGTCAAAATTGAAGCTTTTAAGTAAGCAAAACT
The DNA here is from genome assembly GCF_964263255.1 of Lissotriton vulgaris. Classification (NCBI taxonomy): domain Eukaryota; kingdom Metazoa; phylum Chordata; class Amphibia; order Caudata; family Salamandridae; genus Lissotriton; species Lissotriton vulgaris. The sequence goes on from NW_028251443.1 coordinate 108,005, forward strand.
CTGTAAAAATGGCAATTTTGGTCACTGTGAGGGTTTAAAAAGTGGTTATTGAACATGAGGCACGATCCAATTGACATTTTGAATCATTTTTGGTACAGTCCAAAAAATCAATTTTCGGATGAAAAACGGTGACTCCGGACATGTCGAACGTTCCCAAAATGGTCAATAATGATGAAATTTTAACATTTAATCTTTTGACTCTAAATGACTGTTGGATGTGAATTATGACTTTTTCAACTAAAATAAGTGTGTTTAAAGTCATTTCTGTGCCTGAAACGGGTCAAAATTGATGCTTTTGAGTAAGCAAAACTCTGTAAAAATGGCACTTTTGGGCACTGTGAGGGTTTAAAAAGTAGTTATTCAACATGAGGCACGATCCAATTGACATTTTGAATCATTTTTGGTACAGTCCCAAAAATCAATTTTCGGATGAAAAACGATGACTCTGGACATGTCGAACGTTCCCAAAATGGTTTATAATGATGAAATTTTAACATTTAATCTTTTGACTCTAAATGACTGTTGGATGTGAATTATGACTTTTTCAACTAAAATAAGTGTGTTTAAAGTCATTTCTGTGCCTGAAACGGGTCAAAATTGAAGCTTTTGAGTAAGCAAAACTCTGTAAAAATGGCACTTTTGGTCACTGTGAGGGTTTAAAAAGTGGTTATTCAACATGAGGCACGATCCAATTGACATTTTGAATCATTTTTGGTACAGTCCAAAAAATCAATTTTCGGATGAAAAACGATGACTCCGGACATGTCGAACATTCCCAAAATGGTCTATAATGATGAAATGTTAACATTTAATCTTTTGACTCTAAATGACTGTTGGATGTGAATTATGACTTTTTCAACTAAAATAAGTGTGTTTAAAGTCATTTCCGTGCCTGAAACGGGTCAAAATTGAAGCTTTTAAGTAAGCAAAACTCTGTAAAAATGGCAATTTTGGTCACTGTGAGGGTTTAAAAAGTGTTTATTGAACATGAGGCACGATCCAATTGACATTTTGAATCATTTTTGGTACAGTCCAAAAAATCAATTTTCGGATGAAAAACGGTGACTCCGGACATGTCGAACGTTCCCAAAATGGTCAATAATGATGAAATTTTAACATTTAATCTTTTGACTCTAAATGACTGTTGGATGTGAATTATGACTTTTTCAACTAAAATAAGTGTGTTTAAAGTCATTTCTGTGCCTGAAACGGGTCAAAATTGAAGCTTTTGAGTAAGCAAAACTCTGTAAAAATGGCACTTTTGGTCACTGTGAGGGTTTAAAAAGTGGTTATTCAACATGAGGCACGATCCAATTGACATTTTGAATCATTTTTGGTACAGTCCAAAAAATCAATTTTCAGTTGAAAAACGATGACTCCGGACATATCGAACGTTCCCAAAATGGTCTATAATGATGAAATGTTAACATTTAATCTTTTGACTCTAAATGACTGTTGGATGTGAATTATGACTTTTTCAACTAAAATAAGTGTGTTTAAAGTCATTTCCGTGCCTGAAACGGGTCAAAATTGAAGCTTTTAAGTAAGCAAAACTCTGTAAAAATGGCAATTTTGGTCACTGTGAGGGTTTAAAAAGTGGTTATTGAACATGAGGCACGATCCAATTGACATTTTGAATCATTTTTGGTACAGTCCAAAAAATCAATTTTCGGATGAAAAACGATGACTCCGGACATGTCGAACGTTCCAAAATGGTCAATAATGATGAAATTTTAACATTTAATCTTTTGACTCTAAATGACTGTTGGATGTGAATTATGACTTTTTCAACTAAAATAAGTGTGTTTAAAGTCATTTCTGTGCCTGAAACGGGTCAAAATTGATGCTTTTGAGTAAGCAAAACTCTGTAAAAATGGCACTTTTGGGCACTGTGAGGGTTTAAAAAGTAGTTATTCAACATGAGGCACGATCCAATTGACATTTTGAATCATTTTTGGTACAGTCCCAAAAATCAATTTTCGGATGAAAAACGATGACTCTGGACATGTCGAACGTTCCCAAAATGGTCTATAATGATGAAATTTTAACATTTAATCTTTTGACTCTAAATGACTGTTGGATGTGAATTATGACTTTTTCAACTAAAATAAGTGTGTTTAAAGTCATTTCTGTGCCTGAAACGGGTCAAAATTGAAGCTTTTGAATAAGCAAAACTCTGTAAAAATGGCACTTTTGGTCACTGTGAGGGTTTAAAAAGTGGTTATTCAACATGAGGCACGATCCAATTGACATTTTGAATCATTTTTGGTACAGTCCAAAAAATCAATTTTCGGATGAAAAACGATGACTCCGGACATGTCGAACGTTCCCAAAATGGTCTATAATGATGAAATTTTAACATTTAATCTTTTGACTCTAAATGACTGTTGGATGTAAATTATGACTTTTTCAACTAAAATAAGTGTGTTTAAAGTCATTTCTGTGCCTGAAACGGGTCAAAATTGAAGCTTTTGAGTAAGCAAAACTCTGTAAAAATGGCACTTTCGGTCAGTGACCAAAATTGCCATTTTTACATGTTTAAAAAGTGGTTATTCAACATGAGGCACGATCCAATTGACATTTTGAATCATTTTTGGTACAGTCCCAAAAATCAATTTTCGGATGAAAAATGATGACTCCGGACATGTCGAACGTTCCCAAAATGGTCTATAATGATGAAATTTTAACATTTAATCTTTTGACTCTAAATGACTGTTGGATGTGAATTATGACTTTTTCAACTAAAATAAGTGTGTTTAAAGTCATTTCTGTGCATGAAACGGGTCAAAATTGAAGCTTTTGAGTAAGAAAAACTCTGTAAAAATGGCACTTTTGGTCACTGTGAGGGTTTAAAAAGTGGTTATTCAACATGAGGCACGATCCAATCGACATTTTGAATCATTTTTGGTACAGTCCCAAAAATCAATTTTCGGATGAAAAACGATGACTCCGGACATGTCGAACGTTCACAAAATGGTCTATAATGATGAAATTTTAACATTTAATCTTTTGACTCTAAATGACTGTTGGATGTGAATTATGACTTTTTCAACTAAAATAAGTGTGTTTAAAGTCATTTCCGTGCCTGAAACGGGTCAAAATTGAAGCTTTTAAGTAAGCAAAACTCTGTAAAAATGGCAATTTTGGTCACTGTGAGGGTTTAAAAAGTGGTTATTGAACATGAGGCACGATCCAATTGACATTTTGAATCATTTTTGGTACAGTCCAAAAAATCAATTTTCGGATGAAAAACGATGACTCCGGACATGTCGAACGTTCCAAAATGGTCAATAATGATGAAATTTTAACATTTAATCTTTTGACTCTAAATGACTGTTGGATGTGAATTATGACTTTTTCAACTAAAATAAGTGTGTTTAAAGTCATTTCTGTGCCTGAAACGGGTCAAAATTGATGCTTTTGAGTAAGCAAAACTCTGTAAAAATGGCACTTTTGGGCACTGTGAGGGTTTAAAAAGTAGTTATTCAACATGAGGCACGATCCAATTGACATTTTGAATCATTTTTGGTACAGTCCCAAAAATCAATTTTCGGATGAAAAACGATGACTCTGGACATGTCGAACGTTCCCAAAATGGTCTATAATGATGAAATTTTAACATTTAATCTTTTGACTCTAAATGACTGTTGGATGTGAATTATGACTTTTTCAACTAAAATAAGTGTGTTTAAAGTCATTTCTGTGCCTGAAACGGGTCAAAATTGAAGCTTTTGAATAAGCAAAACTCTGTAAAAATGGCACTTTTGGTCACTGTGAGGGTTTAAAAAGTGGTTATTCAACATGAGGCACGATCCAATTGACATTTTGAATCATTTTTGGTACAGTCCAAAAAATCAATTTTCGGATGAAAAACGATGACTCCGGACATGTCGAACGTTCCCAAAATGGTCTATAATGATGAAATTTTAACATTTAATCTTTTGACTCTAAATGACTGTTGGATGTAAATTATGACTTTTTCAACTAAAATAAGTGTGTTTAAAGTCATTTCTGTGCCTGAAACGGGTCAAAATTGAAGCTTTTGAGTAAGCAAAACTCTGTAAAAATGGCACTTTCGGTCAGTGACCAAAATTGCCATTTTTACATGTTTAAAAAGTGGTTATTCAACATGAGGCACGATCCAATTGACATTTTGAATCATTTTTGGTACAGTCCCAAAAATCAATTTTCGGATGAAAAATGATGACTCCGGACATGTCGAACGTTCCCAAAATGGTCTATAATGATGAAATTTTAACATTTAATCTTTTGACTCTAAATGACTGTTGGATGTGAATTATGACTTTTTCAACTAAAATAAGTGTGTTTAAAGTCATTTCTGTGCATGAAACGGGTCAAAATTGAAGCTTTTGAGTAAGAAAAACTCTGTAAAAATGGCACTTTTGGTCACTGTGAGGGTTTAAAAAGTGGTTATTCAACATGAGGCACGATCCAATCGACATTTTGAATCATTTTTGGTACAGTCCCAAAAATCAATTTTCGGATGAAAAACGATGACTCCGGACATGTCGAACGTTCACAAAATGGTCTATAATGATGAAATTTTAACATTTAATCTTTTGACTCTAAATGACTGTTGGATGTGCATTATGACTTTTTCAACTAAAATAAGTGTGTTTAAAGTCATTTCTGTGCCTGAAACGGGTCAAAATTGAAGCTTTTGAGTAAGCAAAACTCTGTAAAAATGGCAATTTTGGTCACTGTGAAGGTTTAAAAAGTGGTTATTCAACATGAGGCATGATCCAATTGACATTTTGAATCATTTTTGGTACAGTCCAAAAAATCGATTTTCGGATGAAAAACGATGACTCCGGACATGTCGAACGTTCCCAAAATGGTCTATAATGATGAAATTTTAACATTTAATCTTTTGACTCTAAATGACTGTTGGATGTGAATTATGACTTTTTCAACTAAAATAAGTGTGTTTAAAGTCATTTCCGTGCCTGAAACGGGTCAAAATTGAAGCTTTTAAGTAAGCAAAACTCTGTAAAAATGGCAATTTTGGTCACTGTGAGGGTTTAAAAAGTGGTTATTGAACATGAGGCACGATCCAATTGACATTTTGAATCATTTTTGGTACAGTCCAAAAAATCAATTTTCGGATGAAAAACGATGACTCCGGACATGTCGAACGTTCCCAAAATGGTCAATAATGATGAAATTTTAACATTTAATCTTTTGACTCTAAATGACTGTTGGATGTGAATTATGACTTTTTCAACTAAAATAAGTGTGTTTAAAGTCATTTCTGTGCCTGAAACGGGTCAAAATTGATGCTTTTGAGTAAGCAAAACTCTCTGAAAATGGCACTTTTGGGCACTGTGAGGGTTTAAAAAGTAGTTATTCAACATGAGGCACGATCCAATTGACATTTTGAATCATTTTTGGTACAGTCCCAAAAATCAATTTTCGGATGAAAAACGATGACTCCGGACATGTCGAACGTTCCCAAAATGGTCTATAATGATGAAATTTTAACATTTAATCTTTTGACTCTAAATGACTGTTGGATGTGAATTATGACTTTTTCAACTAAAATAAGTGTGTTTAAAGTCATTTCTGTGCCTGAAACGGGTCAAAATTGAAGCTTTTGAGTAAGCAAAACTCTGTAAAAATGGCACTTTTGGTCACTGTGAGGGTTTAAAAAGTGGTTATTCAACATGAGGCACGATCCAATTGACATTTTGAATCATTTTTGGTACAGTCCAAAAAATCAATTTTCGGATGAAAAACGATGACTCCGGACATGTCGAACGTTCCCAAAATGGTCTATAATGATGAAATTTTAACATTTAATCTTTTGACTCCAAATGACTGTTGGATGTGCATTATGACTTTTTCAACTAAAATAAGTGTGTTTAAAGTCATTTCTGTGCCTGAAACGGGTCAAAATTGAAGCTTTTGAGTAAGCAAAACTCTGTAAAAATGGCACTTTTGGTCACTGTGAGGGTTTAAAAAGTGGTTATTCAACATGAGGCACGATCCAATTGACATTTTGAATCATTTTTGGTACAGTCCCAAAAATCAATTTTCGGATGAAAAATGATGACTCCGGACATGTCGAACGTTCCCAAAATGGTCTATAATGATGAAATTTTAACATTTAATCTTTTGACTCTAAATGACTGTTGGATGTGAATTATGACTTTTTCAACTAAAATAAGTGTGTTTAAAGGCATTTCTGTGCATGAAACGGGTCAAAATTGAAGCTTTTGAGTAAGCAAAACTCTGTAAAAATGGCACTTTTGGTCACTGTGAGGGTTTAAAAAGTGGTTATTCAACATGAGGCACGATCCAATCGACATTTTGAATCATTTTTGGTACAGTCCCAAAAATCAATTTTCGGATGAAAAACGATGACTCCGGACATGTCGAACGTTCACAAAATGGTCTATAATGATGAAATTTTAACATTTAATCTTTTGACTCTAAATGACTGTTGGATGTGCATTATGACTTTTTCAACTAAAATAAGTGTGTTTAAAGTCATTTCTGTGCCTGAAACGGGTCAAAATTGAAGCTTTTGAGTAAGCAAAACTCTGTAAAAATGGCAATTTTGGTCACTGTGAAGGTTTAAAAAGTGGTTATTCAACATGAGGCATGATCCAATTGACATTTTGAATCATTTTTGGTACAGTCCAAAAAATCGATTTTCGGATGAAAAACGATGACTCCGGACATGTCGAACGTTCCCAAAATGGTCTATAATGATGAAATTTTAACATTTAATCTTTTGACTCTAAATGACTGTTGGGTGTGAAATATGACTTTTATAACTTAAATAAGTGTGTTTAAAGTCATGTCTGTGCCTGAAACGGGTCAAAATTGAAGCTTTTGAGTAAGCAAAACTCTGTAAAAATGGCACTTTTGGTCACTGTGAGGGTTTAAAAAGTGGCTATTCAACATGAGGCACGATCCAATTGACATTTTGAATCATTTTTGGTACAGTCCAAAAAAATCAATTTTCGGATGAAAAACGATGACTCCGGACATGTCTAACGTTCCCAAAATGGTCTATAATGATGAAATTTTAACATTTAATCTTTTGACTGTAAATGACTGTTGGATGTGAATTATGACTTTTTCAACTAAAATAAGTGTGTTTAAAGTCATTTCTGTGCCTGAAACGGGTCAAAATTGAAGCTTTTGAGTAAGCAAAACTCTGTAAAAATGGCACTTTTGGGCACTGTGAGGGTTTAAAAAGTGGTTATTCAACATGAGGCACGATCCAATTGACATTTTGAATCATTTTTGGTACAGTCCCAAAAATCAATTTTCGGATGAAAAACGATGACTCCGGACATGTCGAACGTTCCCAAAATAGTCTATAATGATGAAATTTTAACATTTAATCTTTTGACTCTAAATGACTGTTGGATGTGCATTATGACTTTTTCAACTAAAATAAGTGTGTTTAAAGTCATTTCTGTGCCTGAAACGGGTCAAAATTGAAGCTTTTGAGTAAGCAAAACTCTGTAAAAAGGGCACTTTTGGTCACTGTGAGGGTTTAAAAAGTGGTTATTCAACATGAGGCACGATCCAATTGACATTTTGAATCATTTTTGGTACAGTCCAAAAAATCAATTTTCGGATGAAAAACGATGACTCCGGACATGTCGAACGTTCCCAAAATGGTCTATAATGATGAAATTTTAACATTTAATCTTTTGACTCTAAATGACTGTTGGATGTGAATTATGACTTTTTCAACTAAAATAAGTGTGTTTAAAGTCATTTCTGTGCCTGAAACGGGTCAAAATTGAAGCTTTTGAGTAAGCAAAACTCTGTAAAAATGGCACTTTTGGTCACTGTGAGGGTTTAAAAAGTGGTTATTCAACATGAGGCACGATCCAATTGACATTTTGAATCATTTTTGGTACAGTCCAAAAAATCAATTTTCGGATGAAAAACGATGACTCCGGACATGCCGAACGTTCCCAAAATGGTCTATAATGATGAAATTTTAACATTTAATCTTTTGACTCTAAATGACTGTTGGATGTGAATTATGACTTTTTCAACTAAAATAAGTGTGTTTAAAGTCATTTCTGTGCCTGAAACGGGTCAAAATTGAAGCTTTTGAGTAAGCAAAACTCTGTAAAAATGGCACTTTTGGTCACTGTGAGGGTTTAAAAAGTTGTTATTCAACATGAGGCACGATCCAATTGACATTTTGAATCATTTTTGGTACAGTCCAAAAAAATCAATTTTCGGATGAAAAACGATGACTCCGGACATGTCTAACGTTCCCAAAATGGTCTATAATGATGAAATTTTAACATTTAATCTTTTGACTCTAAATGACTGTTGGGTGTGAAATATGACTTTTTCAACTTAAATAAGTGTGTTTAAAGTCATTTCTGTGCCTGAAACGGGTCAAAATTGAAGCTTTTAAGTAAGCAAAACTCTGTAAAAATGGCAATTTTGGTCACTGTGAGGGTTTAAAAAGTGGTTATTGAACATGAGGCACGATCCAATTGACATTTTGAATCATTTTTGGTACAGTCCAAAAAATCAATTTTCGGATGAAAAACGATGACTCCGGACATGTCGAACGTTCCCAAAATGGTCAATAATGATGAAATTTTAACATTTAATCTTTTGACTCTAAATGACTGTTGGATGTGAATTATGACTTTTTCAACTAAAATAAGTGTGTTTAAAGTCATTTCTGTGCCTGAAACGGGTCAAAATTGATGCTTTTGAGTAAGCAAAACTCTCTGAAAATGGCACTTTTGGGCACTGTGAGGGTTTAAAAAGTAGTTATTCAACATGAGGCACGATCCAATTGACATTTTGAATCATTTTTGGTACAGTCCCAAAAATCAATTTTCGGATGAAAAACGATGACTCCGGACATGTCGAACGTTCCCAAAATGGTCTATAATGATGAAATTTTAACATTTAATCTTTTGACTCTAAATGACTGTTGGATGTGAATTATGACTTTTTCAACTAAAATAAGTGTGTTTAAAGTCATTTCTGTGCCTGAAACGGGTCAAAATTGAAGCTTTTGAGTAAGCAAAACTCTGTAAAAATGGCACTTTTGGTCACTGTGAGGGTTTAAAAAGTGGTTATTCAACATGAGGCACGATCCAATTGACATTTTGAATCATTTTTGGTACAGTCCAAAAAATCAATTTTCGGATGAAAAACGATGACTCCGGACATGTCGAACGTTCCCAAAATGGTCTATAATGATGAAATTTTAACATTTAATCTTTTGACTCCAAATGACTGTTGGATGTGCATTATGACTTTTTCAACTAAAATAAGTGTGTTTAAAGTCATTTCTGTGCCTGAAACGGGTCAAAATTGAAGCTTTTGAGTAAGCAAAACTCTGTAAAAATGGCACTTTTGGTCACTGTGAGGGTTTAAAAAGTGGTTATTCAACATGAGGCACGATCCAATTGACATTTTGAATCATTTTTGGTACAGTCCCAAAAATCAATTTTCGGATGAAAAATGATGACTCCGGACATGTCGAACGTTCCCAAAATGGTCTATAATGATGAAATTTTAACATTTAATCTTTTGACTCTAAATGACTGTTGGATGTGAATTATGACTTTTTCAACTAAAATAAGTGTGTTTAAAGGCATTTCTGTGCATGAAACGGGTCAAAATTGAAGCTTTTGAGTAAGCAAAACTCTGTAAAAATGGCACTTTTGGTCACTGTGAGGGTTTAAAAAGTGGTTATTCAACATGAGGCACGATCCAATCGACATTTTGAATCATTTTTGGTACAGTCCCAAAAATCAATTTTCGGATGAAAAACGATGACTCCGGACATGTCGAACGTTCACAAAATGGTCTATAATGATGAAATTTTAACATTTAATCTTTTGACTCTAAATGACTGTTGGATGTGCATTATGACTTTTTCAACTAAAATAAGTGTGTTTAAAGTCATTTCTGTGCCTGAAACGGGTCAAAATTGAAGCTTTTGAGTAAGCAAAACTCTGTAAAAATGGCACTTTTGGTCACTGTGAGGGTTTAAAAAGTGGTTATTCAACATGAGGCACGATCCAATTGACATTTTGAATCATTTTTGGTACAGTCCAAAAAATCTATTTTCGGATGAAAAACGATGACTCCGGACATGCCGAACGTTCCCAAAATGGTCTATAATGATGAAATTTTAACATTTAATCTTTTGACTCTAAATGACTGTTGGATGTGAATTATGACTTTTTCAACTAAAATAAGTGTGTTTAAAGTCATTTCTGTGCCTGAAACGGGTCAAAATTGAAGCTTTTGAGTAAGCAAAACTCTGTAAAAATGGCACTTTTGGTCACTGTGAGGGTTTAAAAAGTTGTTATTCAACATGAGGCACGATCCAATTGACATTTTGAATCATTTTTGGTACAGTCCAAAAAAATCAATTTTCGGATGAAAAACGATGACTCCGGACATGTCTAACGTTCCCAAAATGGTCTATAATGATGAAATTTTAACATTTAATCTTTTGACTCTAAATGACTGTTGGGTGTGAAATATGACTTTTATAACTTAAATAAGTGTGTTTAAAGTCATGTCTGTGCCTGAAACGGGTCAAAATTGAAGCTTTTGAGTAAGCAAAACTCTGTAAAAATGGCACTTTTGGTCACTGTGAGGGTTTAAAAAGTGGCTATTCAACATGAGGCACGATCCAATTGACATTTTGAATCATTTTTGGTACAGTCCAAAAAAATCAATTTTCGGATGAAAAACGATGACTCCGGACATGTCTAACGTTCCCAAAATGGTCTATAATGATGAAATTTTAACATTTAATCTTTTGACTGTAAATGACTGTTGGATGTGAATTATGACTTTTTCAACTAAAATAAGTGTGTTTAAAGTCATTTCTGTGCCTGAAACGGGTCAAAATTGAAGCTTTTGAGTAAGCAAAACTCTGTAAAAATGGCACTTTTGGGCACTGTGAGGGTTTAAAAAGTGGTTATTCAACATGAGGCACGATCCAATTGACATTTTGAATCATTTTTGGTACAGTCCCAAAAATCAATTTTCGGATGAAAAACGATGACTCCGGACATGTCGAACGTTCCCAAAATAGTCTATAATGATGAAATTTTAACATTTAATCTTTTGACTCTAAATGACTGTTGGATGTGCATTATGACTTTTTCAACTAAAATAAGTGTGTTTAAAGTCATTTCTGTGCCTGAAACGGGTCAAAATTGAAGCTTTTGAGTAAGCAAAACTCTGTAAAAAGGGCACTTTTGGTCACTGTGAGGGTTTAAAAAGTGGTTATTCAACATGAGGCACGATCCAATTGACATTTTGAATCATTTTTGGTACAGTCCAAAAAATCAATTTTCGGATGAAAAACGATGACTCCGGACATGTCGAACGTTCCCAAAATGGTCTATAATGATGAAATTTTAACATTTAATCTTTTGACTCTAAATGACTGTTGGATGTGAATTATGACTTTTTCAACTAAAATAAGTGTGTTTAAAGTCATTTCTGTGCCTGAAACGGGTCAAAATTGAAGCTTTTGAGTAAGCAAAACTCTGTAAAAATGGCACTTTTGGTCACTGTGAGGGTTTAAAAAGTGGTTATTCAACATGAGGCACGATCCAATTGACATTTTGAATCATTTTTGGTACAGTCCAAAAAATCAATTTTCGGATGAAAAACGATGACTCCGGACATGCCGAACGTTCCCAAAATGGTCTATAATGATGAAATTTTAACATTTAATCTTTTGACTCTAAATGACTGTTGGATGTGAATTATGACTTTTTCAACTAAAATAAGTGTGTTTAAAGTCATTTCTGTGCCTGAAACGGGTCAAAATTGAAGCTTTTGAGTAAGCAAAACTCTGTAAAAATGGCACTTTTGGTCACTGTGAGGGTTTAAAAAGTTGTTATTCAACATGAGGCACGATCCAATTGACATTTTGAATCATTTTTGGTACAGTCCAAAAAAATCAATTTTCGGATGAAAAACGATGACTCCGGACATGTCTAACGTTCCCAAAATGGTCTATAATGATGAAATTTTAACATTTAATCTTTTGACTCTAAATGACTGTTGGGTGTGAAATATGACTTTTTCAACTTAAATAAGTGTGTTTAAAGTCATTTCTGTGCCTGAAACGGGTCAAAATTGAAGCTTTTAAGTAAGCAAAACTCTGTAAAAATGGCAATTTTGGTCACTGTGAGGGTTTAAAAAGTGGTTATTGAACATGAGGCACGATCCAATTGACATTTTGAATCATTTTTGGTACAGTCCAAAAAATCAATTTTCGGATGAAAAACGATGACTCCGGACATGTCGAACGTTCCCAAAATGGTCAATAATGATGAAATTTTAACATTTAATCTTTTGACTCTAAATGACTGTTGGATGTGAATTATGACTTTTTCAACTAAAATAAGTGTGTTTAAAGTCATTTCTGTGCCTGAAACGGGTCAAAATTGATGCTTTTGAGTAAGCAAAACTCTCTGAAAATGGCACTTTTGGGCACTGTGAGGGTTTAAAAAGTAGTTATTCAACATGAGGCACGATCCAATTGACATTTTGAATCATTTTTGGTACAGTCCCAAAAATCAATTTTCGGATGAAAAACGATGACTCCGGACATGTCGAACGTTCCCAAAATGGTCTATAATGATGAAATTTTAACATTTAATCTTTTGACTCTAAATGACTGTTGGATGTGAATTATGACTTTTTCAACTAAAATAAGTGTGTTTAAAGTCATTTCTGTGCCTGAAACGGGTCAAAATTGAAGCTTTTGAGTAAGCAAAACTCTGTAAAAATGGCACTTTTGGTCACTGTGAGGGTTTAAAAAGTGGTTATTCAACATGAGGCACGATCCAATTGACATTTTGAATCATTTTTGGTACAGTCCAAAAAATCAATTTTCGGATGAAAAACGATGACTCCGGACATGTCGAACGTTCCCAAAATGGTCTATAATGATGAAATTTTAACATTTAATCTTTTGACTCCAAATGACTGTTGGATGTGCATTATGACTTTTTCAACTAAAATAAGTGTGTTTAAAGTCATTTCTGTGCCTGAAACGGGTCAAAATTGAAGCTTTTGAGTAAGCAAAACTCTGTAAAAATGGCACTTTTGGTCACTGTGAGGGTTTAAAAAGTGGTTATTCAACATGAGGCACGATCCAATTGACATTTTGAATCATTTTTGGTACAGTCCCAAAAATCAATTTTCGGATGAAAAATGATGACTCCGGACATGTCGAACGTTCCCAAAATGGTCTATAATGATGAAATTTTAACATTTAATCTTTTGACTCTAAATGACTGTTGGATGTGAATTATGACTTTTTTAACTAAAATAAGTGTGTTTAAAGGCATTTCTGTGCATGAAACGGGTCAAAATTGAAGCTTTTGAGTAAGCAAAACTCTGTAAAAATGGCACTTTTGGTCACTGTGAGGGTTTAAAAAGTGGTTATTCAACATGAGGCACGATCCAATCGACATTTTGAATCATTTTTGGTACAGTCCCAAAAATCAATTTTCGGATGAAAAACGATGACTCCGGACATGTCGAACGTTCACAAAATGGTCTATAATGATGAAATTTTAACATTTAATCTTTTGACTCTAAATGACTGTTGGATGTGCATTATGACTTTTTCAACTAAAATAAGTGTGTTTAAAGTCATTTCTGTGCCTGAAACGGGTCAAAATTGAAGCTTTTGAGTAAGCAAAACTCTGTAAAAATGGCAATTTTGGTCACTGTGAAGGTTTAAAAAGTGGTTATTCAACATGAGGCATGATCCAATTGACATTTTGAATCATTTTTGGTACAGTCCAAAAAATCGATTTTCGGATGAAAAACGATGACTCCGGACATGTCGAACGTTCCCAAAATGGTCTATAATGATGAAATTTTAACATTTAATCTTTTGACTCTAAATGACTGTTGGATGTGAATTATGACTTTTTCAACTAAAATAAGTGTGTTTAAAGTCATTTCCGTGCCTGAAACGGGTCAAAATTGAAGCTTTTAAGTAAGCAAAACTCTGTAAAAATGGCAATTTTGGTCACTGTGAGGGTTTAAAAAGTGGTTATTGAACATGAGGCACGATCCAATTGACATTTTGAATCATTTTTGGTACAGTCCAAAAAATCAATTTTCGGATGAAAAACGATGACTCCGGACATGTCGAACGTTCCCAAAATGGTCAATAATGATGAAATTTTAACATTTAATCTTTTGACTCTAAATGACTGTTGGATGTGAATTATGACTTTTTCAACTAAAATAAGTGTGTTTAAAGTCATTTCTGTGCCTGAAACGGGTCAAAATTGATGCTTTTGAGTAAGCAAAACTCTGTAAAAATGGCACTTTTGGGCACTGTGAGGGTTTAAAAAGTAGTTATTCAACATGAGGCACGATCCAATTGACATTTTGAATCATTTTTGGTACAGTCCCAAAAATCAATTTTCGGATGAAAAACGATGACTCCGGACATGTCGAACGTTCCCAAAATGGTCTATAATGATGAAATTTTAACATTTAATCTTTTGACTCTAAATGACTGTTGGATGTGAATTATGACTTTTTCAACTAAAATAAGTGTGTTTAAAGTCATTTCTGTGCCTGAAACGGGTCAAAATTGAAGCTTTTGAGTAAGCAAAACTCTGTAAAAATGGCACTTTTGGTCACTGTGAGGGTTTAAAAAGTGGTTATTCAACATGAGGCACGATCCAATTGACATTTTGAATCATTTTTGGTACAGTCCAAAAAATCAATTTTCGGATGAAAAACGATGACTCCGGACATGTCGAACGTTCCCAAAATGGTCTATAATGATGAAATTTTAACATTTAATCTTTTGACTCCAAATGACTGTTGGATGTGCATTATGACTTTTTCAACTAAAATAAGTGTGTTTAAAGTCATTTCTGTGCCTGAAACGGGTCAAAATTGAAGCTTTTGAGTAAGCAAAACTCTGTAAAAATGGCACTTTTGGTCACTGTGAGGGTTTAAAAAGTGGTTATTCAACATGAGGCACGATCCAATTGACATTTTGAATCATTTTTGGTACAGTCCCAAAAATCAATTTTCGGATGAAAAACGATGACTCCGGACATGTCGAACGTTCACAAAATGGTCTATAATGATGAAATTTTAACATTTAATCTTTTGACTCTAAATGACTGTTGGATGTGCATTATGACTTTTTCAACTAAAATAAGTGTGTTTAAAGTCATTTCTGTGCCTGAAACGGGTCAAAATTGAAGCTTTTGAGTAAGCAAAACTCTGTAAAAATGGCACTTTTGGTCACTGTGAGGGTTTAAAAAGTGGTTATTCAACATGAGGCACGATCCAATTGACATTTTGAATCATTTTTGGTACAGTCCAAAAAATCAATTTTCGGATGAAAAACGATGACTCCGGACATGCCGAACGTTCCCAAAATGGTCTATAATGATGAAATTTTAACATTTAATCTTTTGACTCTAAATGACTGTTGGATGTGAATTATGACTTTTTCAACTAAAATAAGTGTGTTTAAAGTCATTTCTGTGCCTGAAACGGGTCAAAATTGAAGCTTTTGAGTAAGCAAAACTCTGTAAAAATGGCACTTTTGGTCACTGTGAGGGTTTAAAAAGTTGTTATTCAACATGAGGCACGATCCAATTGACATTTTGAATCATTTTTGGTACAGTCCAAAAAAATCAATTTTCGGATGAAAAACGATGACTCCGGACATGTCTAACGTTCCCAAAATGGTCTATAATGATGAAATTTTAACATTTAATCTTTTGACTCTAAATGACTGTTGGGTGTGAAATATGACTTTTATAACTTAAATAAGTGTGTTTAAAGTCATGTCTGTGCCTGAAACGGGTCAAAATTGAAGCTTTTGAGTAAGCAAAACTCTGTAAAAATGGCACTTTTGGTCACTGTGAGGGTTTAAAAAGTGGCTATTCAACATGAGGCACGATCCAATTGACATTTTGAATCATTTTTGGTACAGTCCAAAAAAATCAATTTTCGGATGAAAAACGATGACTCCGGACATGTCTAACGTTCCCAAAATGGTCTATAATGATGAAATTTTAACATTTAATCTTTTGACTGTAAATGACTGTTGGATGTGAATTATGACTTTTTCAACTAAAATAAGTGTGTTTAAAGTCATTTCTGTGCCTGAAACGGGTCAAAATTGAAGCTTTTGAGTAAGCAAAACTCTGTAAAAATGGCACTTTTGGGCACTGTGAGGGTTTAAAAAGTGGTTATTCAACATGAGGCACGATCCAATTGACATTTTGAATCATTTTTGGTACAGTCCCAAAAATCAATTTTCGGATGAAAAACGATGACTCCGGACATGTCGAACGTTCCCAAAATAGTCTATAATGATGAAATTTTAACATTTAATCTTTTGACTCTAAATGACTGTTGGATGTGCATTATGACTTTTTCAACTAAAATAAGTGTGTTTAAAGTCATTTCTGTGCCTGAAACGGGTCAAAATTGAAGCTTTTGAGTAAGCAAAACTCTGTAAAAAGGGCACTTTTGGTCACTGTGAGGGTTTAAAAAGTGGTTATTCAACATGAGGCACGATCCAATTGACATTTTGAATCATTTTTGGTACAGTCCAAAAAATCAATTTTCGGATGAAAAACGATGACATGTCGAACGTTCCCAAAATGGTCTATAATGATGAAATTTTAACATTTAATCTTTTGACTCTAAATGACTGTTGGATGTGAATTATGACTTTTTCAACTAAAATAAGTGTGTTTAAAGTCATTTCTGTGCCTGAAACGGGTCAAAATTGAAGCTTTTGAGTAAGCAAAACTCTGTAAAAATGGCACTTTTGGTCACTGTGAGGGTTTAAAAAGTGGTTATTCAACATGAGGCACGATCCAATTGACATTTTGAATCATTTTTGGTACAGTCCAAAAAATCAATTTTCGGATGAAAAACGATGACTCCGGACATGCCGAACGTTCCCAAAATGGTCTATAATGATGAAATTTTAACATTTAATCTTTTGACTCTAAATGACTGTTGGATGTGAATTATGACTTTTTCAACTAAAATAAGTGTGTTTAAAGTCATTTCTGTGCCTGAAACGGGTCAAAATTGAAGCTTTTGAGTAAGCAAAACTCTGTAAAAATGGCACTTTTGGTCACTGTGAGGGTTTAAAAAGTTGTTATTCAACATGAGGCACGATCCAATTGACATTTTGAATCATTTTTGGTACAGTCCAAAAAAATCAATTTTCGGATGAAAAACGATGACTCCGGACATGTCTAACGTTCCCAAAATGGTCTATAATGATGAAATTTTAACATTTAATCTTTTGACTCTAAATGACTGTTGGGTGTGAAATATGACTTTTTCAACTTAAATAAGTGTGTTTAAAGTCATTTCTGTGCCTGAAACGGGTCAAAATTGAAGCTTTTAAGTAAGCAAAACTCTGTAAAAATGGCAATTTTGGTCACTGTGAGGGTTTAAAAAGTGGTTATTCAACATGAGGCACGATCCAATTGACATTTTGAATCATTTTTGGTACAGTCCCAAAAATCAATTTTCGGATGAAAAATGATGACTCCGGACATGTCGAACGTTCCCAAAATGGTCTATAATGATGAAATTTTAACATTTAATCTTTTGACTCTAAATGACTGTTGGATGTGAATTATGACTTTTTCAACTAAAATAAGTGTGTTTAAAGTCATTTCTGTGCCTGAAACGGGTCAAAATTGAAGCTTTTGAGTAAGCAAAACTCTGTAGAAATGGCAATTTTGATCACTGTGGGGGTTTAAAAAGTGGTTATTGAACATGAGGCACGATCCAATTGACATTTTGAATCATTTTTGGTACAGTCCAAAAAATCAATTTTCGGATGAAAAACGATGACTCCGGACATGTCGAACGTTCCCAAAATGGTCAATAATGATGAAATTTTAACATTTAATCTTTTGACTCTAAATGACTGTTGGATGTGAATTATGACTTTTTCAACTAAAATAAGTGTGTTTAAAGTCATTTCTGTGCCTGAAACGGGTCAAAATTGATGCTTTTGAGTAAGCAAAACTCTGTAAAAATGGCACTTTTGGGTACTGTGAGGGTTTAAAAAGTGGTTATTCAACATGAGGCACGATCCAATTGACATTTTGAATCATTTTTGGTACAGTCCCAAAAATCAATTTTCGGATGAAAAACGATGACTCCGGACATGTCGAACGTTCCCAAAATGGTCTATAATGATGAAATTTTAACATTTAATCTTTTGACTCCAAATGACTGTTGGATGTGCATTATGACTTTTTCAACTAAAATAAGTGTGTTTAAAGTCATTTCTGTGCCTGAAACGGGTCAAAATTGAAGCTTTTGAGTAAGCAAAACTCTGTAAAAATGGCAATTTTGGTCACTGTGAGGGTTTAAAAAGTGGTTATTCAACATGAGGCACGATCCAATTGACATTTTGAATCATTTTTGGTACAGTCCCAAAAATCAATTTTCGGATGAAAAATGATGACTCCGGACATGTCGAACGTTCCCAAAATGGTCTATAATGATGAAATTTTAACATTTAATCTTTTGACTCTAAATGACTGTTGGATGTGAATTATGACTTTTTCAACTAAAATAAGTGTGTTTAAAGTCATTTCTGTGCATGAAACGGGTCAAAATTGAAGCTTTTGAGTAAGCAAAACTCTGTAAAAATGGCACTTTTGGTCACTGTGAGGGTTTAAAAAGTGGTTATTCAACATGAGGCACGATCCAATCGACATTTTGAATCATTTTTGGTACAGTCCCAAAAATCAATTTTCGGATGAAAAACGATGACTCCGGACATGTCGAACGTTCACAAAATGGTCTATAATGATGAAATTTTAACATTTAATCTTTTGACTCTAAATGACTGTTGGATGTGCATTATGACTTTTTCAACTAAAATAAGTGTGTTTAAAGTCATTTCTGTGCCTGAAACGGGTCAAAATTGAAGCTTTTGAGTAAGCAAAACTCTGTAAAAATGGCAATTTTGGTCACTGTGAAGGTTTAAAAAGTGGTTATTCAACATGAGGCATGATCCAATTGACATTTTGAATCATTTTTGGTACAGTCCAAAAAATCAATTTTCGGATGAAAAACGATGACTCCGGACATGTCGAACGTTCCCAAAATGGTCAATAATGATGAAATTTTAACATTTAATCTTTTGACTCTAAATGACTGTTGGATGTGAATTATGACTTTTTCAACTAAAATAAGTGTGTTTAAAGTCATTTCTGTGCCTGAAACGGGTCAAAATTGATGCTTTTGAGTAAGCAAAACTCTGTAAAAATGGCACTTTTGGGCACTGTGAGGGTTTAAAAAGTAGTTATTCAACATGAGGCACGATCCAATTGACATTTTGAATCATTTTTGGTACAGTCCCAAAAATCAATTTTCGGATGAAAAACGATGACTCCGGACATGTCGAACGTTCCCAAAATGGTCTATAATGATGAAATTTTAACATTTAATCTTTTGACTCTAAATGACTGTTGGATGTGAATTATGACTTTTTCAACTAAAATAAGTGTGTTTAAAGTCATTTCTGTGCCTGAAACGGGTCAAAATTGAAGCTTTTGAGTAAGCAAAACTCTGTAAAAATGGCACTTTTGGTCACTGTGAGGGTTTAAAAAGTGGTTATTCAACATGAGGCACGATCCAATTGACATTTTGAATCATTTTTGGTACAGTCCCAAAAATCAATTTTCGGATGAAAAACGATGACTCCGGACATGTCGAACGTTCCCAAAATGGTCTATAATGATGAAATTTTAACATTTAATCTTTTGACTCCAAATGACTGTTGGATGTGCATTATGACTTTTTCAACTAAAATAAGTGTGTTTAAAGTCATTTCTGTGCCTGAAACGGGTCAAAATTGAAGCTTTTGAGTAAGCAAAACTCTGTAAAAATGGCAATTTTGGTCACTGTGAGGGTTTAAAAAGTGGTTATTCAACATGAGGCACGATCCAATTGACATTTTGAATCATTTTTGGTACAGTCCCAAAAATCAATTTTCGGATGAAAAACGATGACTCTGGACATGTCGAACGTTCCCAAAATGGTCTATAATGATGAAATTTTAACATTTAATCTTTTGACTCTAAATGACTGTTGGATGTAAATTATGACTTTTTCAACTAAAATAAGTGTGTTTAAAGTCATTTCTGTGCCTGAAACGGGTCAAAATTGAAGCTTTTGAGTAAGCAAAACTCTGTAAAAATGGCACTTTTGGTCACTGTGAGGGTTTAAAAAGTGGTTATTCAACATGAGGCACGATCCAATTGACATTTTGAATCATTTTTGGTACAGTCCCAAAAATCAATTTTCGGATGAAAAATGATGACTCCGGACATGTCGAACGTTCCCAAAATGGTCTATAATGATGAAATTTTAACATTTAATCTTTTGACTCTAAATGACTGTTGGATGTGAATTATGACTTTTTCAACTAAAATAAGTGTGTTTAAAGTCATTTCTGTGCATGAAACGGGTCAAAATTGAAGCTTTTGAGTAAGCAAAACTCTGTAAAAATGGCACTTTTGGGCACTGTGAGGGTTTAAAAAGTGGTTATTCAACATGCGGCACGATCCAATCGACATTTTGAATCATTTTTGGTACAGTCCCAAAAATCAATTTTCGGATGAAAAACGATGACTCCGGACATGTCGAACGTTCACAAAATGGTCTATAATGATGAAATTTTAACATTTAATCTTTTGACTCTAAATGACTGTTGGATGTGCATTATGACTTTTTCAACTAAAATAAGTGTGTTTAAAGTCATTTCTGTGCCTGAAACGGGTCAAAATTGAAGCTTTTGAGTAAGCAAAACTCTGTAAAAATGGCAATTTTGGTCACTGTGAAGGTTTAAAAAGTGGTTATTCAACATGAGGCATGATCCAATTGACATTTTGAATCATTTTTGGTACAGTCCAAAAAATCGATTTTCGGATGAAAAACGATGACTCCGGACATGTCGAACGTTCCCAAAATGGTCTATAATGATGAAATTTTAACATTTAATCTTTTGACTCTAAATGACTGTTGGATGTGAATTATGACTTTTTCAACTAAAATAAGTGTGTTTAAAGTCATTTCCGTGCCTGAAACGGGTCAAAATTGAAGCTTTTAAGTAAGCAAAACTCTGTAGAAATGGCAATTTTGGTCACTGTGGGGGTTTAAAAAGTGGTTATTGAACATGAGGCACGATCCAATTGACATTTTGAATCATTTTTGGTACAGTCCAAAAAATCAATTTTCGGATGAAAAACGATGACTCCGGACATGTCGAACGTTCCCAAAATGGTCAATAATGATGAAATTTTAACATTTAATCTTTTGACTCTAAATGACTGTTGGATGTGAATTATGACTTTTTCAACTAAAATAAGTGTGTTTAAAGTCATTTCTGTGCCTGAAACGGGTCAAAATTGATGCTTTTGAGTAAGCAAAACTCTGTAAAAATGGCACTTTTGGGTACTGTGAGGGTTTAAAAAGTAGTTATTCAACATGAGGCACGATCCAATTGACATTTTGAATCATTTTTGGTACAGTCCCAAAAATCAATTTTCGGATGAAAAACGATGACTCCGGACATGTCGAACGTTCCCAAAATGGTCTATAATGATGAAATTTTAACATTTAATCTTTTGACTCTAAATTACTGTTGGATGTGAATTATGACTTTTTCAACTAAAATAAGTGTGTTTAAAGTCATTTCTGTGCCTGAAACGGGTCAAAATTGAAGCTTTTGAGTAAGCAAAACTCTGTAAAAATGGCACTTTTGGTCACTGTGAGGGTTTAAAAAGTGGTTATTCAACATGAGGCACGATCCAATTGACATTTTGAATCATTTTTGGTACAGTCCCAAAAATCAATTTTCGGATGAAAAACGATGACTCCGGACATGTCGAACGTTCCCAAAATGGTCTATAATGATGAAATTTTAACATTTAATCTTTTGACTCCAAATGACTGTTGGATGTGCATTATGACTTTTTCAACTAAAATAAGTGTGTTTAAAGTCATTTCTGTGCCTGAAACGGGTCAAAATTGAAGCTTTTGAGTAAGCAAAACTCTGTAAAAATGGCACTTTTGGTCACTGTGAGGGTTTAAAAAGTGGTTATTCAACATGAGGCACGATCCAATTGACATTTTGAATCATTTTTGGTACAGTCCCAAAAATCAATTTTCGGATGAAAAATGATGACTCCGGACATGTCGAACGTTCCCAAAATGGTCTATAATGATGAAATTTTAACATTTAATCTTTTGACTCTAAATGACTGTTGGATGTGAATTATGACTTTTTCAACTAAAATAAGTGTGTTTAAAGGCATTTCTGTGCATGAAACGGGTCAAAATTGAAGCTTTTGAGTAAGCAAAACTCTGTAAAAATGGCACTTTTGGTCACTGTGAGGGTTTAAAAAGTGGTTATTCAACATGAGGCACGATCCAATCGACATTTTGAATCATTTTTGGTACAGTCCCAAAAATCAATTTTCGGATGAAAAACGATGACTCCGGACATGTCGAACGTTCACAAAATGGTCTATAATGATGAAATTTTAACATTTAATCTTTTGACTCTAAATGACTGTTGGATGTGCATTATGACTTTTTCAACTAAAATAAGTGTGTTTAAAGTCATTTCTGTGCCTGAAACGGGTCAAAATTGAAGCTTTTGAGTAAGCAAAACTCTGTAAAAATGGCAATTTTGGTCACTGTGAAGGTTTAAAAAGTGGTTATTCAACATGAGGCATGATCCAATTGACATTTTGAATCATTTTTGGTACAGTCCAAAAAATCAATTTTCGGATGAAAAACGATGACTCCGGACATGTCGAACGTTCCCAAAATGGTCAATAATGATGAAATTTTAACATTTAATCTTTTGACTCTAAATGACTGTTGGATGTGAATTATGACTTTTTCAACTAAAATAAGTGTGTTTAAAGTCATTTCTGTGCCTGAAACGGGTCAAAATTGATGCTTTTGAGTAAGCAAAACTCTGTAAAAATGGCACTTTTGGGCACTGTGAGGGTTTAAAAAGTAGTTATTCAACATGAGGCACGATCCAATTGACATTTTGAATCATTTTTGGTACAGTCCCAAAAATCAATTTTCGGATGAAAAACGATGACTCCGGACATGTCGAACGTTCCCAAAATGGTCTATAATGATGAAATTTTAACATTTAATCTTTTGACTCTAAATTACTGTTGGATGTGAATTATGACTTTTTCAACTAAAATAAGTGTGTTTAAAGTCATTTCTGTGCCTGAAACGGGTCAAAATTGAAGCTTTTGAGTAAGCAAAACTCTGTAAAAATGGCACTTTTGGTCACTGTGAGGGTTTAAAAAGTGGTTATTCAACATGAGGCACGATCCAATTGACATTTTGAATCATTTTTGGTACAGTCCCAAAAATCAATTTTCGGATGAAAAACGATGACTCCGGACATGTCGAACGTTCCCAAAATGGTCTATAATGATGAAATTTTAACATTTAATCTTTTGACTCCAAATGACTGTTGGATGTGCATTATGACTTTTTCAACTAAAATAAGTGTGTTTAAAGTCATTTCTGTGCCTGAAACGGGTCAAAATTGAAGCTTTTGAGTAAGCAAAACTCTGTAAAAATGGCAATTTTGGTCACTGTGAGGGTTTAAAAAGTGGTTATTCAACATGAGGCACGATCCAATTGACATTTTGAATCATTTTTGGTACAGTCCCAAAAATCAATTTTCGGATGAAAAACGATGACTCCGGACATGCCGAACGTTCCCAAAATGGTCTATAATGATGAAATTTTAACATTTAATCTTTTGACTCTAAATGACTGTTGGATGTGAATTATGACTTTTTCAACTAAAATAAGTGTGTTTAAAGTCATTTCTGTGCCTGAAACTGGTCAAAATTGAAGTTTTTGAGTAAGCAAAACTCTGTAAAAATGGCACTTTTGGTCACTGTGAGGGTTTAAAAAGTGGTTATTCAACATGAGGCACGATCCAATTGACATTTTGAATCATTTTTGGTACAGTCCAAAAAATCAATTTTCGGATGAAAAACGATGACTCCGGACATGTCGAACGTTCCCAAAATGGTCTATAATGATGAAATTTTAACATTTAATCTTTTGACTGTAAATGACTGTTGGATGTGAATTATGACTTTTTCAACTAAAATAAGTGTGTTTAAAGTCATTTCTGTGCCTGAAACGGGTCAAAATTGAAGCTTTTGAGTAAGCAAAACTCTGTAAAAATGGCACTTTTGGGCACTGTGAGGGTTTAAAAAGTGGTTATTCAACATGAGGCACGATCCAATTGACATTTTGAATCATTTTTGGTACAGTCCCAAAAATCAATTTTCGGATGAAAAACGATGACTCCGGACATGTCGAACGTTCCCAAAATGGTCTATAATGATGAAATTTTAACATTTAATCTTTTGACTCTAAATGACTGTTGGATGTGCATTATGACTTTTTCAACTAAAATAAGTGTGTTTAAAGTCATTTCTGTGCCTGAAACGGGTCAAAATTGAAGCTTTTGAGTAAGCAAAACTCTGTAAAAATGGCACTTTTGGTCACTGTGAGGGTTTAAAAAGTGGTTATTCAACATGAGGCACGATCCAATTGACATTTTGAATCATTTTTGGTACAGTCCAAAAAATCGATTTTCGGATGAAAAACGATGACTCCGGACATGTCGAACGTTCCCAAAATGGTCTATAATGATGAAATTTTAACATTTAATCTTTTGACTCTAAATGACTGTTGGATGTGAATTATGACTTTTTCAACTAAAATAAGTGTGTTTAAAGTCATTTCTGTGCCTGAAACGGGTCAAAATTGAAGCTTTTAAGTAAGCAAAACTCTGTAAAAATGGCAATTTTGGTCACTGTGAGGGTTTAAAAAGTGGTTATTCAACATGAGGCACGATCCAATTGACATTTTGAATCATTTTTGGTACAGTCCAAAAAATCAATTTTCGGATGAAAAACGATGACTCCGGACATGCCGAACGTTCCCAAAATGGTCTATAACCTCTTCGCCACTAATGACAAGGGTAACTCGTCATGGACTTTCCATTGATTTCAATGGAAATTACATTGAAGCTGTAAAATAGCCTTAGCAGTAAAGGGGTTAATGATGAAATTTTAACATTTAATCTTTTGACTCTAAATGACTGTTGGATGTGAATTATGACTTTTTCAACTAAAATAAGTGTGTTTAAAGTCATTTCTGTGCCTGAAACGGGTCAAAATTGAAGCTTTTGAGTAAGCAAAACTCTGTAAAAATGGCACTTTTGGTCACTGTGAGGGTTTAAAAAGTGGTTATTCAACATGAGGCACGATCCAATTGACATTTTGAATCATTTTTGGTACAGTCCCAAAAATCAATTTTCGGATGAAAAACGATGACTCCGGACATGTCGAACGTTCCCAAAATGGTCTATAATGATGAAATTTTAACATTTAATCTTTTGACTCTAAATGACTGTTGGATGTGAATTATGACTTTTTCAACTAAAATAAGTGTGTTTAAAGTCATTTCTGTGCCTGAAAAGGGTCAAAATTGAAGCTTTTGAGTAAGCAAAACTCTGTAAAAATGGCACTTTTGGTCACTGTGAGGGTTTAAAAAGTGGTTATTCAACATGAGGCACGATCCAATTGACATTTTGAATAATTTTTGGTACAGTCCCAAAAATCAATTTTCGGATGAAAAACGATGACTCCGGACATGTCGAACGTTCCCAAAATGGTCTATAATGATGAAATTTTAACATTTAATCTTTTGACTCTAAATGACTGTTGGATGTGCATTATGACTTTTTCAACTAAAATAAGTGTGTTTAAAGTCATTTCTGTGCCTGAAACGGGTCAAAATTGAAGCTTTTGAGTAAGCAAAACTCTGTAAAAATGGCAATTTTGGTCACTGTGAAGGTTTAAAAAGTGGTTATTCAACATGAGGCATGATCCAATTGACATTTTGAATCATTTTTGGTACAGTCCAAAAAAATCGATTTTCGGATGAAAAACGATGACTCCGGACATGTCGAACGTTCCCAAAATGGTCTATAATGATGAAATGTTAACATTTAATCTTTTGACTCTAAATGACTGTTGGATGTGAATTATGACTTTTTCAACTAAAATAAGTGTGTTTAAAGTCATTTCCGTGCCTGAAACGGGTCAAAATTGAAGCTTTTGAGTAAGCAAAACTCTGTAAAAATTGCACTTTTGGTCACTGTGAGGGTTTAAAAAGTGGTTATTCAACATGAGGCACGATCCAATTGACATTTTGAATCATTTTTGGTACAGTCCCAAAAATCAATTTTCGGATGAAAAACGATGACTCCGGACATGTCGAACGTTCCCAAAATGGTCTATAATGATGAAATTTTAACATTTAATCTTTTGACTCCAAATGACTGTTGGATGTGCATTATGACTTTTTCAACTAAAATAAGTGTGTTTAAAGTCATTTCTGTGCCTGAAACGGGTCAAAATTGAAGCTTTTGAGTAAGCAAAACTCTGTAAAAATGGCAATTTTGGTCACTGTGAGGGTTTAAAAAGTGGTTATTCAACATGAGGCACGATCCAATTGACATTTTGAATCATTTTTGGTACAGTCCCAAAAATCAATTTTCGGATGAAAAATGATGACTCCGGACATGTCGAACGTTCCCAAAATGGTCTATAATGATGAAATTTTAACATTTAATCTTTTGACTCTAAATGACTGTTGGATGTGAATTATGACTTTTTCAACTAAAATAAGTGTGTTTAAAGTCATTTCTGTGCATGAAACGGGTCAAAATTGAAGCTTTTGAGTAAGCAAAACTCTGTAAAAATGGCACTTTTGGTCACTGTGAGGGTTTAAAAAGTGGTTATTCAACATGAGGCACGATCCAATCGACATTTTGAATCATTTTTGGTACAGTCCCAAAAATCAATTTTCGGATGAAAAACGATGACTCCGGACATGTCGAACGTTCACAAAATGGTCTATAATGATGAAATTTTAACATTTAATCTTTTGACTCTAAATGACTGTTGGATGTGCATTATGACTTTTTCAACTAAAATAAGTGTGTTTAAAGTCATTTCTGTGCCTGAAACGGGTCAAAATTGAAGCTTTTGAGTAAGCAAAACTCTGTAAAAATGGCAATTTTGGTCACTGTGAAGGTTTAAAAAGTGGTTATTCAACATGAGGCATGATCCAATTGACATTTTGAATCATTTTTGGTACAGTCCAAAAAATCGATTTTCGGATGAAAAACGATGACTCCGGACATGTCGAACGTTCCCAAAATGGTCTATAATGATGAAATTTTAACATTTAATCTTTTGACTCTAAATGACTGTTGGATGTGAATTATGACTTTTTCAACTAAAATAAGTGTGTTGAAAGTCATTTCCGTGCCTGAAACGGGTCAAAATTGAAGCTTTTAAGTAAGCAAAACTCTGTAGAAATGGCAATTTTGGTCACTGTGAGGGTTTAAAAAGTGGTTATTGAACATGAGGCACGATCCAATTGACATTTTGAATCATTTTTGGTACAGTCCAAAAAATCAATTTTCGGATGAAAAACGATGACTCCGGACATGTCGAACGTTCCCAAAATGGTCAATAATGATGAAATTTTAACATTTAATCTTTTGACTCTAAATGACTGTTGGATGTGAATTATGACTTTTTCAACTAAAATAAGTGTGTTTAAAGTCATTTCTGTGCCTGAAACGGGTCAAAATTGATGCTTTTGAGTAAGCAAAACTCTGTAAAAATGGCACTTTTGGGCACTGTGAGGGTTTAAAAAGTAGTTATTCAACATGAGGCACGATCCAATTGACATTTTGAATCATTTTTGGTACAGTCCCAAAAATCAATTTTCGGATGAAAAACGATGACTCCGGACATGTCGAACGTTCCCAAAATGGTCTATAATGATGAAATTTTAACATTTAATCTTTTGACTCTAAATTACTGTTGGATGTGAATTATGACTTTTTCAACTAAAATAAGTGTGTTTAAAGTCATTTCTGTGCCTGAAACGGGTCAAAATTGAAGCTTTTGAGTAAGCAAAACTCTGTAAAAATGGCACTTTTGGTCACTGTGAGGGTTTAAAAAGTGGTTATTCAACATGAGGCACGATCCAATTGACATTTTGAATCATTTTTGGTACAGTCCCAAAAATCAATTTTCGGATGAAAAACGATGACTCCGGACATGTCGAACGTTCCCAAAATGGTCTATAATGATGAAATTTTAACATTTAATCTTTTGACTCCAAATGACTGTTGGATGTGCATTATGACTTTTTCAACTAAAATAAGTGTGTTTAAAGTCATTTCTGTGCCTGAAACGGGTCAAAATTGAAGCTTTTGAGTAAGCAAAACTCTGTAAAAATGGCAATTTTGGTCACTGTGAGGGTTTAAAAAGTGGTTATTCAACATGAGGCACGATCCAATTGACATTTTGAATCATTTTTGGTACAGTCCCAAAAATCAATTTTCGGATGAAAAACGATGACTCCGGACATGCCGAACGTTCCCAAAATGGTCTATAATGATGAAATTTTAACATTTAATCTTTTGACTCTAAATGACTGTTGGATGTGAATTATGACTTTTTCAACTAAAATAAGTGTGTTTAAAGTCATTTCTGTGCCTGAAACTGGTCAAAATTGAAGTTTTTGAGTAAGCAAAACTCTGTAAAAATGGCACTTTTGGTCACTGTGAGGGTTTAAAAAGTGGTTATTCAACATGAGGCACGATCCAATTGACATTTTGAATCATTTTTGGTACAGTCCAAAAAATCAATTTTCGGATGAAAAACGATGACTCCGGACATGTCGAACGTTCCCAAAATGGTCTATAATGATGAAATG
Organism: Lissotriton vulgaris; assembly: GCF_964263255.1. NCBI lineage: Eukaryota > Metazoa > Chordata > Amphibia > Caudata > Salamandridae > Lissotriton > Lissotriton vulgaris. The sequence continues at coordinate 136,934 of NW_028251443.1, forward strand.
TTAACATTTAATCTTTTGACTGTAAATGACTGTTGGATGTGAATTATGACTTTTTCAACTAAAATAAGTGTGTTTAAAGTCATTTCTGTGCCTGAAACGGGTCAAAATTGAAGCTTTTGAGTAAGCAAAACTCTGTAAAAATGGCACTTTTGGGCACTGTGAGGGTTTAAAAAGTGGTTATTCAACATGAGGCACGATCCAATTGACATTTTGAATCATTTTTGGTACAGTCCCAAAAATCAATTTTCGGATGAAAAACGATGACTCCGGACATGTCGAACGTTCCCAAAATGGTCTATAATGATGAAATTTTAACATTTAATCTTTTGACTCTAAATGACTGTTGGATGTGCATTATGACTTTTTCAACTAAAATAAGTGTGTTTAAAGTCATTTCTGTGCCTGAAACGGGTCAAAATTGAAGCTTTTGAGTAAGCAAAACTCTGTAAAAATGCACTTTTGGTCACTGTGAGGGTTTAAAAAGTGGTTATTCAACATGAGGCACGATCCAATTGACATTTTGAATCATTTTTGGTACAGTCCCAAAAAATCAATTTTCGGATGAAAAACGATGACTCCGGACATGTCGAACGTTCCCAAAATGGTCTATACTGATGAAATTTTAACATTTAATCTTTTGACTCTAAATGACTGTTGGATGTGAATTATGACTTTTTCAACTAAAATAAGTGTGTTAAAAGTCATTTCTGTGCCTGAAACAGGGTCAAAATTGAAGCTTTTGAGTAAAGCAAAACTCTGTAAAAATGGCACTTTTGGTCACTGTGAGGGTTTAAAAAGTGGTTATTCAACATGAGGCACGATCCAATTGACATTTTGAATCATTTTTTGGTACAGTCCAAAAAATCAATTTTCGGATGAAAAACGATGACTCCGGACATGCCGAACGTTCCCAAAATGGTCTATAACCTCTTCGCCACTAATGACAAGGGTAACTCGTCATGGACTTTCCATTGATTTCAATGGAAATTACATTGAAGCTGTAAAATAGCCTTAGCAGGAAAGGGGTTAATGATGAAATTTTAACATTTAATCTTTTGACTCTAAATGACTGTTGGATGTGAATTATGACTTTTTCAACTAAAATAAGTGTGTTTAAAGTCATTTCTGTGCCTGAAACGGGTCAAAATTGAAGCTTTTGAGTAAGGCAAAACTCTGTAAAAATGGCACTTTTGGTCACTGTGAGGGTTTAAAAAGTTGTTATTCAACATGAGGCACGATCCAATTGACATTTTGAATCATTTTTGGTACAGTCCAAAAAAATCAATTTTCGGATGAAAAACGATGACTCCGGACATGTCTAACGTTCCCAAATGGTCTATAAATGATGAAATTTTAACATTTAATCTTTTGACTCTAAATGACTGTTGGGTGTGAAATATGACTTTTTCAACTTAAATAAGTGTGTTTAAAGTCATTTCTGTGCCTGAAACGGGTCAAAATTGAAGCTTTTGAGTAAGCAAAACTCTGTAAAAATGGCACTTTTGGTCACTGTGAGGGTTTAAAAGTGGTTATTCAACATGAGGCACGATCCAATTGACATTTTGAATCATTTTTGGTACAGTCCCAAAAATCAATTTTCGGATGAAAACGATGACTCCGGACATGCCGAACGTTCCCAAAATGGTCTATAATGATGAAAATTTAACCTTTTAATCTTTTGACTCTAAATGACTGTTGGATGTGAATTATGACTTTTTCAACTAAAATAAGTGTGTTTAAAGTCATTTCTGTGCCTGAAACGGGTCAAAATTTAAGCTTTTGAGTAAGCAAAACTCTGTAAAAATGGCACTTTTGGTCACTGTGAGGGTTTAAAAAGTGGTTATTCAACATGAGGCACGATCCAATTGACATTTTGAATCATTTTTGGTACAGTCCCAAAAATCAATTTTCGGATGAAAAATGATGACTCCGGACATGTCGAACGTTCCCAAAATGGTCTATAATGATGAAATTTTAACATTTAATCTTTTGACTCTAAATGACTGTTGGATGTGAATTATGACTTTTTCAACTAAAATAAGTGTGTTTAAAGTCATTTCTGTGCCTGAAACTGGTCAAAATTGAAGCTTTTGAGTAAGCAAAACTCTGTAAAAATGGCACTTTTGGTCACTGTGAGGGTTTAAAAAGTGGTTATTCAACATGAGGCACGATCCAATTGACATTTTGAATCATTTTTGGTACAGTCCAAAAAATCAATTTTCGGATGAAAAACGATGACTCCGGACATGCCGAACGTTCCCAAAATGGTCTATAATGATGAAATTTTAACATTTAATCTTTTGACTCTAAATGACTGTTGGATGTGAATTCTGACTTTTTCAACTAAAATAAGTGTGTTTAAAGTCATTTCTGTGCCTGAAACGGGTCAAAATTGAAGCTTTTGAGTAAGCAAAACTCTGTAAAAATGGCACTTTTGGTCACTGTGAGGGTTTAAAAAGTGGTTATTCAACATGAGGCACGATCCAATTGACATTTTGAATCATTTTTGGTACAGTCCAAAAAATCAATTTTCGGATGAAAAACGATGACTCCGGACATGTCGAACGTTCCCAAAATGGTCTATAATGATGAAATTTTAACATTTAATCTTTTGACTCTAAATGACTGTTGGAGGTGAATTATGACTTTTTCAACTAAAATAAGTGTGTTTAAAGTCATTTCTGTGCCTGAAAAGGGTCAAAATTGAAGCTTTTGAGTAAGCAAAACTCTGTAAAAATGGCACTTTTGGTCACTGTGAGGGTTTAAAAAGTGGTTATTCAACATGAGGCACGATCCAATTGACATTTTGAATATTTTTGGTACAGTCCCAAAAATCAATTTTCGGATGAAAAACGATGACTCCGGACATGTCGAACGTTCCCAAAATGGTCTATAATGATGAAAATTTTAACATTTAATCTTTTGACTCTAAATGACTGTTGGATGTGCATTATGACTTTTTCAACTAAAATAAGTGTGTTTAAAGTCATTTCTGTGCCTGAAACGGGTCAAAATTGAAGCTTTTGAGTAAGCAAAACTCTGTAAAAATGGCAATTTTGGTCACTGTGAGGGTTTAAAAAGTGGTTATTCAACATGAGGCACGATCCAATTGACATTTTGAATCATTTTTGGTACAGTCCAAAAAATCAATTTTCGGATGAAAAACGATGACTCCGGACATGTCGAACGTTCCCAAAATGGTCTATAATGATGAAATTTTAACATTTAATCTTTTGACTCTAAATGACTGTTGGATGTGAATTATGACTTTTTCAACTAAAATAAGTGTGTTTAAAGTCATTTCTGTGCCTGAAACGGGTCAAAATTGAAGCTTTTGAGTAAGCAAAACTCTGTAAAAATGGCACTTTTGGTCACTGTGAGGGTTTAAAAAGTGGTTATTCAACATGAGGCACGATCCAATTGACATTTTGAATCATTTTTGGTACAGTCCCAAAAATCCATTTTCGGATGAAAAACGATGATTCCGGACATGTCGAACGTTCCCAAAATGGTCTATAATGATGAAATTTTAACATTTAATCTTTTGACTCTAAATGACTGTTGGATGTGAAATATGACTTTTTCAACTTAAATAAGTGTGTTTAAAGTCATTTCTGTGCCTGAAACGGGTCAAAATTGAAGCTTTTGAGTAAGCAAAACTCTGTAAAAATGGCACTTTTGGTCACTGTGAGGGTTTAAAAAGTGGTTATTCAACATGAGGCACGATCCAATTGACATTTTGAATCATTTTTGGTACAGTCCCAAAAATCAATTTTCGGATGAAAAACGATGACTCCGGACATGTCGAACGTTCCCAAAATGGTCTATAATGATGAAATTTTAACATTTAATCTTTTGACTCTAAATGACTGTTGGATGTGCATTATGACTTTTTCAACTAAAATAAGTGTGTTTAAAGTCATTTCTGTGCCTGAAACGGGTCAAAATTGAAGCTTTTGAGTAAGCAAAACTCTGTAAAAATGGCAATTTTGGTCACTGTGAAGGTTTAAAAAGTGGTTATTCAACATGAGGCATGATCCAATTGACATTTTGAATCATTTTTGGTACAGTCCAAAAAATCGATTTTCGGATGAAAAACGATGACTCCGGACATGTCGAACGTTCCCAAAATGGTCTATAATGATGAAATGTTAACATTTAATCTTTTGACTCTAAATGACTGTTGGATGTGAATTATGACTTTTTCAACTAAAATAAGTGTGTTTAAAGTCATTTCCGTGCCTGAAACGGGTCAAAATTGAAGCTTTTAAGTAAGCAAAACTCTGTAAAAATGGCAATTTTGGTCACTGTGAGGGTTTAAAAAGTAGTTATTGAACATGAGGCACGATCCAATTGACATTTTGAATCATTTTTGGTACAGTCCAAAAAATCAATTTTTGGATGAAAAACGGTGACTCCGGACATGTCGAACGTTCCCAAAATGGTCAATAATGATGAAATTTTAACATTTAATCTTTTGACTCTAAATGACTGTTGGATGTGAATTATGACTTTTTCAACTAAAATAAGTGTGTTTAAAGTCATTTCTGTGCCTGAAACGGGTCAAAATTGATGCTTTTGAGTAAGCAAAACTCTGTAAAAATGGCACTTTTGGGCACTGTGAGGGTTTAAAAAGTAGTTATTCAACATGAGGCACGATCCAATTGACATTTTGAATCATTTTTGGTACAGTCCCAAAAATCAATTTTCGGATGAAAAACGATGACTCTGGACATGTCGAACGTTCCCAAAATGGTCTATAATGATGAAATTTTAACATTTAATCTTTTGACTCTAAATGACTGTTGGATGTGAATTATGACTTTTTCAACTAAAATAAGTGTGTTTAAAGTCATTTCTGTGCCTGAAACGGGTCAAAATTGAAGCTTTTGAGTAAGCAAAACTCTGTAAAAATGGCAATTTTGGTCACTGTGAAGGTTTAAAAAGTGGTTATTCAACATGAGGCATGATCCAATTGACATTTTGAATCATTTTTGGTTCAGTCCAAAAAATCGATTTTCGGATGAAAAACGATGACTCCGGACATGTCGAACGTTCCCAAAATGGTCTATAATGATGAAATTTTAACATTTAATCTTTTGACTCTAAATGACTGTTGGATGTGAATTATGACTTTTTCAACTAAAATAAGTGTGTTTAAAGTCATTTCCGTGCCTGAAACGGGTCAAAATTGAAGCTTTTAAGTAAGCAAAACTCTGTAAAAATGGCAATTTTGGTCACTGTGAGGGTTTAAAAAGTGGTTATTCAACATGAGGCATGATCCAATTGACATTTTGAATCATTTTTGGTACAGTCCAAAAAATCGATTTTCGGATGAAAAACGATGACTCCGGACATGTCGAACGTTCCCAAAATGGTCTATAATGATGAAATGTTAACATTTAATCATTTGACTCTAAATGACTGTTGGATGTGAATTATGACTTTTTCAACTAAAATAAGTGTGTTTAAAGTCATTTCCGTGCCTGAAACGGGTCAAAATTGAAGCTTTTAAGTAAGCAAAACTCTGTAAAAATGGCAATTTTGGTCACTGTGAGGGTTTAAAAAGTGGTTATTGAACATGAGGCACGATCCATTTGACATTTTGAATCATTTTTGGTACAGTCCAAAAAATCAATTTTCGGATGAAAAACGATGACTCCGGACATGCCGAACGTTCCCAAAATGGTCTATAATGATGAAATTTTAACATTTAATCTTTTGACTCTAAATGACTGTTGGATGTGAATTATGACTTTTTCAACTAAAATAAGTGTGTTTAAAGTCATTTCTGTGCCTGAAACGGGTCAAAATTGAAGCTTTTGAGTAAGCAAAACTCTGTAAAAATGGCACTTTTGGTCACTGTGAGGGTTTAAAAAGTGGTTATTCAACATGAGGCACGATCCAATTGACATTTTGAATCATTTTTGGTACAGTCCAAAAAATCAATTTTCGGATGAAAAACGATGACTCCGGACATGTCGAACGTTCCCAAAATGGTCTATAATGATGAAATTTTAACATTTAATCTTTTGACTCTAAATGACTGTTGGATGTGAATTATGACTTTTTCAACTAAAATAAGTGTGTTTAAAGTCATTTCTGTGCCTGAAAAGGGTCAAAATTGAAGCTTTTGAGTAAGCAAAACTCTGTAAAAATGGCACTTTTGGTCACTGTGAGGGTTTAAAAAGTGGTTATTCAACATGAGGCACGATCCAATTGACATTTTGAATAATTTTTGGTACAGTCCCAAAAATCAATTTTCGGATGAAAAACGATGACTCCGGACATGTCGAACGTTCCCAAAATGGTCTATAATGATGAAATTTTAACATTTAATCTTTTGACTCTAAATGACTGTTGGATGTGCATTATGACTTTTTCAACTAAAATAAGTGTGTTTAAAGTCATTTCTGTGCCTGAAACGGGTCAAAATTGAAGCTTTTGAGTAAGCAAAACTCTGTAAAAATGGCAATTTTGGTCACTGTGAGGGTTTAAAAAGTGGTTATTCAACATGAGGCACGATACAATTGACATTTTGAATCATTTTTGGTACAGTCCAAAAAATCAATTTTCGGATGAAAAACGATGACTCCGGACATGTCGAACGTTCCCAAAATGGTCTATAATGATGAAATTTTAACATTTAATCTTTTGACTCTAAATGACTGTTGGATGTGAATTATGACTTTTTCAACTAAAATAAGTGTGTTTAAAGTCATTTCTGTGCCTGAAACGGGTCAAAATTGAAGCTTTTGAGTAAGCAAAACTCTGTAAAAATGGCACTTTTGGTCACTGTGAGGGTTTAAAAAGTGGTTATTCAACATGAGGCACGATCCAATTGACATTTTGAATCATTTTTGGTACAGTCCCAAAAATCCATTTTCGGATGAAAAACGATGATTCCGGACATGTCGAACGTTCCCAAAATGGTCTATAATGATGAAATTTTAACATTTAATCTTTTGACTCTAAATGACTGTTGGATGTGAAATATGACTTTTTCAACTTAAATAAGTGTGTTTAAAGTCATTTCTGTGCCTGAAACGGGTCAAAATTGAAGCTTTTGAGTAAGCAAAACTCTGTAAAAATGGCACTTTTGGTCACTGTGAGGGTTTAAAAAGTGGTTATTCAACATGAGGCACGATCCAATTGACATTTTGAATCATTTTTGGTACAGTCCCAAAAATCAATTTTCGGATGAAAAACGATGACTCCGGACATGTCGAACGTTCCCAAAATGGTCTATAATGATGAAATTTTAACATTTAATCTTTTGACTCTAAATGACTGTTGGATGTGCATTATGACTTTTTCAACTAAAATAAGTGTGTTTAAAGTCATTTCTGTGCCTGAAACGGGTCAAAATTGAAGCTTTTGAGTAAGCAAAACTCTGTAAAAATGTCAATTTTGGTCACTGTGAAGGTTTAAAAAGTGGTTATTCAACATGAGGCATGATCCAATTGACATTTTGAATCATTTTTGGTACAGTCCAAAAAAATCGATTTTCGGATGAAAAACGATGACTCCGGACATGTCGAACGTTCCCAAAATGGTCTATAATGATGAAATGTTAACATTTAATCTTTTGACTCTAAATGACTGTTGGATGTGAATTATGACTTTTTCAACTAAAATAAGTGTGTTTAAAGTCATTTCCGTGCCTGAAACGGGTCAAAATTGAAGCTTTTGAGTAAGCAAAACTCTGTAAAAATGGCACTTTTGGTCACTGTGAGGGTTTAAAAAGTGGTTATTCAACATGAGGCACGATCCAATTGACATTTTGAATCATTTTTGGTACAGTCCCAAAAATCAATTTTCGGATGAAAAATGATGACTCCGGACATGTCGAACGTTCCCAAAATGGTCTATAATGATGAAATTTTAACATTTAATCTTTTGACTCTAAATGACTGTTGGATGTGAATTATGACTTTTTCAACTAAAATAAGTGTGTTTAAAGTCATTTCTGTGCATGAAACGGGTCAAAATTGAAGCTTTTGAGTAAGCAAAACTCTGTAAAAATGGCACTTTTGGTCACTGTGAGGGTTTAAAAAGTGGTTATTCAACATGAGGCACGATCCAATTGACATTTTGAATCATTTATGGTACAGTCCCAAAAATCAATTTTCGGATGAAAAACGATGACTCCGGACATGTCGAACGTTCACAAAATGGTCTATAATGATGAAATTTTAACATTTAATCTTTTGACTCTAAATGACTGTTGGATGTGCATTATGACTTTTTCAACTAAAATAAGTGTGTTTAAAGTCATTTCTGTGCCTGAAACGGGTCAAAATTGAAGCTTTTGAGTAAGCAAAACTCTGTAAAAATGGCAATTTTGGTCACTGTGAGGGTTTAAAAAGTGGTTATTCAACATGAGGCATGATCCAATTGACATTTTGAATCATTTTTGGTACAGTCCAAAAAATCGATTTTCGGATGAAAAACGATGACTCCGGACATGTCGAACGTTCCCAAAATGGTCTATAATGATGAAATTTTAACATTTAATCTTTTGACTCTAAATTACTGTTGGATGTGAATTATGACTTTTTCAACTAAAATAAGTGTGTTTAAAGTCATTTCCGTGCCTGAAACGGGTCAAAATTGAAGCTTTTAAGTAAGCAAAACTCTGTAAAAATGGCAATTTTGGTCACTGTGAGGGTTTAAAAAGTGGTTATTGAACATGAGGCACGATCCAATTGACATTTTGAATCATTTTTGGTACAGTCCAAAAAATCAATTTTCGGATGAAAAACGATGACTCCGGACATGTCGAACGTTCCCAAAATGGTCAATAATGATGAAATTTTAACATTTAATCTTTTGACTCTAAATGACTGTTGGATGTGAATTATGACTTTTTCAACTAAAATAAGTGTGTTTAAAGTCATTTCTGTGCCTGAAACGGGTCAAAATTGATGCTTTTGATTAAGCAAAACTCTGTAAAAATGGCACTTTTGGGCACTGTGAGGGTTTAAAAAGTAGTTATTCAACATGAGGCACGATCCAATTGACATTTTGAATCATTTTTGGTACAGTCCCAAAAATCAATTTTCGGATGAAAAACGATGACTCCGGACATGTCGAACGTTCCCAAAATGGTCTATAATGATGAAATTTTAACATTTAATCTTTTGACTCTAAATGACTGTTGGATGTGAATTATGACTTTTTCAACTAAAATGAGTGTGTTTAAAGTCATTTCTGTGCCTGAAACGGGTCAAAATTGAAGCTTTTGAGTAAGCAAAACTCTGTAAAAATGGCACTTTTGGTCACTGTGAGGGTTTAAAAAGTGGTTATTCAACATGAGGCACGATCCAATTGACATTTTGAATCATTTTTGGTACAGTCCAAAAAATCAATTTTCGGATGAAAAACGATGACTCCGGAAATGTCGAACGTTCCCAAAATGGTCTATAATGATGAAATTTTAACATTTAATCTTTTGACTCTAAATGACTGTTGGATGTAAATTATGACTTTTTCAACTAAAATAAGTGTGTTTAAAGTCATTTCTGTGCCTGAAACGGGTCAAAATTGAAGCTTTTGAGTAAGCAAAACTCTGTAAAAATGGCACTTTTGGTCACTGTGAGGGTTTAAAAAGTGGTTATTCAACATGAGGCACGATCCAATTGACATTTTGAATCATTTTTGGTACAGTCCCAAAAATCAATTTTCGGATGAAAAATGATGACTCCGGACATGTCGAACGTTCCCAAAATGGTCTATAATGATGAAATTTTAACATTTAATCTTTTGACTCTAAATGACTGTTGGATGTGAATTATGACTTTTTCAACTAAAATAAGTGTGTTTAAAGTCATTTCTGTGCCTGAAACGGGTCAAAATTGAAGCTTTTGAGTAAGCAAAACTCTGTAAAAATGGCACTTTTGGGCACTGTGAGGGTTTAAAAAGTAGTTATTCAACATGAGGCACGATCCAATTGACATTTTGAATCATTTTTGGTACAGTCCCAAAAATCAATTTTCGGATGAAAAACGATGACTCTGGACATGTCGAACGTTCCCAAAATGGTCTATAATGATGAAATTTTAACATTTAATCTTTTGACTCTAAATGACTGTTGGATGTGAATTCTGACTTTTTCAACTAAAATAAGTGTGTTTAAAGTCATTTCTGTGCCTGAAACGGGTCAAAATTGAAGCTTTTGAGTAAGCAAAACTCTTTAAAAATGGCACTTTTGGTCACTGTGAGGGTTTAAAAAGTTGTTATTCAACATGAGGCACGATCCAATTGACATTTTGAATCATTTTTGGTACAGTCCAAAAAAATCAATTTTCGGATGAAAAACGATGACTCCGGACATGTCTAACGTTCCCAAAATGGTCTATAATGATGAAATTTTAACATTTAATCTTTTGACTCTAAATGACTGTTGGGTGTGAAATATGACTTTTTCAACTTAAATAAGTGTGTTTAAAGTCATTTCTGTGCCTGAAACGGGTCAAAATTGAAGCTTTTGAGTAAGCAAAACTCTGTAAAAATGGCACTTTTGGTCACTGTGAGGGTTTAAAAAGTGGTTATTCAACATGAGGCACGATCCAATTGACATTTTGAATCATTTTTGGTACAGTCCCAAAAATCAATTTTCGGATGAAAAACGATGACTCCGGACATGCCGAACGTTCCCAAAATGGTCTATAATGATGAAATTTTAACATTTAATCTTTTGACTCTAAATGACTGTTGGATGTGAATTATGACTTTTTCAACTAAAATAAGTGTGTTTAAAGTCATTTCTGTGCCTGAAACGGGTCAAAATTTAAGCTTTTGAGTAAGCAAAACTCTGTAAAAATGGCACTTTTGGTCACTGTGAGGGTTTAAAAAGTGGTTATTCAACATGAGGCACGATCCAATTGACATTTTGAATCATTTTTGGTACAGTCCCAAAAATCAATTTTCGGATGAAAAATGATGACTCCGGACATGTCGAACGTTCCCAAAATGGTCTATAATGATGACATTTTAACATTTAATCTTTTGACTCTAAATGACTGTTGGATGTGAATTATGACTTTTTCAACTAAAATAAGTGTGTTTAAAGTCATTTCTGTGCCTGAAACTGGTCAAAATTGAAGCTTTTGAGTAAGCAAAACTCTGTAAAAATGGCACTTTTGGTCACTGTGAGGGTTTAAAAAGTGGTTATTCAACATGAGGCACGATCCAATTGACATTTTGAATCATTTTTGGTACAGTCCAAAAAATCAATTTTCGGATGAAAAACGATGACTCCGGACATGCCGAACGTTCCCAAAATGGTCTATAATGATGAAATTTTAACATTTAATCTTTTGACTCTAAATGACTGTTGGATGTGAATTATGACTTTTTCAACTAAAATAAGTGTGTTTAAAGTCATTTCTGTGCCTGAAACGGGTCAAAATTGAAGCTTTTGAGTAAGCAAAACTCTGTAAAAATGGCACTTTTGGTCACTGTGAGGGTTTAAAAAGTGGTTATTCAACATGAGGCACGATCCAATTGACATTTTGAATCATTTTTGGTACAGTCCAAAAAATCAATTTTCGGATGAAAAACGATGACTCCGGACATGTCGAACGTTCCCAAAATGGTCTATAATGATGAAATTTTAACATTTAATCTTTTGACTCTAAATGACTGTTGGATGTGAATTATGACTTTTTCAACTAAAATAAGTGTGTTTAAAGTCATTTCTGTGCCTGAAAAGGGTCAAAATTGAAGCTTTTGAGTAAGCAAAACTCTGTAAAAATGGCACTTTTGGTCACTGTGAGGGTTTAAAAAGTGGTTATTCAACATGAGGCACGATCCAATTGACATTTTGAATAATTTTTGGTACAGTCCCAAAAATCAATTTTCGGATGAAAAACGATGACTCCGGACATGTCGAACGTTCCCAAAATGGTCTATAATGATGAAATTTTAACATTTAATCTTTTGACTCTAAATGACTGTTGGATGTGCATTATGACTTTTTCAACTAAAATAAGTGTGTTTAAAGTCATTTCTGTGCCTGAAACGGGTCAAAATTGAAGCTTTTGAGTAAGCAAAACTCTGTAAAAATGGCAATTTTGGTCACTGTGAGGGTTTAAAAAGTGGTTATTCAACATGAGGCACGATCCAATTGACATTTTGAATCATTTTTGGTACAGTCCAAAAAATCAATTTTCGGATGAAAAACGATGACTCCGGACATGTCGAACGTTCCCAAAATGGTCTATAATGATGAAATTTTAACATTTAATCTTTTGACTCTAAATGACTGTTGGATGTGAATTATGACTTTTTCAACTAAAATAAGTGTGTTTAAAGTCATTTCTGTGCCTGAAACGGGTCAAAATTGAAGCTTTTGAGTAAGCAAAACTCTGTAAAAATGGCACTTTTGGTCACTGTGAGGGTTTAAAAAGTGGTTATTCAACATGAGGCACGATCCAATTGACATTTTGAATCATTTTTGGTACAGTCCCAAAAATCAATTTTCGGATGAAAAACGATGACTCCGGACATGTCGAACGTTCCCAAAATGGTCTATAATGATGAAATTTTAACATTTAATCTTTTGACTCTAAATGACTGTTGGATGTGAATTATGACTTTTTCAACTAAAATAAGTGTGTTTAAAGTCATTTCTGTGCCTGAAAAGGGTCAAAATTGAAGCTTTTGAGTAAGCAAAACTCTGTAAAAATGGCACTTTTGGTCACTGTGAGGGTTTAAAAAGTGGTTATTCAACATGAGGCACGATCCAATTGACATTTTGAATAATTTTTGGTACAGTCCCAAAAATCAATTTTCGGATGAAAAACGATGACTCCGGACATGTCGAACGTTCCCAAAATGGTCTATAATGATGAAATTTTAACATTTAATCTTTTGACTCTAAATGACTGTTGGATGTGCATTATGACTTTTTCAACTAAAATAAGTGTGTTTAAAGTCATTTCTGTGCCTGAAACGGGTCAAAATTGAAGCTTTTGAGTAAGCAAAACTCTGTAAAAATGGCAATTTTGGTCACTGTGAAGGTTTAAAAAGTGGTTATTCAACATGAGGCATGATCCAATTGACATTTTGAATCATTTTTGGTACAGTCCAAAAAAATCGATTTTCGGATGAAAAACGATGACTCCGGACATGTCGAACGTTCCCAAAATGGTCTATAATGATGAAATGTTAACATTTAATCTTTTGACTCTAAATGACTGTTGGATGTGAATTATGACTTTTTCAACTAAAATAAGTGTGTTTAAAGTCATTTCCGTGCCTGAAACGGGTCAAAATTGAAGCTTTTGAGTAAGCAAAACTCTGTAAAAATGGCACTTTTGGTCACTGTGAGGGTTTAAAAAGTGGTTATTCAACATGAGGCACGATCCAATTGACATTTTGAATCATTTTTGGTACAGTCCCAAAAATCAATTTTCGGATGAAAAATGATGACTCCGGACATGTCGAACGTTCCCAAAATGGTCTATAATGATGAAATTTTAACTTTTAATCTTTTGACTCTAAATGACTGTTGGATGTGAATTATGACTTTTTCAACTAAAATAAGTGTGTTTAAAGTCATTTCTGTGCATGAAACGGGTCAAAATTGAAGCTTTTGAGTAAGCAAAACTCTGTAAAAATGGCACTTTTGGTCACTGTGAGGGTTTAAAAAGTGGTTATTCAACATGAGGCACGATCCAATCGACATTTTGAATCATTTTTGGTACAGTCCCAAAAATCAATTTTCGGATGAAAAACGATGACTCCGGACATGTCGAACGTTCACAAAATGGTCTATAATGATGAAATTTTAACATTTAATCTTTTGACTCTAAATGACTGTTGGATGTGCATTATGACTTTTTCAACTAAAATAAGTGTGTTTAAAGTCATTTCTGTGCCTGAAACGGGTCAAAATTGAAGCTTTTGAGTAAGCAAAACTCTGTAAAAATGGCAATTTTGGTCACTGTGAAGGTTTAAAAAGTGGTTATTCAACATGAGGCATGATCCAATTGACATTTTGAATCATTTTTGGTACAGTCCAAAAAATCGATTTTCGGATGAAAAACGATGACTCCGGACATGTCGAACGTTCCCAAAATGGTCTATAATGATGAAATTTTAACATTTAATCTTTTGACTCTAAATTACTGTTGGATGTGAATTATGACTTTTTCAACTAAAATAAGTGTGTTTAAAGTCATTTCCGTGCCTGAAACGGGTCAAAATTGAAGCTTTTAAGTAAGCAAAACTCTGTAAAAATGGCAATTTTGGTCACTGTGAGGGTTTAAGAAGTGGTTATTGAACATGAGGCACGATCCAATTGACATTTTGAATCATTTTTGGTACAGTCCAAAAAATCAATTTTCGGATGAAAAACGATGACTCCGGACATGTCGAACGTTCCCAAAATGGTCAATAATGATGAAATTTTAACATTTAATCTTTTGACTCTAAATGACTGTTGGATGTGAATTATGACTTTTTCAACTAAAATAAGTGTGTTTAAAGTCATTTCTGTGCCTGAAACGGGTCAAAATTGATGCTTTTGATTAAGCAAAACTCTGTAAAAATGGCACTTTTGGGCACTGTGAGGGTTTAAAAAGTAGTTATTCAACATGAGGCACGATCCAATTGACATTTTGAATCATTTTTGGTACAGTCCAAAAAATCAATTTTCGGATGAAAAACGATGACTCCGGACATGTCGAACGTTCCCAAAATGGTCTATAATGATGAAATTTTAACATTTAATCTTTTGACTCTAAATGACTGTTGGATGTAAATTATGACTTTTTCAACTAAAATAAGTGTGTTTAAAGTCATTTCTGTGCCTGAAACGGGTCAAAATTTAAGCTTTTGAGTAAGCAAAACTCTGTAAAAATGGCACTTTTGGTCACTGTGAGGGTTTAAAAAGTGGTTATTCAACATGAGGCACGATCCAATTGACATTTTGAATCATTTTTGGTACAGTCCCAAAAATCAATTTTCGGATGAAAAATGATGACTCCGGACATGTCGAACGTTCCCAAAATGGTCTATAATGATGACATTTTAACATTTAATCTTTTGACTCTAAATTACTGTTGGATGTGAATTATGACTTTTTCAACTAAAATAAGTGTGTTTAAAGTCATTTCTGTGCCTGAAACTGGTCAAAATTGAAGCTTTTGAGTAAGCAAAACTCTGTAAAAATGGCACTTTTGGTCACTGTGAGGGTTTAAAAAGTGGTTATTCAACATGAGGCACGATCCAATTGACATTTTGAATCATTTTTGGTACAGTCCAAAAAATCAATTTTCGGATGAAAAACGATGACTCCGGACATGCCGAACGTTCCCAAAATGGTCTATAATGATGAAATTTTAACGTTTAATCTTTTGACTCTAAATGACTGTTGGATGTGAATTATGACTTTTTCAACTAAAATAAGTGTGTTTAAAGTCATTTCTGTGCCTGAAACGGGTCAAAATTGAAGCTTTTGAGTAAGCAAAACTCTGTAAAAATGGCACTTTTGGTCACTGTGAGGGTTTAAAAAGTGGTTATTCAACATGAGGCACGATCCAATTGACATTTTGAATCATTTTTGGTACAGTCCAAAAAATCAATTTTCGGATGAAAAACGATGACTCCGGACATGTCGAACGTTCCCAAAATGGTCTATAATGATGAAATTTTAACATTTAATCTTTTGACTCTAAATGACTGTTGGATGTGAATTATGACTTTTTCAACTAAAATAAGTGTGTTTAAAGTCATTTCTGTGCCTGAAAAGGGTCAAAATTGAAGCTTTTGAGTAAGCAAAACTCTGTAAAAATGGCACTTTTGGTCACTGTGAGGGTTTAAAAAGTGGTTATTCAACATGAGGCACGATCCAATTGACATTTTGAATAATTTTTGGTACAGTCCCAAAAATCAATTTTCGGATGAAAAACGATGACTCCGGACATGTCGAACGTTCCCAAAATGGTCTATAATGATGAAATTTTAACATTTAATCTTTTGACTCTAAATGACTGTTGGATGTGCATTATGACTTTTTCAACTAAAATAAGTGTGTTTAAAGTCATTTCTGTGCCTGAAACGGGTCAAAATTGAAGCTTTTGAGTAAGCAAAACTCTGTAAAAATGGCAATTTTGGTCACTGTGAGGGTTTAAAAAGTGGTTATTCAACATGAGGCACGATCCAATTGACATTTTGAATCATTTTTGGTACAGTCCAAAAAATCAATTTTCGGATGAAAAACGATGACTCCGGACATGTCGAACGTTCCCAAAATGGTCTATAATGATGAAATTTTAACATTTAATCTTTTGACTCTAAATGACTGTTGGATGTGAATTATGACTTTTTCAACTAAAATAAGTGTGTTTAAAGTCATTTCTGTGCCTGAAACGGGTCAAAATTGAAGCTTTTGAGTAAGCAAAACTCTGTAAAAATGGCACTTTTGGTCACTGTGAGGGTTTAAAAAGTGGTTATTCAACATGAGGCACGATCCAATTGACATTTTGAATCATTTTTGGTACAGTCCCAAAAATCAATTTTCGGATGAAAAACGATGACTCCGGACATGTCGAACGTTCCCAAAATGGTCTATAATGATGAAATTTTAACATTTAATCTTTTGACTCTAAATGACTGTTGGATGTGAATTATGACTTTTTCAACTAAAATAAGTGTGTTTAAAGTCATTTCTGTGCCTGAAAAGGGTCAAAATTGAAGCTTTTGAGTAAGCAAAACTCTGTAAAAATGGCACTTTTGGTCACTGTGAGGGTTTAAAAAGTGGTTATTCAACATGAGGCACGATCCAATTGACATTTTGAATAATTTTTGGTACAGTCCCAAAAATCAATTTTCGGATGAAAAACGATGACTCCGGACATGTCGAACGTTCCCAAAATGGTCTATAATGATGAAATTTTAACATTTAATCTTTTGACTCTAAATGACTGTTGGATGTGCATTATGACTTTTTCAACTAAAATAAGTGTGTTTAAAGTCATTTCTGTGCCTGAAACGGGTCAAAATTGAAGCTTTTGAGTAAGCAAAACTCTGTAAAAATGGCAATTTTGGTCACTGTGAAGGTTTAAAAAGTGGTTATTCAACATGAGGCATGATCCAATTGACATTTTGAATCATTTTTGGTACAGTCCAAAAAAATCGATTTTCGGATGAAAAACGATGACTCCGGACATGTCGAACGTTCCCAAAATGGTCTATAATGATGAAATGTTAACATTTAATCTTTTGACTCTAAATGACTGTTGGATGTGAATTATGACTTTTTCAACTAAAATAAGTGTGTTTAAAGTCATTTCCGTGCCTGAAACGGGTCAAAATTGAAGCTTTTGAGTAAGCAAAACTCTGTAAAAATGGCACTTTTGGTCACTGTGAAGGTTTAAAAAGTGGTTATTCAACATGAGGCATGATCCAATTGACATTTTGAATCATTTTTGGTACAGTCCAAAAAATCGATTTTCGGATGAAAAACGATGACTCCGGACATGTCGAACGTTCCCAAAATGGTCTATAATGATGAAATTTTAACATTTAATCTTTTGACTCTAAATTACTGTTGGATGTGAATTATGACTTTTTCAACTAAAATAAGTGTGTTTAAAGTCATTTCCGTGCCTGAAACGGGTCAAAATTGAAGCTTTTAAGTAAGCAAAACTCTGTAAAAATGGCAATTTTGGTCACTGTGAGGGTTTAAAAAGTGGTTATTGAACATGAGGCACGATCCAATTGACATTTTGAATCATTTTTGGTACAGTCCAAAAAATCAATTTTCGGATGAAAAACGATGACTCCGGACATGTCGAACGTTCCCAAAATGGTCAATAATGATGAAATTTTAACATTTAATCTTTTGACTCTAAATGACTGTTGGATGTGAATTATGACTTTTTCAACTAAAATAAGTGTGTTTAAAGTCATTTCTGTGCCCGAAACGGGTCAAAATTGATGCTTTTGATTAAGCAAAACTCTGTAAAAATGGCACTTTTGGGCACTGTGAGGGTTTAAAAAGTAGTTATTCAACATGAGGCACGATCCAATTGACATTTTGAATCATTTTTGGTACAGTCCCAAAAATCAATTTTCGGATGAAAAACGATGACTCCGGACATGTCGAACGTTCCCAAAATGGTCTATAATGATGAAATTTTAACATTTAATCTTTTGACTCTAAATGACTGTTGGATGTGAATTATGACTTTTTCAACTAAAATAAGTGTGTTTAAAGTCATTTCTGTGCCTGAAACGGGTCAAAATTGAAGCTTTTGAGTAAGCAAAACTCTGTAAAAATGGCACTTTTGGTCACTGTGAGGGTTTAAAAAGTGGTTATTCAACATGAGGCACGATCCAATTGACATTTTGAATCATTTTTGGTACAGTCCCAAAAATCAATTTTCGGATGAAAAACGATGACTCCGGACATGTCGAACGTTCCCAAAATGGTCTATAATGATGAAATTTTAACATTTAATCTTTTGACTCTAAATGACTGTTGGATGTGAATTATGACTTTTTCAACTAAAATAAGTGTGTTTAAAGTCATTTCTGTGCCTGAAAAGGGTCAAAATTGAAGCTTTTGAGTAAGCAAAACTCTGTAAAAATGGCACTTTTGGTCACTGTGAGGGTTTAAAAAGTGGTTATTCAACATGAGGCACGATCCAATTGACATTTTGAATAATTTTTGGTACAGTCCCAAAAATCAATTTTCGGATGAAAAACGATGACTCCGGACATGTCGAACGTTCCCAAAATGGTCTATAATGATGAAATTTTAACATTTAATCTTTTGACTCTAAATGACTGTTGGATGTGCATTATGACTTTTTCAACTAAAATAAGTGTGTTTAAAGTCATTTCTGTGCCTGAAACGGGTCAAAATTGAAGCTTTTGAGTAAGCAAAACTCTGTAAAAATGGCAATTTTGGTCACTGTGAAGGTTTAAAAAGTGGTTATTCAACATGAGGCATGATCCAATTGACATTTTGAATCATTTTTGGTACAGTCCAAAAAAATCGATTTTCGGATGAAAAACGATGACTCCGGACATGTCGAACGTTCCCAAAATGGTCTATAATGATGAAATGTTAACATTTAATCTTTTGACTCTAAATGACTGTTGGATGTGAATTATGACTTTTTCAACTAAAATAAGTGTGTTTAAAGTCATTTCCGTGCCTGAAACGGGTCAAAATTGAAGCTTTTGAGTAAGCAAAACTCTGTAAAAATGGCACTTTTGGTCACTGTGAAGGTTTAAAAAGTGGTTATTCAACATGAGGCATGATCCAATTGACATTTTGAATCATTTTTGGTACAGTCCAAAAAATCGATTTTCGGATGAAAAACGATGACTCCGGACATGTCGAACGTTCCCAAAATGGTCTATAATGATGAAATTTTAACATTTAATCTTTTGACTCTAAATTACTGTTGGATGTGAATTATGACTTTTTCAACTAAAATAAGTGTGTTTAAAGTCATTTCCGTGCCTGAAACGGGTCAAAATTGAAGCTTTTAAGTAAGCAAAACTCTGTAAAAATGGCAATTTTGGTCACTGTGAGGGTTTAAAAAGTGGTTATTGAACATGAGGCACGATCCAATTGACATTTTGAATCATTTTTGGTACAGTCCAAAAAATCAATTTTCGGATGAAAAACGATGACTCCGGACATGTCGAACGTTCCCAAAATGGTCAATAATGATGAAATTTTAACATTTAATCTTTTGACTCTAAATGACTGTTGGATGTGAATTATGACTTTTTCAACTAAAATAAGTGTGTTTAAAGTCATTTCTGTGCCCGAAACGGGTCAAAATTGATGCTTTTGATTAAGCAAAACTCTGTAAAAATGGCACTTTTGGGCACTGTGAGGGTTTAAAAAGTAGTTATTCAACATGAGGCACGATCCAATTGACATTTTGAATCATTTTTGGTACAGTCCCAAAAATCAATTTTCGGATGAAAAACGATGACTCCGGACATGTCGAACGTTCCCAAAATGGTCTATAATGATGAAATTTTAACATTTAATCTTTTGACTCTAAATGACTGTTGGATGTGAATTATGACGTTTTCAACTAAAATGAGTGTGTTTAAAGTCATTTCTGTGCCTGAAACGGGTCAAAATTGAAGCTTTTGAGTAAGCAAAACTCTGTAAAAATGGCACTTTTGGTCACTGTGAGGGTTTAAAAAGTGGTTATTCAACATGAGGCACGATCCAATTGACATTTTGAATCATTTTTGGTACAGTCCAAAAAATCAATTTTCGGATGAAAAACGATGACTCCGGACATGTCGAACGTTCCCAAAATGGTCTATAATGATGAAATTTTAACATTTAATCTTTTGACTCTAAATGACTGTTGGATGTAAATTATGACTTTTTCAACTAAAATAAGTGTGTTTAAAGTCATTTCTGTGCCTGAAACGGGTCAAAATTGAAGCTTTTGAGTAAGCAAAACTCTGTAAAAATGGCACTTTTGGTCACTGTGAGGGTTTAAAAAGTGGTTATTCAACATGAGGCACGATCCAATTGACATTTTGAATCATTTTTGGTACAGTCCCAAAAATCAATTTTCGGATGAAAAATGATGACTCCGGACATGTCGAACGTTCCCAAAATGGTCTATAATGATGAAATTTTAACATTTAATCTTTTGACTCTAAATGACTGTTGGATGTGAATTATGACTTTTTCAACTAAAATAAGTGTGTTTAAAGTCATTTCTGTGCCTGAAACGGGTCAAAATTGAAGCTTTTGAGTAAGCAAAACTCTGTAAAAATGGCACTTTTGGGCACTGTGAGGGTTTAAAAAGTAGTTATTCAACATGAGGCACGATCCAATTGACATTTTGAATCATTTTTGGTACAGTCCCAAAAATCAATTTTCGGATGAAAAACGATGACTCTGGACATGTCGAACGTTCCCAAAATGGTCTATAATGATGAAATTTTAACATTTAATCTTTTGACTCTAAATGACTGTTGGATGTGAATTATGACTTTTTCAACTAAAATAAGTGTGTTTAAAGTCATTTCTGTGCCTGAAACGGGTCAAAATTGAAGCTTTTGAGTAAGCAAAACTCTGTAAAAATGGCACTTTTGGTCACTGTGAGGGTTTAAAAAGTTGTTATTCAACATGAGGCACGATCCAATTGACATTTTGAATCATTTTTGGTACAGTCCAAAAAAATCAATTTTCGGATGAAAAACGATGACTCCGGACATGTCTAACGTTCCCAAAATGGTCTATAATGATGAAATTTTAACATTTAATCTTTTGACTCTAAATGACTGTTGGGTGTGAAATATGACTTTTTCAACTTAAATAAGTGTGTTTAAAGTCATTTCTGTGCCTGAAACGGGTCAAAATTGAAGCTTTTGAGTAAGCAAAACTCTGTAAAAATGGCACTTTTGGTCACTGTGAGGGTTTAAAAAGTGGTTATTCAACATGAGGCACGATCCAATTGACATTTTGAATCATTTTTGGTACAGTCCCAAAAATCAATTTTCGGATGAAAAACGATGACTCCGGACATGCCGAACGTTCCCAAAATGGTCTATAATGATGAAATTTTAACATTTAATCTTTTGACTCTAAATGACTGTTGGATGTGAATTATGACTTTTTCAACTAAAATAAGTGTGTTTAAAGTCATTTCTGTGCCTGAAACGGGTCAAAATTTAAGCTTTTGAGTAAGCAAAACTCTGTAAAAATGGCACTTTTGGTCACTGTGAGGGTTTAAAAAGTGGTTATTCAACATGAGGCACGATCCAATTGACATTTTGAATCATTTTTGGTACAGTCCCAAAAATCAATTTTCGGATGAAAAATGATGACTCCGGACATGTCGAACGTTCCCAAAATGGTCTATAATGATGAAATTTTAACATTTAATCTTTTGACTCTAAATGACTGTTGGATGTGAATTATGACTTTTTCAACTAAAATAAGTGTGTTTAAAGTCATTTCTGTGCCTGAAACTGGTCAAAATTGAAGCTTTTGAGTAAGCAAAACTCTGTAAAAATGGCACTTTTGGTCACTGTGAGGGTTTAAAAAGTGGTTATTCAACATGAGGCACGATCCAATTGACATTTTGAATCATTTTTGGTACAGTCCAAAAAATCAATTTTCGGATGAAAAACGATGACTCCGGACATGCCGAACGTTCCCAAAATGGTCTATAATGATGAAATTTTAACATTTAATCTTTTGACTCTAAATGACTGTTGGATGTGAATTATGACTTTTTCAACTAAAATAAGTGTGTTTAAAGTCATTTCTGTGCCTGAAACGGGTCAAAATTGAAGCTTTTGAGTAAGCAAAACTCTGTAAAAATGGCACTTTTGGTCACTGTGAGGGTTTAAAAAGTGGTTATTCAACATGAGGCACGATCCAATTGACATTTTGAATCATTTTTGGTACAGTCCCAAAAATCAATTTTCGGATGAAAAACGATGACTCCGGACATGTCGAACGTTCCCAAAATGGTCTATAATGATGAAATTTTAACATTTAATCTTTTGACTCTAAATGACTGTTGGATGTGAATTATGACTTTTTCAACTAAAATAAGTGTGTTTAAAGTCATTTCTGTGCCTGAAAAGGGTCAAAATTGAAGCTTTTGAGTAAGCAAAACTCTGTAAAAATGGCACTTTTGGTCACTGTGAGGGTTTAAAAAGTGGTTATTCAACATGAGGCACGATCCAATTGACATTTTGAATAATTTTTGGTACAGTCCCAAAAATCAATTTTCGGATGAAAAACGATGACTCCGGACATGTCGAACGTTCCCAAAATGGTCTATAATGATGAAATTTTAACATTTAATCTTTTGACTCTAAATGACTGTTGGATGTGCATTATGACTTTTTCAACTAAAATAAGTGTGTTTAAAGTCATTTCTGTGCCTGAAACGGGTCAAAATTGAAGCTTTTGAGTAAGCAAAACTCTGTAAAAATGGCAATTTTGGTCACTGTGAAGGTTTAAAAAGTGGTTATTCAACATGAGGCATGATCCAATTGACATTTTGAATCATTTTTGGTACAGTCCAAAAAAATCGATTTTCGGATGAAAAACGATGACTCCGGACATGTCGAACGTTCCCAAAATGGTCTATAATGATGAAATGTTAACATTTAATCTTTTGACTCTAAATGACTGTTGGATGTGAATTATGACTTTTTCAACTAAAATAAGTGTGTTTAAAGTCATTTCCGTGCCTGAAACGGGTCAAAATTGAAGCTTTTGAGTAAGCAAAACTCTGTAAAAATGGCACTTTTGGTCACTGTGAGGGTTTAAAAAGTGGTTATTCAACATGAGGCACGATCCAATTGACATTTTGAATCATTTTTGGTACAGTCCCAAAAATCAATTTTCGGATGAAAAATGATGACTCCGGACATGTCGAACGTTCCCAAAATGGTCTATAATGATGAAATTTTAACTTTTAATCTTTTGACTCTAAATGACTGTTGGATGTGAATTATGACTTTTTCAACTAAAATAAGTGTGTTTAAAGTCATTTCTGTGCATGAAACGGGTCAAAATTGAAGCTTTTGAGTAAGCAAAACTCTGTAAAAATGGCACTTTTGGTCACTGTGAGGGTTTAAAAAGTGGTTATTCAACATGAGGCACGATCCAATCGACATTTTGAATCATTTTTGGTACAGTCCCAAAAATCAATTTTCGGATGAAAAACGATGACTCCGGACATGTCGAACGTTCACAAAATGGTCTATAATGATGAAATTTTAACATTTAATCTTTTGACTCTAAATGACTGTTGGATGTGCATTATGACTTTTTCAACTAAAATAAGTGTGTTTAAAGTCATTTCTGTGCCTGAAACGGGTCAAAATTGAAGCTTTTGAGTAAGCAAAACTCTGTAAAAATGGCAATTTTGGTCACTGTGAAGGTTTAAAAAGTGGTTATTCAACATGAGGCATGATCCAATTGACATTTTGAATCATTTTTGGTACAGTCCAAAAAATCAATTTTCGGATGAAAAACGATGACTCCGGACATGTCGAACGTTCCCAAAATGGTCTATAATGATGAAATTTTAACATTTAATCTTTTGACTCTAAATTACTGTTGGATGTGAATTATGACTTTTTCAACTAAAATAAGTGTGTTTAAAGTCATTTCCGTGCCTGAAACGGGTCAAAATTGAAGCTTTTAAGTAAGCAAAACTCTGTAAAAATGGCAATTTTGGTCACTGTGAGGGTTTAAGAAGTGGTTATTGAACATGAGGCACGATCCAATTGACATTTTGAATCATTTTTGGTACAGTCCAAAAAATCAATTTTCGGATGAAAAACGATGACTCCGGACATGTCGAACGTTCCCAAAATGGTCAATAATGATGAAATTTTAACATTTAATCTTTTGACTCTAAATGACTGTTGGATGTGAATTATGACTTTTTCAACTAAAATACGTGTGTTTAAAGTCATTTCTGTGCCTGAAACGGGTCAAAATTGATGCTTTTGATTAAGCAAAACTCTGTAAAAATGGCACTTTTGGGCACTGTGAGGGTTTAAAAAGTAGTTATTCAACATGAGGCACGATCCAATTGACATTTTGAATCATTTTTGGTACAGTCCCAAAAATCAATTTTCGGATGAAAAACGATGACTCCGGACATGTCGAACGTTCCCAAAATGGTCTATAATGATGAAATTTTAACATTTAATCTTTTGACTCTAAATGACTGTTGGATGTGAATTATGACTTTTTCAACTAAAATGAGTGTGTTTAAAGTCATTTCTGTGCCTGAAACGGGTCAAAATTGAAGCTTTTGAGTAAGCAAAACTCTGTAAAAATGGCACTTTTGGTCACTGTGAGGGTTTAAAAAGTGGTTATTCAACATGAGGCACGATCCAATTGACATTTTGAATCATTTTTGGTACAGTCCAAAAAATCAATTTTCGGATGAAAAACGATGACTCCGGACATGTCGAACGTTCCCAAAATGGTCTATAATGATGAAATTTTAACATTTAATCTTTTGACTCTAAATGACTGTTGGATGTAAATTATGACTTTTTCAACTAAAATAAGTGTGTTTAAAGTCATTTCTGTGCCTGAAACGGGTCAAAATTTAAGCTTTTGAGTAAGCAAAACTCTGTAAAAATGGCACTTTTGGTCACTGTGAGGGTTTAAAAAGTGGTTATTCAACATGAGGCACGATCCAATTGACATTTTGAATCATTTTTGGTACAGTCCAAAAAATCAATTTTCGGATGAAAAACGATGACTCCGGACATGCCGAACGTTCCCAAAATGGTCTATAATGATGAAATTTTAACATTTAATCTTTTGACTCTAAATGACTGTTGGATGTGAATTATGACTTTTTCAACTAAAATAAGTGTGTTTAAAGTCATTTCTGTGCCTGAAACGGGTCAAAATTGAAGCTTTTGAGTAAGCAAAACTCTGTAAAAATGGCACTTTTGGTCACTGTGAGGGTTTAAAAAGTGGTTATTCAACATGAGGCACGATCCAATTGACATTTTGAATCATTTTTGGTACAGTCCAAAAAATCCATTTTCGGATGAAAAACGATGACTCCGGACATGTCGAACGTTCCCAAAATGGTCTATAATGATGAAATTTTAACATTTAATCTTTTGACTCTAAATGACTGTTGGATGTGAATTATGACTTTTTCAACTAAAATAAGTGTGTTTAAAGTCATTTCTGTGCCTGAAACGGGTCAAAATTGAAGCTTTTGAGTAAGCAAAACTCTGTAAAAATGGCACTTTTGGTCACTGTGAGGGTTTAAAAAGTGGTTATTCAACATGAGGCACGATCCAATTGACATTTTGAATCATTTTTGGTACAGTCCCAAAAATCAATTTTCGGATGAAAAACGATGACTCCGGACATGTCGAACGTTCCCAAAATGGTCTATAATGATGAAATTTTAACATTTAATCTTTTGACTCTAAATGACTGTTGGATGTGAATTATGACTTTTTCAACTAAAATAAGTGTGTTTAAAGTCATTTCTGTGCCTGAAAAGGGTCAAAATTGAAGCTTTTGAGTAAGCAAAACTCTGTAAAAATGGCACTTTTGGTCACTGTGAGGGTTTAAAAAGTGGTTATTCAACATGAGGCACGATCCAATTGACATTTTGAATAATTTTTGGTACAGTCCCAAAAATCAATTTTCGGATGAAAAACGATGACTCCGGACATGTCGAACGTTCCCAAAATGGTCTATAATGATGAAATTTTAACATTTAATCTTTTGACTCTAAATGACTGTTGGATGTGCATTATGACTTTTTCAACTAAAATAAGTGTGTTTAAAGTCATTTCTGTGCCTGAAACGGGTCAAAATTGAAGCTTTTGAGTAAGCAAAACTCTGTAAAAATGGCAATTTTGGTCACTGTGAAGGTTTAAAAAGTGGTTATTCAACATGAGGCATGATCCAATTGACATTTTGAATCATTTTTGGTACAGTCCAAAAAAATCGATTTTCGGATGAAAAACGATGACTCCGGACATGTCGAACGTTCCCAAAATGGTCTATAATGATGAAATGTTAACATTTAATCTTTTGACTCTAAATGACTGTTGGATGTGAATTATGACTTTTTCAACTAAAATAAGTGTGTTTAAAGTCATTTCCGTGCCTGAAACGGGTCAAAATTGAAGCTTTTGAGTAAGCAAAACTCTGTAAAAATGGCACTTTTGGTCACTGTGAGGGTTTAAAAAGTGGTTATTCAACATGAGGCACGATCCAATTGACATTTTGAATCATTTTTGGTACAGTCCCAAAAATCAATTTTCGGATGAAAAATGATGACTCCGGACATGTCGAACGTTCCCAAAATGGTCTATAATGATGAAATTTTAACTTTTAATCTTTTGACTCTAAATGACTGTTGGATGTGAATTATGACTTTTTCAACTAAAATAAGTGTGTTTAAAGTCATTTCTGTGCATGAAACGGGTCAAAATTGAAGCTTTTGAGTAAGCAAAACTCTGTAAAAATGGCACTTTTGGTCACTGTGAGGGTTTAAAAAGTGGTTATTCAACATGAGGCACGATCCAATCGACATTTTGAATCATTTTTGGTACAGTCCCAAAAATCAATTTTCGGATGAAAAACGATGACTCCGGACATGTCGAACGTTCACAAAATGGTCTATAATGATGAAATTTTAACATTTAATCTTTTGACTCTAAATGACTGTTGGATGTGCATTATGACTTTTTCAACTAAAATAAGTGTGTTTAAAGTCATTTCTGTGCCTGAAACGGGTCAAAATTGAAGCTTTTGAGTAAGCAAAACTCTGTAAAAATGGCAATTTTGGTCACTGTGAAGGTTTAAAAAGTGGTTATTCAACATGAGGCATGATCCAATTGACATTTTGAATCATTTTTGGTACAGTCCAAAAAATCAATTTTCGGATGAAAAACGATGACTCCGGACATGTCGAACGTTCCCAAAATGGTCTATAATGATGAAATTTTAACATTTAATCTTTTGACTCTAAATTACTGTTGGATGTGAATTATGACTTTTTCAACTAAAATAAGTGTGTTTAAAGTCATTTCCGTGCCTGAAACGGGTCAAAATTGAAGCTTTTAAGTAAGCAAAACTCTGTAAAAATGGCAATTTTGGTCACTGTGAGGGTTTAAGAAGTGGTTATTGAACATGAGGCACGATCCAATTGACATTTTGAATCATTTTTGGTACAGTCCAAAAAATCAATTTTCGGATGAAAAACGATGACTCCGGACATGTCGAACGTTCCCAAAATGGTCAATAATGATGAAATTTTAACATTTAATCTTTTGACTCTAAATGACTGTTGGATGTGAATTATGACTTTTTCAACTAAAATACGTGTGTTTAAAGTCATTTCTGTGCCTGAAACGGGTCAAAATTGATGCTTTTGATTAAGCAAAACTCTGTAAAAATGGCACTTTTGGGCACTGTGAGGGTTTAAAAAGTAGTTATTCAACATGAGGCACGATCCAATTGACATTTTGAATCATTTTTGGTACAGTCCCAAAAATCAATTTTCGGATGAAAAACGATGACTCCGGACATGTCGAACGTTCCCAAAATGGTCTATAATGATGAAATTTTAACATTTAATCTTTTGACTCTAAATGACTGTTGGATGTGAATTATGACTTTTTCAACTAAAATGAGTGTGTTTAAAGTCATTTCTGTGCCTGAAACGGGTCAAAATTGAAGCTTTTGAGTAAGCAAAACTCTGTAAAAATGGCACTTTTGGTCACTGTGAGGGTTTAAAAAGTGGTTATTCAACATGAGGCACGATCCAATTGACATTTTGAATCATTTTTGGTACAGTCCAAAAAATCAATTTTCGGATGAAAAACGATGACTCCGGACATGTCGAACGTTCCCAAAATGGTCTATAATGATGAAATTTTAACATTTAATCTTTTGACTCTAAATGACTGTTGGATGTAAATTATGACTTTTTCAACTAAAATAAGTGTGTTTAAAGTCATTTCTGTGCCTGAAACGGGTCAAAATTTAAGCTTTTGAGTAAGCAAAACTCTGTAAAAATGGCACTTTTGGTCACTGTGAGGGTTTAAAAAGTGGTTATTCAACATGAGGCACGATCCAATTGACATTTTGAATCATTTTTGGTACAGTCCCAAAAATCAATTTTCAGATGAAAAATGATGACTCCGGACATGTCGAACGTTCCCAAAATGGTCTATAATGATGACATTTTAACATTTAATCTTTTGACTCTAAATTACTGTTGGATGTGAATTATGACTTTTTCAACTAAAATAAGTGTGTTTAAAGTCATTTCTGTGCCTGAAACTGGTCAAAATTGAAGCTTTTGAGTAAGCAAAACTCTGTAAAAATGGCACTTTTGGTCACTGTGAGGGTTTAAAAAGTGGTTATTCAACATGAGGCACGATCCAATTGACATTTTGAATCATTTTTGGTACAGTCCAAAAAATCAATTTTCGGATGAAAAACGATGACTCCGGACATGCCGAACGTTCCCAAAATGGTCTATAATGATGAAATTTTAACATTTAATCTTTTGACTCTAAATGACTGTTGGATGTGAATTATGACTTTTTCAACTAAAATAAGTGTGTTTAAAGTCATTTCTGTGCCTGAAACGGGTCAAAATTGAAGCTTTTGAGTAAGCAAAACTCTGTAAAAATGGCACTTTTGGTCACTGTGAGGGTTTAAAAAGTGGTTATTCAACATGAGGCACGATCCAATTGACATTTTGAATCATTTTTGGTACAGTCCAAAAAATCAATTTTCGGATGAAAAACGATGACTCCGGACATGTCGAACGTTCCCAAAATGGTCTATAATGATGAAATTTTAACATTTAATCTTTTGACTCTAAATGACTGTTGGATGTGAATTATGACTTTTTCAACTAAAATAAGTGTGTTTAAAGTCATTTCTGTGCCTGAAAAGGGTCAAAATTGAAGCTTTTGAGTAAGCAAAACTCTGTAAAAATGGCACTTTTGGTCACTGTGAGGGTTTAAAAAGTGGTTATTCAACATGAGGCACGATCCAATTGACATTTTGAATAATTTTTGGTACAGTCCCAAAAATCAATTTTCGGATGAAAAACGATGACTCCGGACATGTCGAACGTTCCCAAAATGGTCTATAATGATGAAATTTTAACATTTAATCTTTTGACTCTAAATGACTGTTGGATGTGCATTATGACTTTTTCAACTAAAATAAGTGTGTTTAAAGTCATTTCTGTGCCTGAAACGGGTCAAAATTGAAGCTTTTGAGTAAGCAAAACTCTGTAAAAATGGCAATTTTGGTCACTGTGAGGGTTTAAAAAGTGGTTATTCAACATGAGGCACGATCCAATTGACATTTTGAATCATTTTTGGTACAGTCCAAAAAATCAATTTTCGGATGAAAAACGATGACTCCGGACATGTCGAACGTTCCCAAAATGGTCTATAATGATGAA
Source organism: Lissotriton vulgaris (assembly GCF_964263255.1). Lineage (NCBI taxonomy): Eukaryota > Metazoa > Chordata > Amphibia > Caudata > Salamandridae > Lissotriton > Lissotriton vulgaris. The sequence continues at coordinate 166,903 of NW_028251443.1, forward strand.
ATTTTAACATTTAATCTTTTGACTCTAAATGACTGTTGGATGTGAATTATGACTTTTTCAACTAAAATACGTGTGTTTAAAGTCATTTCTGTGCCTGAAACGGGTCAAAATTGAAGCTTTTGAGTAAGCAAAACTCTGTAAAAATGGCACTTTTGGTCACTGTGAGGGTTTAAAAAGTGGTTATTCAACATGAGGCACGATCCAATTGACATTTTGAATCATTTTTGGTACAGTCCCAAAAATCAATTTTCGGATGAAAAACGATGACTCCGGACATGTCGAACGTTCCCAAAATGGTCTATAATGATGAAATTTTAACATTTAATCTTTTGACTCTAAATGACTGTTGGATGTGAATTATGACTTTTTCAACTAAAATAAGTGTGTTTAAAGTCATTTCGGTGCCTGAAAAGGGTCAAAATTGAAGCTTTTGAGTAAGCAAAACTCTGTAAAAATGGCACTTTTGGTCACTGTGAGGGTTTAAAAAGTGGTTATTCAACATGAGGCACGATCCAATTGACATTTTGAATAATTTTTGGTACAGTCCCAAAAATCAATTTTCGGATGAAAAACGATGACTCCGGACATGTCGAACGTTCCCAAAATGGTCTATAATGATGAAATTTTAACATTTAATCTTTTGACTCTAAATGACTGTTGGATGTGCATTATGACTTTTTCAACTAAAATAAGTGTGTTTAAAGTCATTTCTGTGCCTGAAACGGGTCAAAATTGAAGCTTTTGAGTAAGCAAAACTCTGTAAAAATGGCAATTTTGGTCACTGTGAAGGTTTAAAAAGTGGTTATTCAACATGAGGCATGATCCAATTGACATTTTGAATCATTTTTGGTACAGTCCAAAAAAATCGATTTTCGGATGAAAAACGATGACTCCGGACATGTCGAACGTTCCCAAAATGGTCTATAATGATGAAATGTTAACATTTAATCTTTTGACTCTAAATGACTGTTGGATGTGAATTATGACTTTTTCAACTAAAATAAGTGTGTTTAAAGTCATTTCCGTGCCTGAAACGGGTCAAAATTGAAGCTTTTGAGTAAGCAAAACTCTGTAAAAATGGCACTTTTGGTCACTGTGAAGGTTTAAAAAGTGGTTATTCAACATGAGGCATGATCCAATTGACATTTTGAATCATTTTTGGTACAGTCCAAAAAATCGATTTTCGGATGAAAAACGATGACTCCGGACATGTCGAACGTTCCCAAAATGGTCTATAATGATGAAATTTTAACATTTAATCTTTTGACTCTAAATGACTGTTGGATGTGAATTATGACTTTTTCAACTAAAATGAGTGTGTTTAAAGTCATTTCTGTGCCTGAAACGGGTCAAAATTGAAGCTTTTGAGTAAGCAAAACTCTGTAAAAATGGCACTTTTGGTCACTGTGAGGGTTTAAAAAGTGGTTATTCAACATGAGGCACGATCCAATTGACATTTTGAATCATTTTTGGTACAGTCCAAAAAATCAATTTTCGGATGAAAAACGATGACTCCGGACATGTCGAACGTTCCCAAAATGGTCTATAATGATGAAATTTTAACATTTAATCTTTTGACTCTAAATGACTGTTGGATGTAAATTATGACTTTTTCAACTAAAATAAGTGTGTTTAAAGTCATTTCTGTGCCTGAAACGGGTCAAAATTGAAGCTTTTGAGTAAGCAAAACTCTGTAAAAATGGCACTTTTGGTCACTGTGAGGGTTTAAAAAGTGGTTATTCAACATGAGGCACGATCCAATTGACATTTTGAATCATTTTTGGTACAGTCCCAAAAATCAATTTTCGGATGAAAAATGATGACTCCGGACATGTCGAACGTTCCCAAAATGGTCTATAATGATGAAATTTTAACATTTAATCTTTTGACTCTAAATGACTGTTGGATGTGAATTATGACTTTTTCAACTAAAATAAGTGTGTTTAAAGTCATTTCTGTGCCTGAAACGGGTCAAAATTGAAGCTTTTGAGTAAGCAAAACTCTGTAAAAATGGCACTTTTGGGCACTGTGAGGGTTTAAAAAGTAGTTATTCAACATGAGGCACGATCCAATTGACATTTTGAATCATTTTTGGTACAGTCCCAAAAATCAATTTTCGGATGAAAAACGATGACTCTGGACATGTCGAACGTTCCCAAAATGGTCTATAATGATGAAATTTTAACATTTAATCTTTTGACTCTAAATGACTGTTGGATGTGAATTATGACTTTTTCAACTAAAATAAGTGTGTTTAAAGTCATTTCTGTGCCTGAAACGGGTCAAAATTGAAGCTTTTGAGTAAGCAAAACTCTGTAAAAATGGCACTTTTGGTCACTGTGAGGGTTTAAAAAGTGGTTATTCAACATGAGGCACGATCCAATTGACATTTTGAATCATTTTTGGTACAGTCCCAAAAATCAATTTTCGGATGAAAAACGATGACTCCGGACATGCCGAACGTTCCCAAAATGGTTTATAATGATGAAATTTTAACATTTAATCTTTTGACTCTAAATGACTGTTGGATGTGAATTATGACTTTTTCAACTAAAATAAGTGTGTTTAAAGTCATTTCTGTGCCTGAAACGGGTCAAAATTTAAGCTTTTGAGTAAGCAAAACTCTGTAAAAATGGCACTTTTGGTCACTGTGAGGGTTTAAAAAGTGGTTATTCAACATGAGGCACGATCCAATTGACATTTTGAATCATTTTTGGTACAGTCCCAAAAATCAATTTTCGGATGAAAAATGATGACTCCGGACATGTCGAACGTTCCCAAAATGGTCTATAATGATGAAATTTTAACATTTAATCTTTTGACTCTAAATGACTGTTGGATGTGAATTATGACTTTTTCAACTAAAATAAGTGTGTTTAAAGTCATTTCTGTGCCTGAAACTGGTCAAAATTGAAGCTTTTGAGTAAGCAAAACTCTGTAAAAATGGCACTTTTGGTCACTGTGAGGGTTTAAAAAGTGGTTATTCAACATGAGGCACGATCCAATTGACATTTTGAATCATTTTTGGTACAGTCCAAAAAATCAATTTTCGGATGAAAAACGATGACTCCGGACATGCCGAACGTTCCCAAAATGGTCTATAATGATGAAATTTTAACATTTAATCTTTTGACTCTAAATGACTGTTGGATGTGAATTATGACTTTTTCAACTAAAATAAGTGTGTTTAAAGTCATTTCTGTGCCTGAAACGGGTCAAAATTGAAGCTTTTGAGTAAGCAAAACTCTGTAAAAATGGCACTTTTGGTCACTGTGAGGGTTTAAAAAGTGGTTATTCAACATGAGGCACGATCCAATTGACATTTTGAATCATTTTTGGTACAGTCCAAAAAATCCATTTTCGGATGAAAAACGATGACTCCGGACATGTCGAACGTTCCCAAAATGGTCTATAATGATGAAATTTTAACATTTAATCTTTTGACTCTAAATGACTGTTGGATGTGAATTATGACTTTTTCAACTAAAATAAGTGTGTTTAAAGTCATTTCTGTGCCTGAAAAGGGTCAAAATTGAAGCTTTTGAGTAAGCAAAACTCTGTAAAAATGGCACTTTTGGTCACTGTGAGGGTTTAAAAAGTGGTTATTCAACATGAGGCACGATCCAATTGACATTTTGAATAATTTTTGGTACAGTCCCAAAAATCAATTTTCGGATGAAAAACGATGACTCCGGACATGTCGAACGTTCCCAAAATGGTCTATAATGATGAAATTTTAACATTTAATCTTTTGACTCTAAATGACTGTTGGATGTGCATTATGACTTTTTCAACTAAAATAAGTGTGTTTAAAGTCATTTCTGTGCCTGAAACGGGTCAAAATTGAAGCTTTTGAGTAAGCAAAACTCTGTAAAAATGGCAATTTTGGTCACTGTGAGGGTTTAAAAAGTGGTTATTCAACATGAGGCACGATCCAATTGACATTTTGAATCATTTTTGGTACAGTCCAAAAAATCAATTTTCGGATGAAAAACGATGACTCCGGACATGTCGAACGTTCCCAAAATGGTCTATAATGATGAAATTTTAACATTTAATCTTTTGACTCTAAATGACTGTTGGATGTGAATTATGACTTTTTCAACTAAAATAAGTGTGTTTAAAGTCATTTCTGTGCCTGAAACGGGTCAAAATTGAAGCTTTTGAGTAAGCAAAACTCTGTAAAAATGGCACTTTTGGTCACTGTGAGGGTTTAAAAAGTGGTTATTCAACATGAGGCACGATCCAATTGACATTTTGAATCATTTTTGGTACAGTCCAAAAAATCAATTTTCGGATGAAAAACGATGACTCCGGACATGTCGAACGTTCCCAAAATGGTCTATAATGATGAAATTTTAACATTTAATCTTTTGACTCTAAATGACTGTTGGATGTGAATTATGACTTTTTCAACTAAAATAAGTGTGTTTAAAGTCATTTCTGTGCCTGAAAAGGGTCAAAATTGAAGCTTTTGAGTAAGCAAAACTCTGTAAAAATGGCACTTTTGGTCACTGTGAGGGTTTAAAAAGTGGTTATTCAACATGAGGCACGATCCAATTGACATTTTGAATAATTTTTGGTACAGTCCCAAAAATCAATTTTCGGATGAAAAACGATGACTCCGGACATGTCGAACGTTCCCAAAATGGTTTATAATGATGAAATTTTAACATTTAATCTTTTGACTCTAAATGACTGTTGGATGTGCATTATGACTTTTTCAACTAAAATAAGTGTGTTTAAAGTCATTTCTGTGCCTGAAACGGGTCAAAATTGAAGCTTTTGAGTAAGCAAAACTCTGTAAAAATGGCAATTTTGGTCACTGTGAGGGTTTAAAAAGTGGTTATTCAACATGAGGCACGATACAATTGACATTTTGAATCATTTTTGGTACAGTCCAAAAAATCAATTTTCGGATGAAAAACGATGACTCCGGACATGTCGAACGTTCCCAAAATGGTCTATAATGATGAAATTTTAACATTTAATCTTTTGACTCTAAATGACTGTTGGATGTGAATTATGACTTTTTCAACTAAAATAAGTGTGTTTAAAGTCATTTCTGTGCCTGAAACGGGTCAAAATTGAAGCTTTTGAGTAAGCAAAACTCTGTAAAAATGGCACTTTTGGTCACTGTGAGGGTTTAAAAAGTGGTTATTCAACATGAGGCACGATCCAATTGACATTTTGAATCATTTTTGGTACAGTCCCAAAAATCCATTTTCGGATGAAAAACGATGATTCCGGACATGTCGAACGTTCCCAAAATGGTCTATAATGATGAAATTTTAACATTTAATCTTTTGACTCTAAATGACTGTTGGATGTGAAATATGACTTTTTCAACTTAAATGAGTGTGTTTAAAGTCATTTCTGTGCCTGAAACGGGTCAAAATTGAAGCTTTTGAGTAAGCAAAACTCTGTAAAAATGGCACTTTTGGTCACTGTGAGGGTTTAAAAAGTGGTTATTCAACATGAGGCACGATCCAATTGACATTTTGAATCATTTTTGGTACAGTCCCAAAAATCAATTTTCGGATGAAAAACGATGACTCCGGACATGTCGAACGTTCCCAAAATGGTCTATAATGATGAAATTTTAACATTTAATCTTTTGACTCTAAATGACTGTTGGATGTGCATTATGACTTTTTCAACTAAAATAAGTGTGTTTAAAGTCATTTCTGTGCCTGAAACGGGTCAAAATTGAAGCTTTTGAGTAAGCAAAACTCTGTAAAAATGGCAATGTTGGTCACTGTGAAGGTTTAAAAAGTGGTTATTCAACATGAGGCATGATCCAATTGACATTTTGAATCATTTTTGGTACAGTCCAAAAAAATCGATTTTCGGATGAAAAACGATGACTCCGGACATGTCGAACGTTCCCAAAATGGTCTATAATGATGAAATGTTAACATTTAATCTTTTGACTCTAAATGACTGTTGGATGTGAATTATGACTTTTTCAACTAAAATAAGTGTGTTTAAAGTCATTTCCGTGCCTGAAACGGGTCAAAATTGAAGCTTTTGAGTAAGCAAAACTCTGTAAAAATGGCACTTTTGGTCACTGTGAGGGTTTAAAAAGTGGTTATTCAACATGAGGCACGATCCAATTGACATTTTGAATCATTTTTGGTACAGTCCCAAAAATCAATTTTCGGATGAAAAATGATGACTCCGGACATGTCGAACGTTCCCAAAATGGTCTATAATGATGAAATTTTAACATTTAATCTTTTGACTCTAAATAACTGTTGGATGTGAATTATGACTTTTTCAACTAAAATAAGTGTGTTTAAAGTCATTTCTGTGCATGAAACGGGTCAAAATTGAAGCTTTTGAGTAAGCAAAACTCTGTAAAAATGGCACTTTTGGTCACTGTGAGGGTTTAAAAAGTGGTTATTCAACATGAGGCACGATCCAATCGACATTTTGAATCATTTTTGGTACAGTCCCAAAAATCAATTTTCGGATGAAAAACGATGACTCCGGACATGTCGAACGTTCCCAAAATGGTCTATAATGATGAAATTTTAACATTTAATCTTTTGACTCTAAATGACTGTTGGATGTAAATTATGACTTTTTCAACTAAAATAAGTGTGTTTAAAGTCATTTCTGTGCCTGAAACGGGTCAAAATTGAAGCTTTTGAGTAAGCAAAACTCTGTAAAAATGGCACTTTTGGTCACTGTGAGGGTTTAAAAAGTGGTTATTCAACATGAGGCACGATCCAATTGACATTTTGAATCATTTTTGGTACAGTCCCAAAAATCAATTTTCGGATGAAAAATGATGACTCCGGACATGTCGAACATTCCCAAAATGGTCTATAATGATGAAATTTTAACATTTAATCTTTTGACTCTAAATGACTGTTGGATGTGAATTATGACTTTTTCAACTAAAATAAGTGTGTTTAAAGTCATTTCTGTGCATGAAACGGGTCAAAATTGAAGCTTTTGAGTAAGCAAAACTCTGTAAAAATGGCACTTTTGGTCACTGTGAGGGTCTAAAAAGTGGTTATTCAACATGAGGCACGATCCAATCGACATTTTGAATCATTTTTGGTACAGTCCCAAAAATCAATTTTCGGATGAAAAACGATGACTCCGGACATGTCGAACGTTCACAAAATGGTCTATAATGATGAAATTTTAACATTTAATCTTTTGACTCTAAATGACTGTTGGATGTGCATTATGACTTTTTCAACTAAAATAAGTGTGTTTAAAGTCATTTCTGTGCCTGAAACGGGTCAAAATTGAAGCTTTTGAGTAAGCAAAACTCTGTAAAAATGGCAATTTTGGTCACTGTGAAGGTTTAAAAAGTGGTTATTCAACATGAGGCATGATCCAATTGACATTTTGAATCATTTTTGGTACAGTCCAAAAAATCGATTTTCGGATGAAAAACGATGACTCCGGACATGTCGAACGTTCCCAAAATGGTCTATAATGATGAAATTTTAACATTTAATCTTTTGACTCTAAATGACTGTTGGATGTGAATTATGACTTTTTCAACTAAAATAAGTGTGTTTAAAGTCATTTCCGTGCCTGAAACGGGTCAAAATTGAAGCTTTTAAGTAAGCAAAACTCTGTAAAAATGGCAATTTTGGTCACTGTGAGGGTTTAAAAAGTGGTTATTGAACATGAGGCACGATCCAATTGACATTTTGAATCATTTTTGGTACAGTCCAAAAAATCAATTTTCGGATGAAAAACGATGACTCCGGACATGCCGAACGTTCCCAAAATGGTCTATAATGATGAAATTTTAACATTTAATCTTTTGACTCTAAATGACTGTTGGATGTGAATTATGACTTTTTCAACTAAAATAAGTGTGTTTAAAGTCATTTCTGTGCCTGAAACGGGTCAAAATTGAAGCTTTTGAGTAAGCAAAACTCTGTAAAAATGGCACTTTTGGTCACTGTGAGGGTTTAAAAAGTGGTTATTCAACATGAGGCACGATCCAATTGACATTTTGAATCATTTTTGGTACAGTCCAAAAAATCAATTTTCGGATGAAAAACGATGACTCCGGACATGTCGAACGTTCCCAAAATGGTCTATAATGATGAAATTTTAACATTTAATCTTTTGACTCTAAATGACTGTTGGATGTGAATTATGACTTTTTCAACTAAAATAAGTGTGTTTAAAGTCATTTCTGTGCCTGAAAAGGGTCAAAATTGAAGCTTTTGAGTAAGCAAAACTCTGTAAAAATGGCACTTTTGGTCACTGTGAGGGTTTAAAAAGTGGTTATTCAACATGAGGCACGATCCAATTGACATTTTGAATAATTTTTGGTACAGTCCCAAAAATCAATTTTCGGATGAAAAACGATGACTCCGGACATGTCGAACGTTCCCAAAATGGTCTATAATGATGAAATTTTAACATTTAATCTTTTGACTCTAAATGACTGTTGGATGTGAATTATTACTTTTTCAACTAAAATAAGTGTGTTTAAAGTCATTTCTGTGCCTGAAACGGGTCAAAATTGAAGCTTTTGAGTAAGCAAAACTCTGTAAAAATGGCACTTTTGGTCACTGTGAGGGTTTAAAAAGTGGTTATTCAACATGAGGCACGATCCAATTGACATTTTGAATCATTTTTGGTACAGTCCCAAAAATCCATTTTCGGATGAAAAACGATGATTCCGGACATGTCGAACGTTCCCAAAATGGTCTATAATGATGAAATTTTAACATTTAATCTTTTGACTCTAAATGACTGTTGGATGTGAAATATGACTTTTTCAACTTAAATGAGTGTGTTTAAAGTCATTTCTGTGCCTGAAACGGGTCAAAATTGAAGCTTTTGAGTAAGCAAAACTCTGTAAAAATGGCACTTTTGGTCACTGTGAGGGTTTAAAAAGTGGTTATTCAACATGAGGCACGATCCAATTGACATTTTGAATCATTTTTGGTACAGTCCCAAAAATCAATTTTCGGATGAAAAACGATGACTCCGGACATGTCGAACGTTCCCAAAATGGTCTATAATGATGAAATTTTAACATTTAATCTTTTGACTCTAAATGACTGTTGGATGTGCATTATGACTTTTTCAACTAAAATAAGTGTGTTTAAAGTCATTTCTGTGCCTGAAACGGGTCAAAATTGAAGCTTTTGAGTAAGCAAAACTCTGTAAAAATGGCAATGTTGGTCACTGTGAAGGTTTAAAAAGTGGTTATTCAACATGAGGCATGATCCAATTGACATTTTGAATCATTTTTGGTACAGTCCAAAAAAATCGATTTTCGGATGAAAAACGATGACTCCGGACATGTCGAACGTTCCCAAAATGGTCTATAATGATGAAATGTTAACATTTAATCTTTTGACTCTAAATGACTGTTGGATGTGAATTATGACTTTTTCAACTAAAATAAGTGTGTTTAAAGTCATTTCCGTGCCTGAAACGGGTCAAAATTGAAGCTTTTGAGTAAGCAAAACTCTGTAAAAATGGCACTTTTGGTCACTGTGAGGGTTTAAAAAGTGGTTATTCAACATGAGGCACGATCCAATTGACATTTTGAATCATTTTTGGTACAGTCCCAAAAATCAATTTTCGGATGAAAAATGATGACTCCGGACATGTCGAACGTTCCCAAAATGGTCTATAATGATGAAATTTTAACATTTAATCTTTTGACTCTAAATAACTGTTGGATGTGAATTATGACTTTTTCAACTAAAATAAGTGTGTTTAAAGTCATTTCTGTGCATGAAACGGGTCAAAATTGAAGCTTTTGAGTAAGCAAAACTCTGTAAAAATGGCACTTTTGGTCACTGTGAGGGTTTAAAAAGTGGTTATTCAACATGAGGCACGATCCAATCGACATTTTGAATCATTTTTGGTACAGTCCCAAAAATCAATTTTCGGATGAAAAACGATGACTCCGGACATGTCGAACGTTCACAAAATGGTCTATAATGATGAAATTTTAACATTTAATCTTTTGACTCTAAATGACTGTTGGATGTGCATTATGACTTTTTCAACTAAAATAAGTGTGTTTAAAGTCATTTCTGTGCCTGAAACGGGTCAAAATTGAAGCTTTTGAGTAAGCAAAACTCTGTAAAAATGGCAATTTTGGTCACTGTGAAGGTTTAAAAAGTGGTTATTCAACATGAGGCATGATCCAATTGACATTTTGAATCATTTTTGGTACAGTCCAAAAAATCGATTTTCGGATGAAAAACGATGACTCCGGACATGTCGAACGTTCCCAAAATGGTCTATAATGATGAAATTTTAACATTTAATCTTGTGACTCTAAATGACTGTTGGATGTGAATTATGACTTTTTCAACTAAAATAAGTGTGTTTAAAGTCATTTCCGTGCCTGAAACGGGTCAAAATTGAAGCTTTTATGTAAGCAAAACTCTGTAAAAATGGCAATTTTGGTCACTGTGAGGGTTTAAAAAGTGGTTATTGAACATGAGGCACGATCCAATTGACATTTTGAATCATTTTTGGTACAGTCCAAAAAATCAATTTTCGGATGAAAAACGATGACTCTGGACATGTCGAACGTTCCCAAAATGGTCAATAATGATGAAATTTTAACATTTAATCTTTTGACTCTAAATGACTGTTGGATGTGAATTATGACTTTTTCAACTAAAATAAGTGTGTTTAAAGTCATTTCTGTGCCTGAAACGGGTCAAAATTGATGCTTTTGAGTAAGCAAAACTCTGTAAAAATGGCACTTTTGGGCACTGTGAGGGTTTAAAAAGTAGTTATTCAACATGAGGCACGATCCAATTGACATTTTGAATCATTTTTGGTACAGTCCCAAAAATCAATTTTCGAATGAAAAACGATGACTCCGGACATGTCGAACGTTCCCAAAATGGTCTATAATGATGAAATTTTAACATTTAATCTTTTGACTCTCAATGACTGTTGGATGTGAATTATGACTTTTTCAACTAAAATAAGTGTGTTTAAAGTCATTTCTGTGCCTGAAACGGGTCAAAATTGAAGCTTTTGAGTAAGCAAAACTCTGTAAAAATGGCACTTTTGGTCACTGTGAGGGTTTAAAAAGTGGTTATTCAACATGAGGCACGATCCAATTGACATTTTGAATCATTTTTGGTACAGTCCCAAAAATCAATTTTCGGATGAAAAATGATGACTCCGGACATGTCGAACATTCCCAAAATGGTCTATAATGATGAAATTTTAACATTTAATCTTTTGACTCTAAATGACTGTTGGATGTGAATTATGACTTTTTCAACTAAAATAAGTGTGTTTAAAGTCATTTCTGTGCATGAAACGGGTCAAAATTGAAGCTTTTGAGTAAGCAAAACTCTGTAAAAATGGCACTTTTGGTCACTGTGAGGGTTTAAAAAGTGGTTATTCAACATGAGGCACGATCCAATTGACATTTTGAATCATTTTTGGTACAGTCCCAAAAATCAATTTTCGGATGAAAAATGATGACTCCGGACATGTCGAACGTTCCCAAAATGGTCTATAATGATGAAATTTTAACATTTAATCTTTTGACTCTAAATTACTGTTGGATGTGAATTATGACTTTTTCAACTAAAATGAGTGTGTTTAAAGTCATTTCTGTGCCTGAAACGGGTCAAAATTGAAGCTTTTGAGTAAGCAAAACTCTGTAAAAATGGCACTTTTGGGCACTGTGAGGGTTTAAAAAGTAGTTATTCAACATGAGGCACGATCCAATTGACATTTTGAATCATTTTTGGTACAGTCCCAAAAATCAATTTTCGGATGAAAAACGATGACTCTGGACATGTCGAACGTTCCCAAAATGGTCTATAATGATGAAATTTTAACATTTAATCTTTTGACTCTAAATGACTGTTGGATGTGAATTATGACTTTTTCAACTAAAATAAGTGTGTTTAAAGTCATTTCTGTGCCTGAAACGGGTCAAAATTGAAGCTTTTGAGTAAGCAAAACTCTGTAAAAATGGCACTTTTGGTCACTGTGAGGGTTTAAAAAGTGGTTATTCAACATGAGGCACGATCCAATTGACATTTTGAATCATTTTTGGTACAGTCCAAAAAATCAATTTTCGGATGAAAAACGATGACTCCGGACATGTCGAACGTTCCCAAAATGGTCTATAATGATGAAATGTTAACATTTAATCTTTTGACTCTAAATGACTGTTGGATGTGAATTATGACTTTTTCAACTAAAATAAGTGTGTTTAAAGTCATTTCCGTGCCTGAAACGGGTCAAAATTGAAGCTTTTAAGTAAGCAAAACTCTGTAAAAATGGCAATTTTGGTCACTGTGAGGGTTTAAAAAGTGGTTATTGAACATGAGGCACGATCCAATTGACATTTTGAATCATTTTTGGTACAGTCCAAAAAATCAATTTTCGGATGAAAAACGATGACTCCGGACATGCCGAACGTTCCCAAAATGGTCTATAATGATGAAATTTTAACATTTAATCTTTTGACTCTAAATGACTGTTGGATGTGAATTATGACTTTTTCAACTAAAATAAGTGTGTTTAAAGTCATTTCTGTGCCTGAAACGGGTCAAAATTGAAGCTTTTGAGTAAGCAAAACTCTGTCAAAATGGCACTTTTGGTCACTGTGAGGGTTTAAAAAGTGGTTATTCAACATGAGGCACGATCCAATTGACATTTTGAATCATTTTTGGTACAGTCCAAAAAATCAATTTTCGGATGAAAAACGATGACTCCGGACATGTCGAACGTTCCCAAAATGGTCTATAATGATGAAATTTTAACATTTAATCTTTTGACTCTAAATGACTGTTGGATGTGAATTATGACTTTTTCAACTAAAATAAGTGTGTTTAAAGTCATTTCTGTGCCTGAAAAGGGTCAAAATTGAAGCTTTTGAGTAAGCAAAACTCTGTAAAAATGGCACTTTTGGTCACTGTGAGGGTTTAAAAAGTGGTTATTCAACATGAGGCACGATCCAATTGACATTTTGAATAATTTTTGGTACAGTCCCAAAAATCAATTTTCGGATGAAAAACGATGACTCCGGACATGTCGAACGTTCCCAAAATGGTCTATAATGATGAAATTTTAACATTTAATCTTTTGACTCTAAATGACTGTTGGATGTGCATTATGACTTTTTCAACTAAAATAAGTGTGTTTAAAGTCATTTCTGTGCCTGAAACGGGTCAAAATTGAAGCTTTTAAGTAAGCAAAACTCTGTAAAAATGGCAATTTTGGTCACTGTGAGGGTTTAAAAAGTGGTTATTGAACATGAGGCACGATCCAATTGACATTTTGAATCATTTTTGGTACAGTCCAAAAAATCAATTTTCGGATGAAAAACGGTGACTCCGGACATGTCGAACGTTCCCAAAATGGTCAATAATGATGAAATTTTAACATTTAATCTTTTGACTCTAAATGACTGTTGGATGTGAATTATGACTTTTTCAACTAAAATAAGTGTGTTTAAAGTCATTTCTGTGCCTGAAACGGGTCAAAATTGATGCTTTTGAGTAAGCAAAACTCTGTAAAAATGGCACTTTTGGGCACTGTGAGGGTTTAAAAAGTAGTTATTCAACATGAGGCACGATCCAATTGACATTTTGAATCATTTTTGGTACAGTCCCAAAAATCAATTTTCGGATGAAAAACGATGACTCTGGACATGTCGAACGTTCCCAAAATGGTCTATAATGATGAAATTTTAACATTTAATCTTTTGACTCTAAATGACTGTTGGATGTGAATTATGACTTTTTCAACTAAAATAAGTGTGTTTAAAGTCATTTCTGTGCCTGAAACGGGTCAAAATTGAAGCTTTTGAGTAAGCAAAACTCTGTAAAAATGGCACTTTTGGTCACTGTGAGGGTTTAAAAAGTGGTTATTCAACATGAGGCACGATCCAATTGACATTTTGAATCATTTTTGGTACAGTCCAAAAAATCAATTTTCGGATGAAAAACGATGACTCCGGACATGTCGAACGTTCCCAAAATGGTCTATAATGATGAAATTTTAACATTTAATCTTTTGACTCTAAATGACTGTTGGATGTAAATTATGACTTTTTCAACTAAAATAAGTGTGTTTAAAGTCATTTCTGTGCCTGAAACGGGTCAAAATTGAAGCTTTTGAGTAAGCAAAACTCTGTAAAAATGGCACTTTTGGTCACTGTGAGGGTTTAAAAAGTGGTTATTCAACATGAGGCACGATCCAATTGACATTTTGAATCATTTTTGGTACAGTCCCAAAAATCAATTTTCGGATGAAAAACGGTGACTCCGGACATGTCGAACGTTCCCAAAATGGTCAATAATGATGAAATTTTAACATTTAATCTTTTGACTCTAAATGACTGTTGGATGTGAATTATGACTTTTTCAACTAAAATAAGTGTGTTTAAAGTCATTTCTGTGCCTGAAACGGGTCAAAATTGATGCTTTTGAGTAAGCAAAACTCTGTAAAAATGGCACTTTTGGGCACTGTGAGGGTTTAAAAAGTAGTTATTCAACATGAGGCACGATCCAATTGACATTTTGAATCATTTTTGGTACAGTCCCAAAAATCAATTTTCGGATGAAAAACGATGACTCTGGACATGTCGAACGTTCCCAAAATGGTCTATAATGATGAAATTTTAACATTTAATCTTTTGACTCTAAATGACTGTTGGATGTGAATTATGACTTTTTCAACTAAAATAAGTGTGTTTAAAGTCATTTCTGTGCCTGAAACGGGTCAAAATTGAAGCTTTTGAGTAAGCAAAACTCTGTAAAAATGGCACTTTTGGTCACTGTGAGGGTTTAAAAAGTGGTTATTCAACATGAGGCACGATCCAATTGACATTTTGAATCATTTTTGGTACAGTCCAAAAAATCAATTTTCGGATGAAAAACGATGACTCCGGACATGTCGAACGTTCCCAAAATGGTCTATAATGATGAAATTTTAACATTTAATCTTTTGACTCTAAATGACTGTTGGATGTAAATTATGACTTTTTCAACTAAAATAAGTGTGTTTAAAGTCATTTCTGTGCCTGAAACGGGTCAAAATTGAAGCTTTTGAGTAAGCAAAACTCTGTAAAAATGGCACTTTTGGTCACTGTGAGGGTTTAAAAAGTGGTTATTCAACATGAGGCACGATCCAATTGACATTTTGAATCATTTTTGGTACAGTCCCAAAAATCAATTTTCGGATGAAAAATGATGACTCCGGACATGTCGAACATTCCCAAAATGGTCTATAATGATGAAATTTTAACATTTAATCTTTTGACTCTAAATGACTGTTGGATGTGAATTATGACTTTTTCAACTAAAATAAGTGTGTTTAAAGTCATTTCTGTGCATGAAACGGGTCAAAATTGAAGCTTTTGAGTAAGCAAAACTCTGTAAAAATGGCACTTTTGGTCACTGTGAGGGTCTAAAAAGTGGTTATTCAACATGAGGCACGATCCAATCGACATTTTGAATCATTTTTGGTACAGTCCCAAAAATCAATTTTCGGATGAAAAACGATGACTCCGGACATGTCGAACGTTCACAAAATGGTCTATAATGATGAAATTTTAACATTTAATCTTTTGACTCTAAATGACTGTTGGATGTGCATTATGACTTTTTCAACTAAAATAAGTGTGTTTAAAGTCATTTCTGTGCCTGAAACGGGTCAAAATTGAAGCTTTTGAGTAAGCAAAACTCTGTAAAAATGGCAATTTTGGTCACTGTGAAGGTTTAAAAAGTGGTTATTCAACATGAGGCATGATCCAATTGACATTTTGAATCATTTTTGGTACAGTCCAAAAAATCGATTTTCGGATGAAAAACGATGACTCCGGACATGTCGAACGTTCCCAAAATGGTCTATAATGATGAAATTTTAACATTTAATCTTTTGACTCTAAATGACTGTTGGATGTGAATTATGACTTTTTCAACTAAAATAAGTGTGTTTAAAGTCATTTCCGTGCCTGAAACGGGTCAAAATTGAAGCTTTTAAGTAAGCAAAACTCTGTAAAAATGGCAATTTTGGTCACTGTGAGGGTTTAAAAAGTGGTTATTCAACATGAGGCATGATCCAATTGACATTTTGAATCATTTTTGGTACAGTCCAAAAAATCGATTTTCGGATGAAAAACGATGACTCCGGACATGTCGAACGTTCCCAAAATGGTCTATAATGATGAAATTTTAACATTTAATCTTTTGACTCTAAATGACTGTTGGATGTAAATTATGACTTTTTCAACTAAAATAAGTGTGTTTAAAGTCATTTCTGTGCCTGAAACGGGTCAAAATTGAAGCTTTTGAGTAAGCAAAACTCTGTAAAAATGGCACTTTTGGTCACTGTGAGGGTTTAAAAAGTGGTTATTCAACATGAGGCACGATCCAATTGACATTTTGAATCATTTTTGGTACAGTCCCAAAAATCAATTTTCGGATGAAAAATAATGACTCCGGACATGTCGAACATTCCCAAAATGGTCTATAATGATGAAATTTTAACATTTAATCTTTTGACTCTAAATGACTGTTGGATGTGAATTATGACTTTTTCAACTAAAATAAGTGTGTTTAAAGTCATTTCTGTGCATGAAACGGGTCAAAATTGAAGCTTTTGAGTAAGCAAAACTCTGTAAAAATGGCACTTTTGGTCACTGTGAGGGTCTAAAAAGTGGTTATTCAACATGAGGCACGATCCAATCGACATTTTGAATCATTTTTGGTACAGTCCCAAAAATCAATTTTCGGATGAAAAACGATGACTCCGGACATGTCGAACGTTCACAAAATGGTCTATAATGATGAAATTTTAACATTTAATCTTTTGACTCTAAATGACTGTTGGATGTGCATTATGACTTTTTCAACTAAAATAAGTGTGTTTAAAGTCATTTCTGTGCCTGAAACGGGTCAAAATTGAAGCTTTTGATTAAGCAAAACTCTGTAAAAATGGCAATTTTGGTCACTGTGAAGGTTTAAAAAGTGGTTATTCAACATGAGGCATGATCCAATTGACATTTTGAATCATTTTTGGTACAGTCCAAAAAATCGATTTTCGGATGAAAAACGATGACTCCGGACATGTCGAACGTTCCCAAAATGGTCTATAATGATGAAATTTTAACATTTAATCTTTTGACTCTAAATGACTGTTGGATGTGAATTATGACTTTTTCAACTAAAATAAGTGTGTTTAAAGTCATTTCCGTGCCTGAAACGGGTCAAAATTGAAGCTTTTAAGTAAGCAAAACTCTGTAAAATGGCAATTTTGGTCACTGTGAGGGTTTAAAAAGTGGTTATTGAACATGAGGCACGATCCAATTGACATTTTGAATCATTTTTGGTACAGTCCAAAAAATCAATTTTCGGATGAAAAACGATGACTCCGGACATGCCGAACGTTCCCAAAATGGTCTATAATGATGAAATTTTAACATTTAATCTTTTGACTCTAAATGACTGTTGGATGTGAATTATGACTTTTTCAACTAAAATAAGTGTGTTTAAAGTCATTTCTGTGCCTGAAACGGGTCAAAATTGAAGCTTTTGAGTAAGCAAAACTCTGTAAAAATGGCACTTTTGGTCACTGTGAGGGTTTAAAAAGTGGTTATTCAACATGAGGCACGATCCAATTGACATTTTGAATCATTTTTGGTACAGTCCAAAAAATCAATTTTCGGATGAAAAACGATGACTCCGGACATGTCGAACGTTCCCAAAATGGTCTATAATGATGAAATTTTAACATTTAATCTTTTGACTCTAAATGACTGTTGGATGTGAATTATGACTTTTTCAACTAAAATAAGTGTGTTTAAAGTCATTTCTGTGCCTGAAAAGGGTCAAAATTGAAGCTTTTGAGTAAGCAAAACTCTGTAAAAATGGCACTTTTGGTCACTGTGAGGGTTTAAAAAGTGGTTATTCAACATGAGGCACGATCCAATTGACATTTTGAATAATTTTTGGTACAGTCCCAAAAATCAATTTTCGGATGAAAAACGATGACTCCGGACATGTCGAACGTTCCCAAAATGGTCTATAATGATGAAATTTTAACATTTAATCTTTTGACTCTAAATGACTGTTGGATGTGCATTATGACTTTTTCAACTAAAATAAGTGTGTTTAAAGTCATTTCTGTGCCTGAAACGGGTCAAAATTGAAGCTTTTGAGTAAGCAAAACTTTGTAAAAATGGCAATTTTGGTCACTGTGAGGGTTTAAAAAGTGGTTATTCAACATGAGGCACGATACAATTGACATTTTGAATCATTTTTGGTACAGTCCAAAAAATCAATTTTCGGATGAAAAACGATGACTCCGGACATGTCGAACGTTCCCAAAATGGTCTATAATGATGAAATTTTAACATTTAATCTTTTGACTCTAAATGACTGTTGGATGTGAATTATGACTTTTTCAACTAAAATAAGTGTGTTTAAAGTCATTTCTGTGCCTGAAACGGGTCAAAATTGAAGCTTTTGAGTAAGCAAAACTCTGTAAAAATGGCACTTTTGGTCACTGTGAGGGTTTAAAAAGTGGTTATTCAACATGAGGCACGATCCAATTGACATTTTGAATCATTTTTGGTACAGTCCCAAAAATCCATTTTCGGATGAAAAACGATGATTCCGGACATGTCGAACGTTCCCAAAATGGTCTATAATGATGAAATTTTAACATTTAATCTTTTGACTCTAAATGACTGTTGGATGTGAAATATGACTTTTTCAACTTAAATGAGTGTGTTTAAAGTCATTTCTGTGCCTGAAACGGGTCAAAATTGAAGCTTTTGAGTAAGCAAAACTCTGTAAAAATGGCACTTTTGGTCACTGTGAGGGTTTAAAAAGTGGTTATTCAACATGAGGCACGATCCAATTGACATTTTGAATCATTTTTGGTACAGTCCCAAAAATCAATTTTCGGATGAAAAACGATGACTCCGGACATGTCGAACGTTCCCAAAATGGTCTATAATGATGAAATTTTAACATTTAATCTTTTGACTCTAAATGACTGTTGGATGTGCATTATGACTTTTTCAACTAAAATAAGTGTGTTTAAAGTCATTTCTGTGCCTGAAACGGGTCAAAATTGAAGCTTTTGAGTAAGCAAAACTCTGTAAAAATGGCAATGTTGGTCACTGTGAAGGTTTAAAAAGTGGTTATTCAACATGAGGCATGATCCAATTGACATTTTGAATCATTTTTGGTACAGTCCAAAAAAATCGATTTTCGGATGAAAAACGATGACTCCGGACATGTCGAACGTTCCCAAAATGGTCTATAATGATGAAATGTTAACATTTAATCTTTTGACTCTAAATGACTGTTGGATGTGAATTATGACTTTTTCAACTAAAATAAGTGTGTTTAAAGTCATTTCCGTGCCTGAAACGGGTCAAAATTGAAGCTTTTGAGTAAGCAAAACTCTGTAAAAATGGCACTTTTGGTCACTGTGAGGGTTTAAAAAGTGGTTATTCAACATGAGGCACGATCCAATTGACATTTTGAATCATTTTTGGTACAGTCCCAAAAATCAATTTTCGGATGAAAAATGATGACTCCGGACATGTCGAACGTTCCCAAAATGGTCTATAATGATGAAATTTTAACATTTAATCTTTTGACTCTAAATAACTGTTGGATGTGAATTATGACTTTTTCAACTAAAATAAGTGTGTTTAAAGTCATTTCTGTGCATGAAACGGGTCAAAATTGAAGCTTTTGAGTAAGCAAAACTCTGTAAAAATGGCACTTTTGGTCACTGTGAGGGTTTAAAAAGTGGTTATTCAACATGAGGCACGATCCAATCGACATTTTGAATCATTTTTGGTACAGTCCCAAAAATCAATTTTCGGATGAAAAACGATGACTCCGGACATGTCGAACGTTCACAAAATGGTCTATAATGATGAAATTTTAACATTTAATCTTTTGACTCTAAATGACTGTTGGATGTGCATTATGACTTTTTCAACTAAAATAAGTGTGTTTAAAGTCATTTCTGTGCCTGAAACGGGTCAAAATTGAAGCTTTTGAGTAAGCAAAACTCTGTAAAAATGGCAATTTTGGTCACTGTGAAGGTTTAAAAAGTGGTTATTCAACATGAGGCATGATCCAATTGACATTTTGAATCATTTTTGGTACAGTCCAAAAAATCGATTTTCGGATGAAAAACTATGACTCCGGACATGTCGAACGTTCCCAAAATGGTCTATAATGATGAAATTTTAACATTTAATCTTTTGACTCTAAATGACTGTTGGATGTGAATTATGACTTTTTCAACTAAAATAAGTGTGTTTAAAGTCATTTCCGTGCCTGAAACGGGTCAAAATTGAAGCTTTTATGTAAGCAAAACTCTGTAAAAATGGCAATTTTGGTCACTGTGAGGGTTTAAAAAGTGGTTATTGAACATGAGGCACGATCCAATTGACATTTTGAATCATTTTTGGTACAGTCCAAAAAATCAATTTTCGGATGAAAAACGATGACTCTGGACATGTCGAACGTTCCCAAAATGGTCAATAATGATGAAATTTTAACATTTAATCTTTTGACTCTAAATGACTGTTGGATGTGAATTATGACTTTTTCAACTAAAATAAGTGTGTTTAAAGTCATTTCTGTGCCTGAAACGGGTCAAAATTGATGCTTTTGAGTAAGCAAAACTCTGTAAAAATGGCACTTTTGGGCACTGTGAGGGTTTAAAAAGTAGTTATTCAACATGAGGCACGATCCAATTGACATTTTGAATCATTTTTGGTACAGTCCCAAAAATCAATTTTCGAATGAAAAACGATGACTCCGGACATGTCGAACGTTCCCAAAATGGTCTATAATGATGAAATTTTAACATTTAATCTTTTGACTCTCAATGACTGTTGGATGTGAATTATGACTTTTTCAACTAAAATAAGTGTGTTTAAAGTCATTTCTGTGCCTGAAACGGGTCAAAATTGAAGCTTTTGAGTAAGCAAAACTCTGTAAAAATGGCACTTTTGGTCACTGTGAGGGTTTAAAAAGTGGTTATTCAACATGAGGCACGATCCAATTGACATTTTGAATCATTTTTGGTACAGTCCAAAAAATCAATTTTCGGATGAAAAACGATGACTCCGGACATGTCGAACGTTCCCAAAATGGTCTATAATGATGAAATTTTAACATTTAATCTTTTGACTCTAAATGACTGTTGGATGTAAATTATGACTTTTTCAACTAAAATAAGTGTGTTTAAAGTCATTTCTGTGCCTGAAACGGGTCAAAATTGAAGCTTTTGAGTAAGCAAAACTCTGTAAAAATGGCACTTTTGGTCACTGTGAGGGTTTAAAAAGTGGTTATTCAACATGAGGCACGATCCAATTGACATTTTGAATCATTTTTGGTACAGTCCCAAAAATCAATTTTCGGATGAAAAATGATGACTCCGGACATGTCGAACGTTCCCAAAATGGTCTATAATGATGAAATTTTAACATTTAATCTTTTGACTCTAAATTACTGTTGGATGTGAATTATGACTTTTTCAACTAAAATGAGTGTGTTTAAAGTCATTTCTGTGCCTGAAACGGGTCAAAATTGAAGCTTTTGAGTAAGCAAAACTCTGTAAAAATGGCACTTTTGGGCACTGTGAGGGTTTAAAAAGTAGTTATTCAACATGAGGCACGATCCAATTGACATTTTGAATCATTTTTGGTACAGTCCCAAAAATCAATTTTCGGATGAAAAACGATGACTCTGGACATGTCGAACGTTCCCAAAATGGTCTATAATGATGAAATTTTAACATTTAATCTTTTGACTCTAAATGACTGTTGGATGTGAATTATGACTTTTTCAACTAAAATAAGTGTGTTTAAAGTAATTTCTGTGCCTGAAACGGGTCAAAATTGAAGCTTTTGAGTAAGCAAAACTCTGTAAAAATGGCACTTTTGGTCACTGTGAGGGTTTAAAAAGTGGTTATTCAACATGAGGCACGATCCAATTGACATTTTGAATCATTTTTGGTACAGTCCAAAAAATCAATTTTCGGATGAAAAACGATGACTCCGGACATGTCGAACGTTCCCAAAATGGTCTATAATGATGAAATGTTAACATTTAATCTTTTGACTCTAAATGACTGTTGGATGTGAATTATGACTTTTTCAACTAAAATAAGTGTGTTTAAAGTCATTTCCGTGCCTGAAACGGGTCAAAATTGAAGCTTTTAAGTAAGCAAAACTCTGTAAAAATGGCAATTTTGGTCACTGTGAGGGTTTAAAAAGTGGTTATTGAACATGAGGCACGATCCAATTGACATTTTGAATCATTTTTGGTACAGTCCAAAAAATCAATTTTCGGATGAAAAACGATGACTCCGGACATGTCGAACGTTCCAAAATGGTCAATAATGATGAAATTTTAACATTTAATCTTTTGACTCTAAATGACTGTTGGATGTGAATTATGACTTTTTCAACTAAAATAAGTGTGTTTAAAGTCATTTCTGTGCCTGAAACGGGTCAAAATTGATGCTTTTGAGTAAGCAAAACTCTGTAAAAATGGCACTTTTGGGCACTGTGAGGGTTTAAAAAGTAGTTATTCAACATGAGGCACGATCCAATTGACATTTTGAATCATTTTTGGTACAGTCCCAAAAATCAATTTTCGGATGAAAAACGATGACTCTGGACATGTCGAACGTTCCCAAAATGGTCTATAATGATGAAATTTTAACATTTAATCTTTTGACTCTAAATGACTGTTGGATGTGAATTATGACTTTTTCAACTAAAATAAGTGTGTTTAAAGTCATTTCTGTGCCTGAAACGGGTCAAAATTGAAGCTTTTGAGTAAGCAAAACTCTGTAAAAATGGCACTTTTGGTCACTGTGAGGGTTTAAAAAGTGGTTATTCAACATGAGGCACGATCCAATTGACATTTTGAATCATTTTTGGTACAGTCCAAAAAATCAATTTTCGGATGAAAAACGATGACTCCGGACATGTCGAACGTTCCCAAAATGGTCTATAATGATGAAATTTTAACATTTAATCTTTTGACTCTAAATGACTGTTGGATGTAAATTATGACTTTTTCAACTAAAATAAGTGTGTTTAAAGTCATTTCTGTGCCTGAAACGGGTCAAAATTGAAGCTTTTGAGTAAGCAAAACTCCGTAAAAATGGCACTTTTGGTCACTGTGAGGGTTTAAAAAGTGGTTATTCAACATGAGGCACGATCCAATTGACATTTTGAATCATTTTTGGTACAGTCCCAAAAATCAATTTTCGGATGAAAAATGATGACTCCGGACATGTCGAACGTTCCCAAAATGGTCTATAATGATGAAATTTTAACATTTAATCTTTTGACTCTAAATGACTGTTGGATGTGAATTATGACTTTTTCAACTAAAATAAGTGTGTTTAAAGTCATTTCTGTGCATGAAACGGGTCAAAATTGAAGCTTTTGAGTAAGAAAAACTCTGTAAAAATGGCACTTTTGGTCACTGTGAGGGTTTAAAAAGTGGTTATTCAACATGAGGCACGATCCAATCGACATTTTGAATCATTTTTGGTACAGTCCCAAAAATCAATTTTCGGATGAAAAACGATGACTCCGGACATGTCGAACGTTCACAAAATGGTCTATAATGATGAAATTTTAACATTTAATCTTTTGACTCTAAATGACTGTTGGATGTGCATTATGACTTTTTCAACTAAAATAAGTGTGTTTAAAGTCATTTCTGTGCCTGAAACGGGTCAAAATTGAAACTTTTGAGTAAGCAAAACTCTGTAAAAATGGCAATTTTGGTCACTGTGAAGGTTTAAAAAGTGGTTATTCAACATGAGGCATGATCCAATTGACATTTTGAATCATTTTTGGTACAGTCCAAAAAATCGATTTTCGGATGAAAAACGATGACTCCGGACATGTCGAACGTTCCCAAAATGGTCTATAATGATGAAATTTTAACATTTAATCTTTTGACTCTAAATGACTGTTGGATGTGAATTATGACTTTTTCAACTAAAATAAGTGTGTTTAAAGTCATTTCCGTGCCTGAAACGGGTCAAAATTGAAGCTTTTGAGTAAGCAAAACTCTGTAAAAATGGCACTTTTGGTCACTGTGAGGGTTTAAAAAGTGGTTATTGAACATGAGGCACGATCCAATGGACATTTTGAATCATTTTTGGTACAGTCCCAAAAATCAATTTTCGGATGAAAAACGATGACTCCGGACATGTCGAACGTTCACAAAATGGTCTATAATGATGAAATTTTAACATTTAATCTTTTGACTCTAAATGACTGTTGGATGTGCATTATGACTTTTTCAACTAAAATAAGTGTGTTTAAAGTCATTTCTGTGCCTGAAACGGGTCAAAATTGAAGCTTTTGAGTAAGCAAAACTCTGTAAAAATGGCAATTTTGGTCACTGTGAGGGTTTAAAAAGTGGTTATTCAACATGAGGCATGATCCAATTGACATTTTGAATCATTTTTGGTACAGTCCAAAAAATCGATTTTCGGATGAAAAACGATGACTCCGGACATGTCGAACGTTCCCAAAATGGTCTATAATGATGAAATTTTAACATTTAATCTTTTGACTCTAAATGACTGTTGGATGTGAATTATGACTTTTTCAACTAAAATAAGTGTGTTTAAAGTCATTTCCGTGCCTGAAACGGGTCAAAATTGAAGCTTTTGAGTAAGCAAAACTCTGTAAAAATGGCACTTTTGGTCACTGTGAGGGTTTAAAAAGTGGTTATTCAACATGAGGCACGATCCAATTGACATTTTGAATCATTTTTGGTACAGTCCCAAAAATCAATTTTCGGATGAAAAATGATGACTCCGGACATGTCGAACGTTCACAAAATGGTCTATAATGATGAAATTTTAACATTTAATCTTTTGACTCTAAATGACTGTTGGATGTGAATTATGACTTTTTCAACTAAAATAAGTGTGTTTAAAGTCATTTCTGTGCCTGAAACGGGTCAAAATTGATGCTTTTGAGTAAGCAAAACTCTGTAAAAATGGCACTTTTGGGCACTGTGAGGGTTTAAAAAGTAGTTATTCAACATGAGGCACGATCCAATTGACATTTTGAATCATTTTTGGTACAGTCCCAAAAATCAATTTTCGGATGAAAAACGATGACTCCGGACATGTCGAACGTTCCCAAAATGGTCTATAATGATGAAATTTTAACATTTAATCTTTTGACTCTAAATGACTGTTGGATGTGAATTATGACTTTTTCAACTAAAATAAGTGTGTTTAAAGTCATTTCTGTGCCTGAAACGGGTCAAAATTGAAGCTTTTGAGTAAGCAAAACTCTGTAAAAATGGCACTTTTGGTCACTGTGAGGGTTTAAAAAGTGGTTATTCAACATGAGGCACGATCCAATTGACATTTTGAATCATTTTTGGTACAGTCCAAAAAATCAATTTTCGGATGAAAAACGATGACTCCGGACATGTCGAACGTTCCCAAAATGGTCTATAATGATGAAATTTTAACATTTAATCTTTTGACTCCAAATGACTGTTGGATGTGCATTATGACTTTTTCAACTAAAATAAGTGTGTTTAAAGTCATTTCTGTGCCTGAAACGGGTCAAAATTGAAGCTTTTGAGTAAGCAAAACTCTGTAAAAATGGCACTTTTGGTCACTGTGAGGGTTTAAAAAGTGGTTATTCAACATGAGGCACGATCCAATTGACATTTTGAATCATTTTTGGTACAGTCCCAAAAATCAATTTTCGGATGAAAAATGATGACTCCGGACATGTCGAACGTTCCCAAAATGGTCTATAATGATGAAATTTTAACATTTAATCTTTTGACTCTAAATGACTGTTGGATGTGAATTATGACTTTTTCAACTAAAATAAGTGTGTTTAAAGGCATTTCTGTGCATGAAACGGGTCAAAATTGAAGCTTTTGAGTAAGCAAAACTCTGTAAAAATGGCACTTTTGGTCACTGTGAGGGTTTAAAAGGTGGTTATTCAACATGAGGCACGATCCAATCGACATTTTGAATCATTTTTGGTACAGTCCCAAAAATCAATTTTCGGATGAAAAACGATGACTCCGGACATGTCGAACGTTCACAAAATGGTCTATAATGATGAAATTTTAACATTTAATCTTTTGACTCTAAATGACTGTTGGATGTGCATTATGACTTTTTCAACTAAAATAAGTGTGTTTAAAGTCATTTCTGTGCCTGAAACGGGTCAAAATTGAAGCTTTTGAGTAAGCAAAACTCTGTAAAAATGGCAATTTTGGTCACTGTGAAGGTTTAAAAAGTGGTTATTCAACATGAGGCATGATCCAATTGACATTTTGAATCATTTTTGGTACAGTCCAAAAAATCGATTTTCGGATGAAAAACGATGACTCCGGACATGTCAAACGTTCCCAAAATGGTCTATAATGATGAAATTTTAACATTTAATCTTTTGACTCTAAATGACTGTTGGATGTGAATTATGACTTTTTCAACTAAAATAAGTGTGTTTAAAGTCATTTCCGTGCCTGAAACGGGTCAAAATTGAAGCTTTTAAGTAAGCAAAACTCTGTAAAAATGGCAATTTTGGTCACTGTGAGGGTTTAAAAAGTGGTTATTGAACATGATGCACGATCCAATTGACATTTTGAATCATTTTTGGTACAGTCCAAAAAATCAATTTTCGGATGAAAAACGATGACTCCGGACATGTCGAACGTTCCCAAAATGGTCAATAATGATGAAATTTTAACATTTAATCTTTTGACTCTAAATGACTGTTGGATGTGAATTATGACTTTTTCAACTAAAATAAGTGTGTTTAAAGTCATTTCTGTGCCTGAAACGGGTCAAAATTGATGCTTTTGAGTAAGCAAAACTCTGTAAAAATGGCACTTTTGGGCACTGTGAGGGTTTAAAAAGTAGTTATTCAACATGAGGCACGATCCAATTGACATTTTGAATCATTTTTGGTACAGTCCAAAAAATCAATTTTCGGATGAAAAACGATGACTCCGGACATGTCGAACGTTCCCAAAATGGTCTATAATGATGAAATTTTAACATTTAATCTTTTGACTCTAAATGACTGTTGGATGTAAATTATGACTTTTTCAACTAAAATAAGTGTGTTTAAAGTCATTTCTGTGCCTGAAACGGGTCAAAATTGAAGCTTTTGAGTAAGCAAAACTCTGTAAAAATGGCACTTTTGGTCACTGTGAGGGTTTAAAAAGTGGTTATTCAACATGAGGCACGATCCAATTGACATTTTGAATCATTTTTGGTACAGTCCCAAAAATCAATTTTCGGATGAAAAATGATGACTCCGGACATGTCGAACGTTCCCAAAATGGTCTATAATGATGAAATTTTAACATTTAATCTTTTGACTCTAAATTACTGTTGGATGTGAATTATGACTTTTTCAACTAAAATAAGTGTGTTTAAAGTCATTTCTGTGCCTGAAACGTTTCAAAATTGAAGCTTTTGAGTAATCAAAACTCTGTAAAAATGGCACTTTTGGTCACTGTGAGGGTTTAAAAAGTGGTTATTCAACATGAGGCACGATCCAATTGACATTTTGAATCATTTTTGGTACAGTCCCAAAAATCAATTTTCGGATGAAAAACGATGACTCCGGACATGTCGAACGTTCCCAAAATGGTCTATAATGATGAAATTTTAACATTTAATCTTTTGACTCCAAATGACTGTTGGATGTGCATTATGACTTTTTCAACTAAAATAAGTGTGTTTAAAGTCATTTCTGTGCCTGAAACGGGTCAAAATTGAAGCTTTTGAGTAAGCAAAACTCTGTAAAAATGGCAATTTTGGTCACTGTGAGGGTTTAAAAAGTGGTTATTCAACATGAGGCACGATCCAATTGACATTTTGAATCATTTTTGGTACAGTCCAAAAAATCAATTTTCGGATGAAAAACGATGACTCCGGACATGCCGAACGTTCCCAAAATGGTCTATAATGATGAAATTTTAACATTTAATATTTTGACTCTAAATGACTGTTGGATGTGAATTATGACTTTTTCAACTAAAATAAGTGTGTTTAAAGTCATTTCTGTGCCTGAAACGGGTCAAAATTGAAGCTTTTGAGTAAGCAAAACTCTGTAAAAATGGCACTTTTGGTCACTGTGAGGGTTTAAAAAGTGGTTATTCAACATGAGGCACGATCCAATTGACATTTTGAATCATTTTTGGTACAGTCCAAAAAATCAATTTTCGGATGAAAAACGATGACTCCGGACATGTCGAACGTTCCCAAAATGGTCTATAATGATGAAATTTTAACATTTAATCTTTTGACTGTAAATGACTGTTGGATGTGAATTATGACTTTTTCAACTAAAATAAGTGTGTTTAAAGTCATTTCTGTGCCTGAAACGGGTCAAAATTGAAGCTTTTGAGTAAGCAAAACTCTGTAAAAATGGCACTTTTGGGAACTGTGAGGGTTTAAAAAGTGGTTATTCAACATGAGGCACGATCCAATTGACATTTTGAATCATTTTTGGTACAGTCCCAAAATCAATTTTCGGATGAAAAACGATGACTCCGGACATGTCGAACGTTCCCAAAATGGTCTATAATGATGAAATTTTAACATTTAATCTTTTGACTCTAAATGACTGTTGGATGTGCATTATGACTTTTTCAACTAAAATAAGTGTGTTTAAAGTCATTTCTGTGCCTGAAACGGGTCAAAATTGAAGCTTTTGAGTAAGCAAAACTCTGTAAAAATGGCACTTTTGGTCACTGTGAGGGTTTAAAAAGTGGTTATTCAACATGAGGCACGATCCAATTGACATTTTGAATCATTTTTGGTACAGTCCAAAAAATCAATTTTCGGATGAAAAACGATGACTCCGGACATGTCGAACGTTCCCAAAATGGTCTATAATGATGAAATTTTAACATTTAATCTTTTGACTCTAAATGACTGTTGGATGTGAATTATGACTTTTTCAACTAAAATAAGTGTGTTTAAAGTCATTTCTGTGCCTGAAACGGGTCAAAATTGAAGCTTTTGAGTAAGCAAAACTCTATAAAAATGGCACTTTTGGTCACTGTGAGGGTTTAAAAAGTGGTTATTCAACATGAGGCACGATCCAATTGACATTTTGAATCATTTTTGGTACAGTCCAAAAAATCAATTTTCGGATGAAAAACGATGACTTCGGACATGCCGAACGTTCCCAAAATGGTCTATAACCTCTTCGCCGCTAATGACAAGGGTAACTCGTCATGGACTTTCCATTGATTTCAATGGAAATTACATTGAAGCTGTAAAATAGCCTTAGCAGTAAAGGGGTTAATGATGAAATTTTAACATTTAATCTTTTGACTCTAAATGACTGTTGGATGTGAATTATGACTTTTTCAACTAAAATAAGTGTGTTTAAAGTCATTTCTGTGCCTGAAACGGGTCAAAATTGAAGCTTTTGAGTAAGCAAAACTCTGTAAAAATGGCACTTTTGGTCACTGTGAGGGTTTAAAAAGTTGTTATTCAACATGAGGCACGATCCAATTGACATTTTGAATCATTTTTGGTACAGTCCAAAAAAATCAATTTTCGGATGAAAAACGATGACTCCGGACATGTCTAACGTTCCCAAAATGGTCTATAATGATGAAATTTTAACATTTAATCTTTTGACTCTAAATGACTGTTGGGTGTGAAATATGACTTTTATAACTTAAATAAGTGTGTTTAAAGTCATTTCTGTGCCTGAAACGGGTCAAAATTGAAGCTTTTGAGTAAGCAAAACTCTGTAAAAATGGCACTTTTGGTCACTGTGAGGGTTTAAAAAGTGGCTATTCAACATGAGGCACGATCCAATTGACATTTTGAATCATTTTTGGTACAGTCCAAAAAAATCAATTTTCGGATGAAAGACGATGACTCCGGACATGTCTAACGTTCCCAAAATGGTCTATAATGATGAAATTTTAACATTTAATCTTTTGACTGTAAATGACTGTTGGATGTGAATTATGACTTTTTCAACTAAAATAAGTGTGTTTAAAGTCATTTCTGTGCCTGAAACGGGTCAAAATTGAAGCTTTTGAGTAAGCAAAACTCTGTAAAAATGGCACTTTTGGGCACTGTGAGGGTTTAAAAAGTGGTTATTCAACATGAGGCACGATCCAATTGACATTTTGAATCATTTTTGGTACAGTCCAAAAAATCAATTTTCGGATGAAAAACGATGACTCCGGACATGTCGAACGTTCCCAAAATGGTCTATAATGATGAAATTTTAACATTTAATCTTTTGACTCTAAATGACTGTTGGATGTGAATTATGACTTTTTCAACTAAAATAAGTGTGTTTAAAGTCATTTCTGTGCCTGAAAAGGGTCAAAATTGAAGCTTTTGAGTAAGCAAAACTCTGTAAAAATGGCACTTTTGGTCACTGTGAGGGTTTAAAAAGTGGTTATTCAACATGAGGCACGATCCAATTGACATTTTGAATAATTTTTGGTACAGTCCCAAAAATCAATTTTCGGATGAAAAACGATGACTCCGGACATGTCGAACGTTCCCAAAATGGTCTATAATGATGAAATTTTAACATTTAATCTTTTGACTCTAAATGACTGTTGGATGTGCATTATGACTTTTTCAACTAAAATAAGTGTGTTTAAAGTCATTTCTGTGCCTGAAACGGGTCAAAATTGAAGCTTTTGAGTAAGCAAAACTCTGTAAAAATGGCAATTTTGGTCACTGTGAGGGTTTAAAAAGTGGTTATTCAACATGAGGCACGATACAATTGACATTTTGAATCATTTTTGGTACAGTCCAAAAAATCAATTTTCGGATGAAAAACGATGACTCCGGACATGTCGAACGTTCCCAAAATGGTCTATAATGATGAAATTTTAACATTTAATCTTTTGACTCTAAATGACTGTTGGATGTGAATTATGACTTTTTCAACTAAAATAAGTGTGTTTAAAGTCATTTCTGTGCCTGAAACGGGTCAAAATTGAAGCTTTTGAGTAAGCAAAACTCTGTAAAAATGGCACTTTTGGTCACTGTGAGGGTTTAAAAAGTGGTTATTCAACATGAGGCACGATCCAATTGACATTTTGAATCATTTTTGGTACAGTCCCAAAAATCCATTTTCGGATGAAAAACGATGATTCCGGACATGTCGAACGTTCCCAAAATGGTCTATAATGATGAAATTTTAACATTTAATCTTTTGACTCTAAATGACTGTTGGATGTGAAATATGACTTTTTCAACTTAAATGAGTGTGTTTAAAGTCATTTCTGTGCCTGAAACGGGTCAAAATTGAAGCTTTTGAGTAAGCAAAACTCTGTAAAAATGGCACTTTTGGTCACTGTGAGGGTTTAAAAAGTGGTTATTCAACATGAGGCACGATCCAATTGACATTTTGAATCATTTTTGGTACAGTCCCAAAAATCAATTTTCGGATGAAAAACGATGACTCCGGACATGTCGAACGTTCCCAAAATGGTCTATAATGATGAAATTTTAACATTTAATCTTTTGACTCTAAATGACTGTTGGATGTGCATTATGACTTTTTCAACTAAAATAAGTGTGTTTAAAGTCATTTCTGTGCCTGAAACGGGTCAAAATTGAAGCTTTTGAGTAAGCAAAACTCTGTAAAAATGGCAATGTTGGTCACTGTGAAGGTTTAAAAAGTGGTTATTCAACATGAGGCATGATCCAATTGACATTTTGAATCATTTTTGGTACAGTCCAAAAAAATCGATTTTCGGATGAAAAACGATGACTCCGGACATGTCGAACGTTCCCAAAATGGTCTATAATGATGAAATGTTAACATTTAATCTTTTGACTCTAAATGACTGTTGGATGTGAATTATGACTTTTTCAACTAAAATAAGTGTGTTTAAAGTCATTTCCGTGCCTGAAACGGGTCAAAATTGAAGCTTTTGAGTAAGCAAAACTCTGTAAAAATGGCACTTTTGGTCACTGTGAGGGTTTAAAAAGTGGTTATTCAACATGAGGCACGATCCAATTGACATTTTGAATCATTTTTGGTACAGTCCCAAAAATCAATTTTCGGATGAAAAATGATGACTCCGGACATGTCGAACGTTCCCAAAATGGTCTATAATGATGAAATTTTAACATTTAATCTTTTGACTCTAAATAACTGTTGGATGTGAATTATGACTTTTTCAACTAAAATAAGTGTGTTTAAAGTCATTTCTGTGCATGAAACGGGTCAAAATTGAAGCTTTTGAGTAAGCAAAACTCTGTAAAAATGGCACTTTTGGTCACTGTGAGGGTTTAAAAAGTGGTTATTCAACATGAGGCACGATCCAATCGACATTTTGAATCATTTTTGGTACAGTCCCAAAAATCAATTTTCGGATGAAAAACGATGACTCCGGACATGTCGAACGTTCCCAAAATGGTCTATAATGATGAAATTTTAACATTTAATCTTTTGACTCTAAATGACTGTTGGATGTGAATTATGACTTTTTCAACTAAAATAAGTGTGTTTAAAGTCATTTCCGTGCCTGAAACGGGTCAAAATTGAAGCTTTTAAGTAAGCAAAACTCTGTAAAAATGGCAATTTTGGTCACTGTGAGGGTTTAAAAAGTGGTTATTCAACATGAGGCATGATCCAATTGACATTTTGAATCATTTTTGGTACAGTCCAAAAAATCGATTTTCGGATGAAAAACGATGACTCCGGACATGTCGAACGTTCCCAAAATGGTCTATAATGATGAAATTTTAACATTTAATCTTTTGACTCTAAATGACTGTTGGATGTAAATTATGACTTTTTCAACTAAAATAAGTGTGTTTAAAGTCATTTCTGTGCCTGAAACGGGTCAAAATTGAAGCTTTTGAGTAAGCAAAACTCTGTAAAAATGGCACTTTTGGTCACTGTGAGGGTTTAAAAAGTGGTTATTCAACATGAGGCACGATCCAATTGACATTTTGAATCATTTTTGGTACAGTCCCAAAAATCAATTTTCGGATGAAAAATGATGACTCCGGACATGTCGAACATTCCCAAAATGGTCTATAATGATGAAATTTTAACATTTAATCTTTTGACTCTAAATGACTGTTGGATGTGAATTATGACTTTTTCAACTAAAATAAGTGTGTTTAAAGTCATTTCTGTGCATGAAACGGGTCAAAATTGAAGCTTTTGAGTAAGCAAAACTCTGTAAAAATGGCACTTTTGGTCACTGTGAGGGTCTAAAAAGTGGTTATTCAACATGAGGCACGATCCAATCGACATTTTGAATCATTTTTGGTACAGTCCCAAAAATCAATTTTCGGATGAAAAACGATGACTCCGGACATGTCGAACGTTCACAAAATGGTCTATAATGATGAAATTTTAACATTTAATCTTTTGACTCTAAATGACTGTTGGATGTGCATTATGAATTTTTCAACTAAAATAAGTGTGTTTAAAGTCATTTCTGTGCCTGAAACGGGTCAAAATTGAAGCTTTTGAGTAAGCAAAACTCTGTAAAAATGGCAATTTTGGTCACTGTGAAGGTTTAAAAAGTGGTTATTCAACATGAGGCATGATCCAATTGACATTTTGAATCATTTTTGGTACAGTCCAAAAAATCGATTTTCGGATGAAAAACGATGACTCCGGACATGTCGAACGTTCCCAAAATGGTCTATAATGATGAAATTTTAACATTTAATCTTTTGACTCTAAATGACTGTTGGATGTGAATTATGACTTTTTCAACTAAAATAAGTGTGTTTAAAGTCATTTCCGTGCCTGAAACGGGTCAAAATTGAAGCTTTTAAGTAAGCAAAACTCTGTAAAAATGGCAATTTTGGTCACTGTGAGGGTTTAAAAAGTGGTTATTGAACATGAGGCACGATCCAATTGACATTTTGAATCATTTTTGGTACAGTCCAAAAAATCAATTTTCGGATGAAAAACGATGACTCCGGACATGCCGAACGTTCCCAAAATGGTCTATAATGATGAAATTTTAACATTTAATCTTTTGACTCTAAATGACTGTTGGATGTGAATTATGACTTTTTCAACTAAAATAAGTGTGTTTAAAGTCATTTCTGTGCCTGAAACGGGTCAAAATTGAAGCTTTTGAGTAAGCAAAACTCTGTAAAAATGGCACTTTTGGTCACTGTGAGGGTTTAAAAAGTGGTTATTCAACATGAGGCACGATCCAATTGACATTTTGAATCATTTTTGGTACAGTCCAAAAAATCAATTTTCGGATGAAAAACGATGACTCCGGACATGTCGAACGTTCCCAAAATGGTCTATAATGATGAAATTTTAACATTTAATCTTTTGACTCTAAATGACTGTTGGATGTGAATTATGACTTTTTCAACTAAAATAAGTGTGTTTAAAGTCATTTCTGTGCCTGAAAAGGGTCAAAATTGAAGCTTTTGAGTAAGCAAAACTCTGTAAAAATGGCACTTTTGGTCACTGTGAGGGTTTAAAAAGTGGTTATTCAACATGAGGCACGATCCAATTGACATTTTGAATAATTTTTGGTACAGTCCCAAAAATCAATTTTCGGATGAAAAACGATGACTCCGGACATGTCGAACGTTCCCAAAATGGTCTATAATGATGAAATTTTAACATTTAATCTTTTGACTCTAAATGACTGTTGGATGTGCATTATGACTTTTTCAACTAAAATAAGTGTGTTTAAAGTCATTTCTGTGCCTGAAACGGGTCAAAATTGAAGCTTTTGAGTAAGCAAAACTCTGTAAAAATGGCAATTTTGGTCACTGTGAGGGTTTAAAAAGTGGTTATTCAACATGAGGCACGATACAATTGACATTTTGAATCATTTTTGGTACAGTCCAAAAAATCAATTTTCGGATGAAAAACGATGACTCCGGACATGTCGAACGTTCCCAAAATGGTCTATAATGATGAAATTTTAACATTTAATCTTTTGACTCTAAATGACTGTTGGATGTGAATTATGACTTTTTCAACTAAAATAAGTGTGTTTAAAGTCATTTCTGTGCCTGAAACGGGTCAAAATTGAAGCTTTTGAGTAAGCAAAACTCTGTAAAAATGGCACTTTTGGTCACTGTGAGGGTTTAAAAAGTGGTTATTCAACATGAGGCACGATCCAATTGACATTTTGAATCATTTTTGGTACAGTCCCAAAAATCCATTTTCGGATGAAAAACGATGATTCCGGACATGTCGAACGTTCCCAAAATGGTCTATAATGATGAAATTTTAACATTTAATCTTTTGACTCTAAATGACTGTTGGATGTGAAATATGACTTTTTCAACTTAAATGAGTGTGTTTAAAGTCATTTCTGTGCCTGAAACGGGTCAAAATTGAAGCTTTTGAGTAAGCAAAACTCTGTAAAAATGGCACTTTTGGTCACTGTGAGGGTTTAAAAAGTGGTTATTCAACATGAGGCACGATCCAATTGACATTTTGAATCATTTTTGGTACAGTCCCAAAAATCAATTTTCGGATGAAAAACGATGACTCCGGACATGTCGAACGTTCCCAAAATGGTCTATAATGATGAAATTTTAACATTTAATCTTTTGACTCTAAATGACTGTTGGATGTGCATTATGACTTTTTCAACTAAAATAAGTGTGTTTAAAGTCATTTCTGTGCCTGAAACGGGTCAAAATTGAAGCTTTTGAGTAAGCAAAACTCTATAAAAATGGCACTTTTGGTCACTGTGAGGGTTTAAAAAGTGGTTATTCAACATGAGGCACGATCCAATTGACATTTTGAATCATTTTTGGTACAGTCCAAAAAATCAATTTTCGGATGAAAAACGATGACTTCGGACATGCCGAACGTTCCCAAAATGGTCTATAACCTCTTCGCCGCTAATGACAAGGGTAACTCGTCATGGACTTTCCATTGATTTCAATGGAAATTACATTGAAGCTGTAAAATAGCCTTAGCAGTAAAGGGGTTAATGATGAAATTTTAACATTTAATCTTTTGACTCTAAATGACTGTTGGATGTGAATTATGACTTTTTCAACTAAAATAAGTGTGTTTAAAGTCATTTCTGTGCCTGAAACGGGTCAAAATTGAAGCTTTTGAGTAAGCAAAACTCTGTAAAAATGGCACTTTTGGTCACTGTGAGGGTTTAAAAAGTTGTTATTCAACATGAGGCACGATCCAATTGACATTTTGAATCATTTTTGGTACAGTCCAAAAAAATCAATTTTCGGATGAAAAACGATGACTCCGGACATGTCTAACGTTCCCAAAATGGTCTATAATGATGAAATTTTAACATTTAATCTTTTGACTCTAAATGACTGTTGGGTGTGAAATATGACTTTTATAACTTAAATAAGTGTGTTTAAAGTCATTTCTGTGCCTGAAACGGGTCAAAATTGAAGCTTTTGAGTAAGCAAAACTCTGTAAAAATGGCACTTTTGGTCACTGTGAGGGTTTAAAAAGTGGCTATTCAACATGAGGCACGATCCAATTGACATTTTGAATCATTTTTGGTACAGTCCAAAAAAATCAATTTTCGGATGAAAGACGATGACTCCGGACATGTCTAACGTTCCCAAAATGGTCTATAATGATGAAATTTTAACATTTAATCTTTTGACTGTAAATGACTGTTGGATGTGAATTATGACTTTTTCAACTAAAATAAGTGTGTTTAAAGTCATTTCTGTGCCTGAAACGGGTCAAAATTGAAGCTTTTGAGTAAGCAAAACTCTGTAAAAATGGCACTTTTGGGCACTGTGAGGGTTTAAAAAGTGGTTATTCAACATGAGGCACGATCCAATTGACAT
Organism: Lissotriton vulgaris; assembly: GCF_964263255.1. NCBI lineage: Eukaryota > Metazoa > Chordata > Amphibia > Caudata > Salamandridae > Lissotriton > Lissotriton vulgaris. The sequence goes on from NW_028251443.1 coordinate 203,716, forward strand.
TTTGAATCATTTTTGGTACAGTCCAAAAAATCAATTTTCGGATGAAAAACGATGACTCCGGACATGTCGAACGTTCCCAAAATGGTCTATAATGATGAAATTTTAACATTTAATCTTTTGACTCTAAATGACTGTTGGATGTGAATTATGACTTTTTCAACTAAAATAAGTGTGTTTAAAGTCATTTCTGTGCCTGAAAAGGGTCAAAATTGAAGCTTTTGAGTAAGCAAAACTCTGTAAAAATGGCACTTTTGGTCACTGTGAGGGTTTAAAAAGTGGTTATTCAACATGAGGCACGATCCAATTGACATTTTGAATAATTTTTGGTACAGTCCCAAAAATCAATTTTCGGATGAGAAACGATGACTCCGGACATGTCGAACGTTCCCAAAATGGTCTATAATGATGAAATTTTAACATTTAATCTTTTGACTCTAAATGACTGTTGGATGTGCATTATGACTTTTTCAACTAAAATAAGTGTGTTTAAAGTCATTTCTGTGCCTGAAACGGGTCAAAATTGAAGCTTTTGAGTAAGCAAAACTCTGTAAAAATGGCAATTTTGGTCACTGTGAGGGTTTAAAAAGTGGTTATTCAACATGAGGCACGATACAATTGACATTTTGAATCATTTTTGGTACAGTCCAAAAAATCAATTTTCGGATGAAAAACGATGACTCCGGACATGTCGAACGTTCCCAAAATGGTCTATAATGATGAAATTTTAACATTTAATCTTTTGACTCTAAATGACTGTTGGATGTGAATTATGACTTTTTCAACTAAAATAAGTGTGTTTAAAGTCATTTCTGTGCCTGAAACGGGTCAAAATTGAAGCTTTTGAGTAAGCAAAACTCTGTAAAAATGGCACTTTTGGTCACTGTGAGGGTTTAAAAAGTGGTTATTCAACATGAGGCACGATCCAATTGACATTTTGAATCATTTTTGGTACAGTCCCAAAAATCCATTTTCGGATGAAAAACGATGATTCCGGACATGTCGAACGTTCCCAAAATGGTCTATAATGATGAAATTTTAACATTTAATCTTTTGACTCTAAATGACTGTTGGATGTGAAATATGACTTTTTCAACTTAAATGAGTGTGTTTAAAGTCATTTCTGTGCCTGAAACGGGTCAAAATTGAAGCTTTTGAGTAAGCAAAACTCTGTAAAAATGGCACTTTTGGTCACTGTGAGGGTTTAAAAAGTGGTTATTCAACATGAGGCACGATCCAATTGACATTTTGAATCATTTTTGGTACAGTCCCAAAAATCAATTTTCGGATGAAAAACGATGACTCCGGACATGTCGAACGTTCCCAAAATGGTCTATAATGATGAAATTTTAACATTTAATCTTTTGACTCTAAATGACTGTTGGATGTGCATTATGACTTTTTCAACTAAAATAAGTGTGTTTAAAGTCATTTCTGTGCCTGAAACGGGTCAAAATTGAAGCTTTTGAGTAAGCAAAACTCTGTAAAAATGGCAATGTTGGTCACTGTGAAGGTTTAAAAAGTGGTTATTCAACATGAGGCATGATCCAATTGACATTTTGAATCATTTTTGGTACAGTCCAAAAAAATCGATTTTCGGATGAAAAACGATGACTCCGGACATGTCGAACGTTCCCAAAATGGTCTATAATGATGAAATGTTAACATTTAATCTTTTGACTCTAAATGACTGTTGGATGTGAATTATGACTTTTTCAACTAAAATAAGTGTGTTTAAAGTCATTTCCGTGCCTGAAACGGGTCAAAATTGAAGCTTTTGAGTAAGCAAAACTCTGTAAAAATGGCACTTTTGGTCACTGTGAGGGTTTAAAAAGTGGTTATTCAACATGAGGCACGATCCAATTGACATTTTGAATCATTTTTGGTACAGTCCCAAAAATCAATTTTCGGATGAAAAATGATGACTCCGGACATGTCGAACGTTCCCAAAATGGTCTATAATGATGAAATTTTAACATTTAATCTTTTGACTCTAAATAACTGTTGGATGTGAATTATGACTTTTTCAACTAAAATAAGTGTGTTTAAAGTCATTTCTGTGCATGAAACGGGTCAAAATTGAAGCTTTTGAGTAAGCAAAACTCTGTAAAAATGGCACTTTTGGTCACTGTGAGGGTTTAAAAAGTGGTTATTCAACATGAGGCACGATCCAATCGACATTTTGAATCATTTTTGGTACAGTCCCAAAAATCAATTTTCGGATGAAAAACGATGACTCCGGACATGTCGAACGTTCCCAAAATGGTCTATAATGATGAAATTTTAACATTTAATCTTTTGACTCTAAATGACTGTTGGATGTGAATTATGACTTTTTCAACTAAAATAAGTGTGTTTAAAGTCATTTCCGTGCCTGAAACGGGTCAAAATTGAAGCTTTTAAGTAAGCAAAACTCTGTAAAAATGGCAATTTTGGTCACTGTGAGGGTTTAAAAAGTGGTTATTCAACATGAGGCATGATCCAATTGACATTTTGAATCATTTTTGGTACAGTCCAAAAAATCGATTTTCGGATGAAAAACGATGACTCCGGACATGTCGAACGTTCCCAAAATGGTCTATAATGATGAAATTTTAACATTTAATCTTTTGACTCTAAATGACTGTTGGATGTAAATTATGACTTTTTCAACTAAAATAAGTGTGTTTAAAGTCATTTCTGTGCCTGAAACGGGTCAAAATTGAAGCTTTTGAGTAAGCAAAACTCTGTAAAAATGGCACTTTTGGTCACTGTGAGGGTTTAAAAAGTGGTTATTCAACATGAGGCACGATCCAATTGACATTTTGAATCATTTTTGGTACAGTCCCAAAAATCAATTTTCGGATGAAAAATGATGACTCCGGACATGTCGAACATTCCCAAAATGGTCTATAATGATGAAATTTTAACATTTAATCTTTTGACTCTAAATGACTGTTGGATGTGAATTATGACTTTTTCAACTAAAATAAGTGTGTTTAAAGTCATTTCTGTGCATGAAACGGGTCAAAATTGAAGCTTTTGAGTAAGCAAAACTCTGTAAAAATGGCACTTTTGGTCACTGTGAGGGTCTAAAAAGTGGTTATTCAACATGAGGCACGATCCAATCGACATTTTGAATCATTTTTGGTACAGTCCCAAAAATCAATTTCCGGATGAAAAACGATGACTCCGGACATGTCGAACGTTCACAAAATGGTCTATAATGATGAAATTTTAACATTTAATCTTTTGACTCTAAATGACTGTTGGATGTGCATTATGAATTTTTCAACTAAAATAAGTGTGTTTAAAGTCATTTCTGTGCCTGAAACGGGTCAAAATTGAAGCTTTTGAGTAAGCAAAACTCTGTAAAAATGGCAATTTTGGTCACTGTGAAGGTTTAAAAAGTGGTTATTCAACATGAGGCATGATCCAATTGACATTTTGAATCATTTTTGGTACAGTCCAAAAAATCGATTTTCGGATGAAAAACGATGACTCCGGACATGTCGAACGTTCCCAAAATGGTCTATAATGATGAAATTTTAACATTTAATCTTTTGACTCTAAATGACTGTTGGATGTGAATTATGACTTTTTCAACTAAAATAAGTGTGTTTAAAGTCATTTCCGTGCCTGAAACGGGTCAAAATTGAAGCTTTTAAGTAAGCAAAACTCTGTAAAAATGGCAATTTTGGTCACTGTGAGGGTTTAAAAAGTGGTTATTGAACATGAGGCACGATCCAATTGACATTTTGAATCATTTTTGGTACAGTCCAAAAAATCAATTTTCGGATGAAAAACGATGACTCCGGACATGCCGAACGTTCCCAAAATGGTCTATAATGATGAAATTTTAACATTTAATCTTTTGACTCTAAATGACTGTTGGATGTGAATTATGACTTTTTCAACTAAAATAAGTGTGTTTAAAGTCATTTCTGTGCCTGAAACGGGTCAAAATTGAAGCTTTTGAGTAAGCAAAACTCTGTAAAAATGGCACTTTTGGTCACTGTGAGGGTTTAAAAAGTGGTTATTCAACATGAGGCACGATCCAATTGACATTTTGAATCATTTTTGGTACAGTCCAAAAAATCAATTTTCGGATGAAAAACGATGACTCCGGACATGTCGAACGTTCCCAAAATGGTCTATAATGATGAAATTTTAACATTTAATCTTTTGACTCTAAATGACTGTTGGATGTGAATTATGACTTTTTCAACTAAAATAAGTGTGTTTAAAGTCATTTCTGTGCCTGAAAAGGGTCAAAATTGAAGCTTTTGAGTAAGCAAAACTCTGTAAAAATGGCACTTTTGGTCACTGTGAGGGTTTAAAAAGTGGTTATTCAACATGAGGCACGATCCAATTGACATTTTGAATAATTTTTGGTACAGTCCCAAAAATCAATTTTCGGATGAAAAACGATGACTCCGGACATGTCGAACGTTCCCAAAATGGTCTATAATGATGAAATTTTAACATTTAATCTTTTGACTCTAAATGACTGTTGGATGTGCATTATGACTTTTTCAACTAAAATAAGTGTGTTTAAAGTCATTTCTGTGCCTGAAACGGGTCAAAATTGAAGCTTTTGAGTAAGCAAAACTCTGTAAAAATGGCAATTTTGGTCACTGTGAGGGTTTAAAAAGTGGTTATTCAACATGAGGCACGATACAATTGACATTTTGAATCATTTTTGGTACAGTCCAAAAAATCAATTTTCGGATGAAAAACGATGACTCCGGACATGTCGAACGTTCCCAAAATGGTCTATAATGATGAAATTTTAACATTTAATCTTTTGACTCTAAATGACTGTTGGATGTGAATTATGACTTTTTCAACTAAAATAAGTGTGTTTAAAGTCATTTCTGTGCCTGAAACGGGTCAAAATTGAAGCTTTTGAGTAAGCAAAACTCTGTAAAAATGGCACTTTTGGTCACTGTGAGGGTTTAAAAAGTGGTTATTCAACATGAGGCACGATCCAATTGACATTTTGAATCATTTTTGGTACAGTCCCAAAAATCCATTTTCGGATGAAAAACGATGATTCCGGACATGTCGAACGTTCCCAAAATGGTCTATAATGATGAAATTTTAACATTTAATCTTTTGACTCTAAATGACTGTTGGATGTGAAATATGACTTTTTCAACTTAAATGAGTGTGTTTAAAGTCATTTCTGTGCCTGAAACGGGTCAAAATTGAAGCTTTTGAGTAAGCAAAACTCTGTAAAAATGGCACTTTTGGTCACTGTGAGGGTTTAAAAAGTGGTTATTCAACATGAGGCACGATCCAATTGACATTTTGAATCATTTTTGGTACAGTCCCAAAAATCAATTTTCGGATGAAAAACGATGACTCCGGACATGTCGAACGTTCCCAAAATGGTCTATAATGATGAAATTTTAACATTTAATCTTTTGACTCTAAATGACTGTTGGATGTGCATTATGACTTTTTCAACTAAAATAAGTGTGTTTAAAGTCATTTCTGTGCCTGAAACGGGTCAAAATTGAAGCTTTTGAGTAAGCAAAACTCTGTAAAAATGGCAATGTTGGTCACTGTGAAGGTTTAAAAAGTGGTTATTCAACATGAGGCATGATCCAATTGACATTTTGAATCATTTTTGGTACAGTCCAAAAAAATCGATTTTCGGATGAAAAACGATGACTCCGGACATGTCGAACGTTCCCAAAATGGTCTATAATGATGAAATGTTAACATTTAATCTTTTGACTCTAAATGACTGTTGGATGTGAATTATGACTTTTTCAACTAAAATAAGTGTGTTTAAAGTCATTTCCGTGCCTGAAACGGGTCAAAATTGAAGCTTTTGAGTAAGCAAAACTCTGTAAAAATGGCACTTTTGGTCACTGTGAGGGTTTAAAAAGTGGTTATTCAACATGAGGCACGATCCAATTGACATTTTGAATCATTTTTGGTACAGTCCCAAAAATCAATTTTCGGATGAAAAATGATGACTCCGGACATGTCGAACGTTCCCAAAATGGTCTATAATGATGAAATTTTAACATTTAATCTTTTGACTCTAAATAACTGTTGGATGTGAATTATGACTTTTTCAACTAAAATAAGTGTGTTTAAAGTCATTTCTGTGCATGAAACGGGTCAAAATTGAAGCTTTTGAGTAAGCAAAACTCTGTAAAAATGGCACTTTTGGTCACTGTGAGGGTTTAAAAAGTGGTTATTCAACATGAGGCACGATCCAATCGACATTTTGAATCATTTTTGGTACAGTCCCAAAAATCAATTTTCGGATGAAAAACGATGACTCCGGACATGTCGAACGTTCACAAAATGGTCTATAATGATGAAATTTTAACATTTAATCTTTTGACTCTAAATGACTGTTGGATGTGCATTATGACTTTTTCAACTAAAATAAGTGTGTTTAAAGTCATTTCTGTGCCTGAAACGGGTCAAAATTGAAGCTTTTGAGTAAGCAAAACTCTGCAAAAATGGCAATTTTGGTCACTGTGAAGGTTTAAAAAGTGGTTATTCAACATGAGGCATGATCCAATTGACATTTTGAATCATTTTTGGTACAGTCCAAAAAATCGATTTTCGGATGAAAAACGATGACTCCGGACATGTCGAACGTTCCCAAAATGGTCTATAATGATGAAATTTTAACATTTAATCTTTTGACTCTAAATGACTGTTGGATGTGAATTATGACTTTTTCAACTAAAATAAGTGTGTTTAAAGTCATTTCCGTGCCTGAAACGGGTCAAAATTGAAGCTTTTATGTAAGCAAAACTCTGTAAAAATGGCAATTTTGGTCACTGTGAGGGTTTAAAAAGTGGTTATTGAACATGAGGCACGATCCAATTGACATTTTGAATCATTTTTGGTACAGTCCAAAAAATCAATTTTCGGATGAAAAACGATGACTCTGGACATGTCGAACGTTCCCAAAATGGTCAATAATGATGAAATTTTAACATTTAATCTTTTGACTCTAAATGACTGTTGGATGTGAATTATGACTTTTTCAACTAAAATAAGTGTGTTTAAAGTCATTTCTGTGCCTGAAACGGGTCAAAATTGATGCTTTTGAGTAAGCAAAACTCTGTAAAAATGGCACTTTTGGGCACTGTGAGGGTTTTAAAAGTAGTTATTCAACATGAGGCACGATCCAATTGACATTTTGAATCATTTTTGGTACAGTCCCAAAAATCAATTTTCGAATGAAAAACGATGACTCCGGACATGACGAACGTTCCCAAAATGGTCTATAATGATGAAATTTTAACATTTAATCTTTTGACTCTCAATGACTGTTGGATGTGAATTATGACTTTTTCAACTAAAATAAGTGTGTTTAAAGTCATTTCTGTGCCTGAAACGGGTCAAAATTGAAGCTTTTGAGTAAGCAAAACTCTGTAAAAATGGCACTTTTGGTCACTGTGAGGGTTTAAAAAGTGGTTATTCAACATGAGGCACGATCCAATTGACATTTTGAATCATTTTTGGTACAGTCCCAAAAATCAATTTTCGGATGAAAAATGATGACTCCGGACATGTCGAACATTCCCAAAATGGTCTATAATGATGAAATTTTAACATTTAATCTTTTGACTCTAAATGACTGTTGGATGTGAATTATGACTTTTTCAACTAAAATAAGTGTGTTTAAAGTCATTTCTGTGCATGAAACGGGTCAAAATTGAAGCTTTTGAGTAAGCAAAACTCTGTAAAAATGGCACTTTTGGTCACTGTGAGGGTTTAAAAAGTGGTTATTCAACATGAGGCACGATCCAATTGACATTTTGAATCATTTTTGGTACAGTCCCAAAAATCAATTTTCGGATGAAAAATGATGACTCCGGACATGTCGAACGTTCCCAAAATGGTCTATAATGATGAAATTTTAACATTTAATCTTTTGACTCTAAATTACTGTTGGATGTGAATTATGACTTTTTCAACTAAAATGAGTGTGTTTAAAGTCATTTCTGTGCCTGAAACGGGTCAAAATTGAAGCTTTTGAGTAAGCAAAACTCTGTAAAAATGGCACTTTTGGGCACTGTGAGGGTTTAAAAAGTAGTTATTCAACATGAGGCACGATCCAATTGACATTTTGAATCATTTTTGGTACAGTCCCAAAAATCAATTTTCGGATGAAAAACGATGACTCTGGACATGTCGAACGTTCCCAAAATGGTCTATAATGATGAAATTTTAACATTTAATCTTTTGACTCTAAATGACTGTTGGATGTGAATTATGACTTTTTCAACTAAAATAAGTGTGTTTAAAGTCATTTCTGTGCCTGAAACGGGTCAAAATTGAAGCTTTTGAGTAAGCAAAACTCTGTAAAAATGGCACTTTTGGTCACTGTGAGGGTTTAAAAAGTGGTTATTCAACATGAGGCACGATCCAATTGACATTTTGAATCATTTTTGGTACAGTCCAAAAAATCAATTTTCGGATGAAAAACGATGACTCCGGACATGTCGAACGTTCCCAAAATGGTCTATAATGATGAAATGTTAACATTTAATCTTTTGACTCTAAATGACTGTTGGATGTGAATTATGACTTTTTCAACTAAAATAAGTGTGTTTAAAGTCATTTCCGTGCCTGAAACGGGTCAAAATTGAAGCTTTTAAGTAAGCAAAACTCTGTAAAAATGGCAATTTTGGTCACTGTGAGGGTTTAAAAAGTGGTTATTGAACATGAGGCACGATCCAATTGACATTTTGAATCATTTTTGGTACAGTCCAAAAAATCAATTTTCGGATGAAAAACGATGACTCCGGACATGCCGAACGTTCCCAAAATGGTCTATAATGATGAAATTTTAACATTTAATCTTTTGACTCTAAATGACTGTTGGATGTGAATTATGACTTTTTCAACTAAAATAAGTGTGTTTAAAGTCATTTCTGTGCCTGAAACGGGTCAAAATTGAAGCTTTTGAGTAAGCAAAACTCTGTAAAAATGGCACTTTTGGTCACTGTGAGGGTTTAAAAAGTGGTTATTCAACATGAGGCACGATCCAATTGACATTTTGAATCATTTTTGGTACAGTCCAAAAAATCAATTTTCGGATGAAAAACGATGACTCCGGACATGTCGAACGTTCCCAAAATGGTCTATAATGATGAAATTTTAACATTTAATCTTTTGACTCTAAATGACTGTTGGATGTGAATTATGACTTTTTCAACTAAAATAAGTGTGTTTAAAGTCATTTCTGTGCCTGAAAAGGGTCAAAATTGAAGCTTTTGAGTAAGCAAAACTCTGTAAAAATGGCACTTTTGGTCACTGTGAGGGTTTAAAAAGTGGTTATTCAACATGAGGCACGATCCAATTGACATTTTGAATAATTTTTGGTACAGTCCCAAAAATCAATTTTCGGATGAAAAACGATGACTCCGGACATGTCGAACGTTCCCAAAATGGTCTATAATGATGAAATTTTAACATTTAATCTTTTGACTCTAAATGACTGTTGGATGTGCATTATGACTTTTTCAACTAAAATAAGTGTGTTTAAAGTCATTTCTGTGCCTGAAACGGGTCAAAATTGAAGCTTTTAAGTAAGCAAAACTCTGTAAAAATGGCAATTTTGGTCACTGTGAGGGTTTAAAAAGTGGTTATTGAACATGAGGCACGATCCAATTGACATTTTGAATCATTTTTGGTACAGTCCAAAAAATCAATTTTCGGATGAAAAACGGTGACTCCGGACATGTCGAACGTTCCCAAAATGGTCAATAATGATGAAATTTTAACATTTAATCTTTTGACTCTAAATGACTGTTGGATGTGAATTATGACTTTTTCAACTAAAATAAGTGTGTTTAAAGTCATTTCTGTGCCTGAAACGGGTCAAAATTGATGCTTTTGAGTAAGCAAAACTCTGTAAAAATGGCACTTTTGGGCACTGTGAGGGTTTAAAAAGTAGTTATTCAACATGAGGCACGATCCAATTGACATTTTGAATCATTTTTGGTACAGTCCCAAAAATCAATTTTCGGATGAAAAACGATGACTCTGGACATGTCGAACGTTCCCAAAATGGTCTATAATGATGAAATTTTAACATTTAATCTTTTGACTCTAAATGACTGTTGGATGTGAATTATGACTTTTTCAACTAAAATAAGTGTGTTTAAAGTCATTTCTGTGCCTGAAACGGGTCAAAATTGAAGCTTTTGAGTAAGCAAAACTCTGTAAAAATGGCACTTTTGGTCACTGTGAGGGTTTAAAAAGTGGTTATTCAACATGAGGCACGATCCAATTGACATTTTGAATCATTTTTGGTACAGTCCAAAAAATCAATTTTCGGATGAAAAACGATGACTCCGGACATGTCGAACGTTCCCAAAATGGTCTATAATGATGAAATTTTAACATTTAATCTTTTGACTCTAAATGACTGTTGGATGTGAATTATGACTTTTTCAACTAAAATAAGTGTGTTTAAAGTCATTTCTGTGCCTGAAACGGGTCAAAATTGATGCTTTTGAGTAAGCAAAACTCTGTAAAAATGGCACTTTTGGGCACTGTGAGGGTTTTAAAAGTAGTTATTCAACATGAGGCACGATCCAATTGACATTTTGAATCATTTTTGGTACAGTCCCAAAAATCAATTTTCGAATGAAAAACGATGACTCCGGACATGACGAACGTTCCCAAAATGGTCTATAATGATGAAATTTTAACATTTAATCTTTTGACTCTCAATGACTGTTGGATGTGAATTATGACTTTTTCAACTAAAATAAGTGTGTTTAAAGTCATTTCTGTGCCTGAAACGGGTCAAAATTGAAGCTTTTGAGTAAGCAAAACTCTGTAAAAATGGCACTTTTGGTCACTGTGAGGGTTTAAAAAGTGGTTATTCAACATGAGGCACGATCCAATTGACATTTTGAATCATTTTTGGTACAGTCCCAAAAATCAATTTTCGGATGAAAAATGATGACTCCGGACATGTCGAACATTCCCAAAATGGTCTATAATGATGAAATTTTAACATTTAATCTTTTGACTCTAAATGACTGTTGGATGTGAATTATGACTTTTTCAACTAAAATAAGTGTGTTTAAAGTCATTTCTGTGCATGAAACGGGTCAAAATTGAAGCTTTTGAGTAAGCAAAACTCTGTAAAAATGGCACTTTTGGTCACTGTGAGGGTTTAAAAAGTGGTTATTCAACATGAGGCACGATCCAATTGACATTTTGAATCATTTTTGGTACAGTCCCAAAAATCAATTTTCGGATGAAAAATGATGACTCCGGACATGTCGAACGTTCCCAAAATGGTCTATAATGATGAAATTTTAACATTTAATCTTTTGACTCTAAATTACTGTTGGATGTGAATTATGACTTTTTCAACTAAAATGAGTGTGTTTAAAGTCATTTCTGTGCCTGAAACGGGTCAAAATTGAAGCTTTTGAGTAAGCAAAACTCTGTAAAAATGGCACTTTTGGGCACTGTGAGGGTTTAAAAAGTAGTTATTCAACATGAGGCACGATCCAATTGACATTTTGAATCATTTTTGGTACAGTCCCAAAAATCAATTTTCGGATGAAAAACGATGACTCTGGACATGTCGAACGTTCCCAAAATGGTCTATAATGATGAAATTTTAACATTTAATCTTTTGACTCTAAATGACTGTTGGATGTGAATTATGACTTTTTCAACTAAAATAAGTGTGTTTAAAGTCATTTCTGTGCCTGAAACGGGTCAAAATTGAAGCTTTTGAGTAAGCAAAACTCTGTAAAAATGGCACTTTTGGTCACTGTGAGGGTTTAAAAAGTGGTTATTCAACATGAGGCACGATCCAATTGACATTTTGAATCATTTTTGGTACAGTCCAAAAAATCAATTTTCGGATGAAAAACGATGACTCCGGACATGTCGAACGTTCCCAAAATGGTCTATAATGATGAAATGTTAACATTTAATCTTTTGACTCTAAATGACTGTTGGATGTGAATTATGACTTTTTCAACTAAAATAAGTGTGTTTAAAGTCATTTCCGTGCCTGAAACGGGTCAAAATTGAAGCTTTTAAGTAAGCAAAACTCTGTAAAAATGGCAATTTTGGTCACTGTGAGGGTTTAAAAAGTGGTTATTGAACATGAGGCACGATCCAATTGACATTTTGAATCATTTTTGGTACAGTCCAAAAAATCAATTTTCGGATGAAAAACGATGACTCCGGACATGCCGAACGTTCCCAAAATGGTCTATAATGATGAAATTTTAACATTTAATCTTTTGACTCTAAATGACTGTTGGATGTGAATTATGACTTTTTCAACTAAAATAAGTGTGTTTAAAGTCATTTCTGTGCCTGAAACGGGTCAAAATTGAAGCTTTTGAGTAAGCAAAACTCTGTAAAAATGGCACTTTTGGTCACTGTGAGGGTTTAAAAAGTGGTTATTCAACATGAGGCACGATCCAATTGACATTTTGAATCATTTTTGGTACAGTCCAAAAAATCAATTTTCGGATGAAAAACGATGACTCCGGACATGTCGAACGTTCCCAAAATGGTCTATAATGATGAAATTTTAACATTTAATCTTTTGACTCTAAATGACTGTTGGATGTGAATTATGACTTTTTCAACTAAAATAAGTGTGTTTAAAGTCATTTCTGTGCCTGAAAAGGGTCAAAATTGAAGCTTTTGAGTAAGCAAAACTCTGTAAAAATGGCACTTTTGGTCACTGTGAGGGTTTAAAAAGTGGTTATTCAACATGAGGCACGATCCAATTGACATTTTGAATAATTTTTGGTACAGTCCCAAAAATCAATTTTCGGATGAAAAACGATGACTCCGGACATGTCGAACGTTCCCAAAATGGTCTATAATGATGAAATTTTAACATTTAATCTTTTGACTCTAAATGACTGTTGGATGTGCATTATGACTTTTTCAACTAAAATAAGTGTGTTTAAAGTCATTTCTGTGCCTGAAACGGGTCAAAATTGAAGCTTTTAAGTAAGCAAAACTCTGTAAAAATGGCAATTTTGGTCACTGTGAGGGTTTAAAAAGTGGTTATTGAACATGAGGCACGATCCAATTGACATTTTGAATCATTTTTGGTACAGTCCAAAAAATCAATTTTCGGATGAAAAACGGTGACTCCGGACATGTCGAACGTTCCCAAAATGGTCAATAATGATGAAATTTTAACATTTAATCTTTTGACTCTAAATGACTGTTGGATGTGAATTATGACTTTTTCAACTAAAATAAGTGTGTTTAAAGTCATTTCTGTGCCTGAAACGGGTCAAAATTGATGCTTTTGAGTAAGCAAAACTCTGTAAAAATGGCACTTTTGGGCACTGTGAGGGTTTAAAAAGTAGTTATTCAACATGAGGCACGATCCAATTGACATTTTGAATCATTTTTGGTACAGTCCCAAAAATCAATTTTCGGATGAAAAACGATGACTCTGGACATGTCGAACGTTCCCAAAATGGTCTATAATGATGAAATTTTAACATTTAATCTTTTGACTCTAAATGACTGTTGGATGTGAATTATGACTTTTTCAACTAAAATAAGTGTGTTTAAAGTCATTTCTGTGCCTGAAACGGGTCAAAATTGAAGCTTTTGAGTAAGCAAAACTCTGTAAAAATGGCACTTTTGGTCACTGTGAGGGTTTAAAAAGTGGTTATTCAACATGAGGCACGATCCAATTGACATTTTGAATCATTTTTGGTACAGTCCAAAAAATCAATTTTCGGATGAAAAACGATGACTCCGGACATGTCGAACGTTCCCAAAATGGTCTATAATGATGAAATTTTAACATTTAATCTTTTGACTCTAAATGACTGTTGGATGTAAATTATGACTTTTTCAACTAAAATAAGTGTGTTTAAAGTCATTTCTGTGCCTGAAACGGGTCAAAATTGAAGCTTTTGAGTAAGCAAAACTCTGTAAAAATGGCACTTTTGGTCACTGTGAGGGTTTAAAAAGTGGTTATTCAACATGAGGCACGATCCAATTGACATTTTGAATCATTTTTGGTACAGTCCCAAAAATCAATTTTCGGATGAAAAACGGTGACTCCGGACATGTCGAACGTTCCCAAAATGGTCAATAATGATGAAATTTTAACATTTAATCTTTTGACTCTAAATGACTGTTGGATGTGAATTATGACTTTTTCAACTAAAATAAGTGTGTTTAAAGTCATTTCTGTGCCTGAAACGGGTCAAAATTGATGCTTTTGAGTAAGCAAAACTCTGTAAAAATGGCACTTTTGGGCACTGTGAGGGTTTAAAAAGTAGTTATTCAACATGAGGCACGATCCAATTGACATTTTGAATCATTTTTGGTACAGTCCCAAAAATCAATTTTCGGATGAAAAACGATGACTCTGGACATGTCGAACGTTCCCAAAATGGTCTATAATGATGAAATTTTAACATTTAATCTTTTGACTCTAAATGACTGTTGGATGTGAATTATGACTTTTTCAACTAAAATAAGTGTGTTTAAAGTCATTTCTGTGCCTGAAACGGGTCAAAATTGAAGCTTTTGAGTAAGCAAAACTCTGTAAAAATGGCACTTTTGGTCACTGTGAGGGTTTAAAAAGTGGTTATTCAACATGAGGCACGATCCAATTGACATTTTGAATCATTTTTGGTACAGTCCAAAAAATCAATTTTCGGATGAAAAACGATGACTCCGGACATGTCGAACGTTCCCAAAATGGTCTATAATGATGAAATTTTAACATTTAATCTTTTGACTCTAAATGACTGTTGGATGTAAATTATGACTTTTTCAACTAAAATAAGTGTGTTTAAAGTCATTTCTGTGCCTGAAACGGGTCAAAATTGAAGCTTTTGAGTAAGCAAAACTCTGTAAAAATGGCACTTTTGGTCACTGTGAGGGTTTAAAAAGTGGTTATTCAACATGAGGCACGATCCAATTGACATTTTGAATCATTTTTGGTACAGTCCCAAAAATCAATTTTCGGATGAAAAATGATGACTCCGGACATGTCGAACATTCCCAAAATGGTCTATAATGATGAAATTTTAACATTTAATCTTTTGACTCTAAATGACTGTTGGATGTGAATTATGACTTTTTCAACTAAAATAAGTGTGTTTAAAGTCATTTCTGTGCATGAAACGGGTCAAAATTGAAGCTTTTGAGTAAGCAAAACTCTGTAAAAATGGCACTTTTGGTCACTGTGAGGGTCTAAAAAGTGGTTATTCAACATGAGGCACGATCCAATCGACATTTTGAATCATTTTTGGTACAGTCCCAAAAATCAATTTTCGGATGAAAAACGATGACTCCGGACATGTCGAACGTTCACAAAATGGTCTATAATGATGAAATTTTAACATTTAATCTTTTGACTCTAAATGACTGTTGGATGTGCATTATGACTTTTTCAACTAAAATAAGTGTGTTTAAAGTCATTTCTGTGCCTGAAACGGGTCAAAATTGAAGCTTTTGAGTAAGCAAAACTCTGTAAAAATGGCAATTTTGGTCACTGTGAAGGTTTAAAAAGTGGTTATTCAACATGAGGCATGATCCAATTGACATTTTGAATCATTTTTGGTACAGTCCAAAAAATCGATTTTCGGATGAAAAACGATGACTCCGGACATGTCGAACGTTCCCAAAATGGTCTATAATGATGAAATTTTAACATTTAATCTTTTGACTCTAAATGACTGTTGGATGTGAATTATGACTTTTTCAACTAAAATAAGTGTGTTTAAAGTCATTTCCGTGCCTGAAACGGGTCAAAATTGAAGCTTTTAAGTAAGCAAAACTCTGTAAAAATGGCAATTTTGGTCACTGTGAGGGTTTAAAAAGTGGTTATTCAACATGAGGCATGATCCAATTGACATTTTGAATCATTTTTGGTACAGTCCAAAAAATCGATTTTCGGATGAAAAACGATGACTCCGGACATGTCGAACGTTCCCAAAATGGTCTATAATGATGAAATTTTAACATTTAATCTTTTGACTCTAAATGACTGTTGGATGTAAATTATGACTTTTTCAACTAAAATAAGTGTGTTTAAAGTCATTTCTGTGCCTGAAACGGGTCAAAATTGAAGCTTTTGAGTAAGCAAAACTCTGTAAAAATGGCACTTTTGGTCACTGTGAGGGTTTAAAAAGTGGTTATTCAACATGAGGCACGATCCAATTGACATTTTGAATCATTTTTGGTACAGTCCCAAAAATCAATTTTCGGATGAAAAATGATGACTCCGGACATGTCGAACATTCCCAAAATGGTCTATAATGATGAAATTTTAACATTTAATCTTTTGACTCTAAATGACTGTTGGATGTGAATTATGACTTTTTCAACTAAAATAAGTGTGTTTAAAGTCATTTCTGTGCATGAAACGGGTCAAAATTGAAGCTTTTGAGTAAGCAAAACTCTGTAAAAATGGCACTTTTGGTCACTGTGAGGGTCTAAAAAGTGGTTATTCAACATGAGGCACGATCCAATCGACATTTTGAATCATTTTTGGTACAGTCCCAAAAATCAATTTTCGGATGAAAAACGATGACTCCGGACATGTCGAACGTTCACAAAATGGTCTATAATGATGAAATTTTAACATTTAATCTTTTGACTCTAAATGACTGTTGGATGTGCATTATGACTTTTTCAACTAAAATAAGTGTGTTTAAAGTCATTTCTGTGCCTGAAACGGGTCAAAATTGAAGCTTTTGAGTAAGCAAAACTCTGTAAAAATGGCAATTTTGGTCACTGTGAAGGTTTAAAAAGTGGTTATTCAACATGAGGCATGATCCAATTGACATTTTGAATCATTTTTGGTACAGTCCAAAAAATCGATTTTCGGATGAAAAACGATGACTCCGGACATGTCGAACGTTCCCAAAATGGTCTATAATGATGAAATTTTAACATTTAATCTTTTGACTCTAAATGACTGTTGGATGTGAATTATGACTTTTTCAACTAAAATAAGTGTGTTTAAAGTCATTTCCGTGCCTGAAACGGGTCAAAATTGAAGCTTTTAAGTAAGCAAAACTCTGTAAAAATGGCAATTTTGGTCACTGTGAGGGTTTAAAAAGTGGTTATTGAACATGAGGCACGATCCAATTGACATTTTGAATCATTTTTGGTACAGTCCAAAAAATCAATTTTCGGATGAAAAACGATGACTCCGGACATGCCGAACGTTCCCAAAATGGTCTATAATGCTGAAATTTTAACATTTAATCTTTTGACTCTAAATGACTGTTGGATGTGAATTATGACTTTTTCAACTAAAATAAGTGTGTTTAAAGTCATTTCTGTGCCTGAAACGGGTCAAAATTGAAGCTTTTGAGTAAGCAAAACTCTGTAAAAATGGCACTTTTGGTCACTGTGAGGGTTTAAAAAGTGGTTATTCAACATGAGGCACGATCCAATTGACATTTTGAATCATTTTTGGTACAGTCCAAAAAATCAATTTTCGGATGAAAAACGATGACTCCGGACATGTCGAACGTTCCCAAAATGGTCTATAATGATGAAATTTTAACATTTAATCTTTTGACTCTAAATGACTGTTGGATGTGAATTATGACTTTTTCAACTAAAATAAGTGTGTTTAAAGTCATTTCTGTGCCTGAAAAGGGTCAAAATTGAAGCTTTTGAGTAAGCAAAACTCTGTAAAAATGGCACTTTTGGTCACTGTGAGGGTTTAAAAAGTGGTTATTCAACATGAGGCACGATCCAATTGACATTTTGAATAATTTTTGGTACAGTCCCAAAAATCAATTTTCGGATGAAAAACGATGACTCCGGACATGTCGAACGTTCCCAAAATGGTCTATAATGATGAAATTTTAACATTTAATCTTTTGACTCTAAATGACTGTTGGATGTGCATTATGACTTTTTCAACTAAAATAAGTGTGTTTAAAGTCATTTCTGTGCCTGAAACGGGTCAAAATTGAAGCTTTTGAGTAAGCAAAACTCTGTAAAAATGGCAATTTTGGTCACTGTGAGGGTTTAAAAAGTGGTTATTCAACATGAGGCACGATACAATTGACATTTTGAATCATTTTTGGTACAGTCCAAAAAATCAATTTTCGGATGAAAAACGATGACTCCGGACATGTCGAACGTTCCCAAAATGGTCTATAATGATGACATTTTAACATTTAATCTTTTGACTCTAAATGACTGTTGGATGTGAATTATGACTTTTTCAACTAAAATAAGTGTGTTTAAAGTCATTTCTGTGCCTGAAACGGGTCAAAATTGAAGCTTTTGAGTAAGCAAAACTCTGTAAAAATGGCACTTTTGGTCACTGTGAGGGTTTAAAAAGTGGTTATTCAACATGAGGCACGATCCAATTGACATTTTGAATCATTTTTGGTACAGTCCCAAAAATCCATTTTCGGATGAAAAACGATGATTCCGGACATGTCGAACGTTCCCAAAATGGTCTATAATGATGAAATTTTAACATTTAATCTTTTGACTCTAAATGACTGTTGGATGTGAAATATGACTTTTTCAACTTAAATGAGTGTGTTTAAAGTCATTTCTGTGCCTGAAACGGGTCAAAATTGAAGCTTTTGAGTAAGCAAAACTCTGTAAAAATGGCACTTTTGGTCACTGTGAGGGTTTAAAAAGTGGTTATTCAACATGAGGCACGATCCAATTGACATTTTGAATCATTTTTGGTACAGTCCCAAAAATCAATTTTCGGATGAAAAACGATGACTCCGGACATGTCGAACGTTCCCAAAATGGTCTATAATGATGAAATTTTAACATTTAATCTTTTGACTCTAAATGACTGTTGGATGTGCATTATGACTTTTTCAACTAAAATAAGTGTGTTTAAAGTCATTTCTGTGCCTGAAACGGGTCAAAATTGAAGCTTTTGAGTAAGCAAAACTCTGTAAAAATGGCAATGTTGGTCACTGTGAAGGTTTAAAAAGTGGTTATTCAACATGAGGCATGTTCCAATTGACATTTTGAATCATTTTTGGTACAGTCCCAAAAATCAATTTTCGGATGAAAAACGATGACTCCGGACATGTCGAACGTTCCCAAAATGGTCTATAATGATGAAATTTTAACATTTAATCTTTTGACTCTAAATGACTGTTGGATGTGAATTATGACTTTTTCAACTAAAATAAGTGTGTTTAAAGTCATTTCTGTGCCTGAAACGGGTCAAAATTGAAGCTTTTGAGTAAGCAAAACTCTGTAAAAATGGCACTTTTGGTCACTGTGAGGGTTTAAAAAGTGGTTATTCAACATGAGGCACGATCCAATTGACATTTTGAATCATTTTTGGTACAGTCCAAAAAATCAATTTTCGGATGAAAAACGATGACTCCGGACATGTCGAACGTTCCCAAAATGGTCTATAATGATGAAATTTTAACATTTAATCTTTTGACTCTAAATGACTGTTGGATGTAAATTATGACTTTTTCAACTAAAATAAGTGTGTTTAAAGTCATTTCTGTGCCTGAAACGGGTCAAAATTGAAGCTTTTGAGTAAGCAAAACTCTGTAAAAATGGCACTTTTGGTCACTGTGAGGGTTTAAAAAGTGGTTATTCAACATGAGGCACGATCCAATTGACATTTTGAATAATTTTTGGTACAGTCCCAAAAATCAATTTTCGGATGAAAAACGATGACTCCGGACATGTCGAACGTTCCCAAAATGGTCTATAATGATGAAATTTTAACATTTAATCTTTTGACTCTAAATGACTGTTGGATGTGCATTATGACTTTTTCAACTAAAATAAGTGTGTTTAAAGTCATTTCTGTGCCTGAAACGGGTCAAAATTGAAGCTTTTGAGTAAGCAAAACTCTGTAAAAATGGCAATGTTGGTCACTGTGAGGGTTTAAAAAGTGGTTATTCAACATGAGGCACGATCCAATTGACATTTTGAATCATTTTTGGTACAGTCCAAAAAATCGATTTTCGGATGAAAAACGATGACTCCGGACATGTCGAACGTTCCCAAAATGGTCTATAATGATGAAATTTTAACATTTAATCTTTTGACTCTAAATGACTGTTGGATGTGAATTATGACTTTTTCAACTAAAATAAGTGTGTTTAAAGTCATTTCCGTGCCTGAAACGGGTCAAAATTGAAGCTTTTATGTAAGCAAAACTCTGTAAAAATGGCAATTTTGGTCACTGTGAGGGTTTAAAAAGTGGTTATTGAACATGAGGCACGATCCAATTGACATTTTGAATCATTTTTGGTACAGTCCAAAAAATCAATTTTCGGATGAAAAACGATGACTCTGGACATGTCGAACGTTCCCAAAATGGTCAATAATGATGAAATTTTAACATTTAATCTTTTGACTCTAAATGACTGTTGGATGTGAATTATGACTTTTTCAACTAAAATAAGTGTGTTTAAAGTCATTTCTGTGCCTGAAACGGGTCAAAATTGATGCTTTTGAGTAAGCAAAACTCTGTAAAAATGGCACTTTTGGGCACTGTGAGGGTTTAAAAAGTAGTTATTCAACATGAGGCACGATCCAATTGACATTTTGAATCATTTTTGGTACAGTCCCAAAAATCAATTTTCGAATGAAAAACGATGACTCCGGACATGTCGAACGTTCCCAAAATGGTCTATAATGATGAAATTTTAACATTTAATCTTTTGACTCTCAATGACTGTTGGATGTGAATTATGACTTTTTCAACTAAAATAAGTGTGTTTAAAGTCATTTCTGTGCCTGAAACGGGTCAAAATTGAAGCTTTTGAGTAAGCAAAACTCTGTAAAAATGGCACTTTTGGTCACTGTGAGGGTTTAAAAAGTGGTTATTCAACATGAGGCACGATCCAATTGACATTTTGAATCATTTTTGGTACAGTCCAAAAAATCAATTTTCGGATGAAAAACGATGACTCCGGACATGTCGAACGTTCCCAAAATGGTCTATAATGATGAAATTTTAACATTTAATCTTTTGACTCTAAATGACTGTTGGATGTAAATTATGACTTTTTCAACTAAAATAAGTGTGTTTAAAGTCATTTCTGTGCCTGAAACGGGTCAAAATTGAAGCTTTTGAGTAAGCAAAACTCTGTAAAAATGGCACTTTTGGTCACTGTGAGGGTTTAAAAAGTGGTTATTCAACATGAGGCACGATCCAATTGACATTTTGAATCATTTTTGGTACAGTCCCAAAAATCAATTTTCGGATGAAAAATGATGACTCCGGACATGTCGAACGTTCCCAAAATGGTCTATAATGATGAAATTTTAACATTTAATCTTTTGACTCTAAATTACTGTTGGATGTGAATTATGACTTTTTCAACTAAAATGAGTGTGTTTAAAGTCATTTCTGTGCCTGAAACGGGTCAAAATTGAAGCTTTTGAGTAAGCAAAACTCTGTAAAAATGGCACTTTTGGGCACTGTGAGGGTTTAAAAAGTAGTTATTCAACATGAGGCACGATCCAATTGACATTTTGAATCATTTTTGGTACAGTCCCAAAAATCAATTTTCGGATGAAAAACGATGACTCTGGACATGTCGAACGTTCCCAAAATGGTCTATAATGATGAAATTTTAACATTTAATCTTTTGACTCTAAATGACTGTTGGATGTGAATTATGACTTTTTCAACTAAAATAAGTGTGTTTAAAGTCATTTCTGTGCCTGAAACGGGTCAAAATTGAAGCTTTTGAGTAAGCAAAACTCTGTAAAAATGGCACTTTTGGTCACTGTGAGGGTTTAAAAAGTGGTTATTCAACATGAGGCACGATCCAATTGACATTTTGAATCATTTTTGGTACAGTCCAAAAAATCAATTTTCGGATGAAAAACGATGACTCCGGACATGTCGAACGTTCCCAAAATGGTCTATAATGATGAAATGTTAACATTTAATCTTTTGACTCTAAATGACTGTTGGATGTGAATTATGACTTTTTCAACTAAAATAAGTGTGTTTAAAGTCATTTCCGTGCCTGAAACGGGTCAAAATTGAAGCTTTTAAGTAAGCAAAACTCTGTAAAAATGGCAATTTTGGTCACTGTGAGGGTTTAAAAAGTGGTTATTGAACATGAGGCACGATCCAATTGACATTTTGAATCATTTTTGGTACAGTCCAAAAAATCAATTTTCGGATGAAAAACGATGACTCCGGACATGTCGAACGTTCCAAAATGGTCAATAATGATGAAATTTTAACATTTAATCTTTTGACTCTAAATGACTGTTGGATGTGAATTATGACTTTTTCAACTAAAATAAGTGTGTTTAAAGTCATTTCTGTGCCTGAAACGGGTCAAAATTGATGCTTTTGAGTAAGCAAAACTCTGTAAAAATGGCACTTTTGGGCACTGTGAGGGTTTAAAAAGTAGTTATTCAACATGAGGCACGATCCAATTGACATTTTGAATCATTTTTGGTACAGTCCCAAAAATCAATTTTCGGATGAAAAACGATGACTCTGGACATGTCGAACGTTCCCAAAATGGTCTATAATGATGAAATTTTAACATTTAATCTTTTGACTCTAAATGACTGTTGGATGTGAATTATGACTTTTTCAACTAAAATAAGTGTGTTTAAAGTCATTTCTGTGCCTGAAACGGGTCAAAATTGAAGCTTTTGAGTAAGCAAAACTCTGTAAAAATGGCACTTTTGGTCACTGTGAGGGTTTAAAAAGTGGTTATTCAACATGAGGCACGATCCAATTGACATTTTGAATCATTTTTGGTACAGTCCAAAAAATCAATTTTCGGATGAAAAACGATGACTCCGGACATGTCGAACGTTCCCAAAATGGTCTATAATGATGAAATTTTAACATTTAATCTTTTGACTCTAAATGACTGTTGGATGTAAATTATGACTTTTTCAACTAAAATAAGTGTGTTTAAAGTCATTTCTGTGCCTGAAACGGGTCAAAATTGAAGCTTTTGAGTAAGCAAAACTCCGTAAAAATGGCACTTTTGGTCACTGTGAGGGTTTAAAAAGTGGTTATTCAACATGAGGCACGATCCAATTGACATTTTGAATCATTTTTGGTACAGTCCCAAAAATCAATTTTCGGATGAAAAATGATGACTCCGGACATGTCGAACGTTCCCAAAATGGTCTATAATGATGAAATTTTAACATTTAATCTTTTGACTCTAAATTACTGTTGGATGTGAATTATGACTTTTTCAACTAAAATGAGTGTGTTTAAAGTCATTTCTGTGCCTGAAACGGGTCAAAATTGAAGCTTTTGAGTAAGCAAAACTCTGTAAAAATGGCACTTTTGGGCACTGTGAGGGTTTAAAAAGTAGTTATTCAACATGAGGCACGATCCAATTGACATTTTGAATCATTTTTGGTACAGTCCCAAAAATCAATTTTCGGATGAAAAACGATGACTCTGGACATGTCGAACGTTCCCAAAATGGTCTATAATGATGAAATTTTAACATTTAATCTTTTGACTCTAAATGACTGTTGGATGTGAATTATGACTTTTTCAACTAAAATAAGTGTGTTTAAAGTCATTTCTGTGCCTGAAATGGGTCAAAATTGAAGCTTTTGAGTAAGCAAAACTCTGTAAAAATGGCACTTTTGGTCACTGTGAGGGTTTAAAAAGTGGTTATTCAACATGAGGCACGATCCAATTGACATTTTGAATCATTTTTGGTACAGTCCAAAAAATCAATTTTCGGATGAAAAACGATGACTCCGGACATGTCGAACGTTCCCAAAATGGTCTATAATGATGAAATGTTAACATTTAATCTTTTGACTCTAAATGACTGTTGGATGTGAATTATGACTTTTTCAACTAAAATAAGTGTGTTTAAAGTCATTTCCGTGCCTGAAACGGGTCAAAATTGAAGCTTTTAAGTAAGCAAAACTCTGTAAAAATGGCAATTTTGGTCACTGTGAGGGTTTAAAAAGTCGTTATTGAACATGAGGCACGATCCAATTGACATTTTGAATCATTTTTGGTACAGTCCAAAAAATCAATTTTCGGATGAAAAACGATGACTCCGGACATGTCGAACGTTCCAAAATGGTCAATAATGATGAAATTTTAACATTTAATCTTTTGACTCTAAATGACTGTTGGATGTGAATTATGACTTTTTCAACTAAAATAAGTGTGTTTAAAGTCATTTCTGTGCCTGAAACGGGTCAAAATTGATGCTTTTGAGTAAGCAAAACTCTGTAAAAATGGCACTTTTGGGCACTGTGAGGGTTTAAAAAGTAGTTATTCAACATGAGGCACGATCCAATTGACATTTTGAATCATTTTTGGTACAGTCCCAAAAATCAATTTTCGGATGAAAAACGATGACTCTGGACATGTCGAACGTTCCCAAAATGGTCTATAATGATGAAATTTTAACATTTAATCTTTTGACTCTAAATGACTGTTGGATGTGAATTATGACTTTTTCAACTAAAATAAGTGTGTTTAAAGTCATTTCTGTGCCTGAAACGGGTCAAAATTGAAGCTTTTGAGTAAGCAAAACTCTGTAAAAATGGCACTTTTGGTCACTGTGAGGGTTTAAAAAGTGGTTATTCAACATGAGGCACGATCCAATTGACATTTTTAATCATTTTTGGTACAGTCCAAAAAATCAATTTTCGGATGAAAAACGATGACTCCGGACATGTCGAACGTTCCCAAAATGGTCTATAATGATGAAATTTTAACATTTAATCTTTTGACTCTAAATGACTGTTGGATGTAAATTATGACTTTTTCAACTAAAATAAGTGTGTTTAAAGTCATTTCTGTGCCTGAAACGGGTCAAAATTGAAGCTTTTGAGTAAGCAAAACTCTGTAAAAATGGCACTTTTGGTCACTGTGAGGGTTTAAAAAGTGGTTATTCAACATGAGGCACGATCCAATTGACATTTTGAATCATTTTTGGTACAGTCCCAAAAATCAATTTTCGGATGAAAAATGATGACTCCGGACATGTCGAACGTTCCCAAAATGGTCTATAATGATGAAATTTTAACATTTAATCTTTTGACTCTAAATGACTGTTGGATGTGAATTATGACTTTTTCAACTAAAATAAGTGTGTTTAAAGTCATTTCTGTGCATGAAACGGGTCAAAATTGAAGCTTTTGAGTAAGAAAAACTCTGTAAAAATGGCACTTTTGGTCACTGTGAGGGTTTAAAAAGTGGTTATTCAACATGAGGCACGATCCAATCGACATTTTGAATCATTTTTGGTACAGTCCCAAAAATCAATTTTCGGATGAAAAACGATGACTCCGGACATGTCGAACGTTCACAAAATGGTCTATAATGATGAAATTTTAACATTTAATCTTTTGACTCTAAATGACTGTTGGATGTGCATTATGACTTTTTCAACTAAAATAAGTGTGTTTAAAGTCATTTCTGTGCCTGAAACGGGTCAAAATTGAAACTTTTGAGTAAGCAAAACTCTGTAAAAATGGCAATTTTGGTCACTGTGAAGGTTTAAAAAGTGGTTATTCAACATGAGGCATGATCCAATTGACATTTTGAATCATTTTTGGTACAGTCCAAAAAATCGATTTTCGGATGAAAAACGATGACTCCGGACATGTCGAACGTTCCCAAAATGGTCTATAATGATGAAATTTTAACATTTAATCTTTTGACTCTAAATGACTGTTGGATGTGAATTATGACTTTTTCAACTAAAATAAGTGTGTTTAAAGTCATTTCCGTGCCTGAAACGGTTCAAAATTGAAGCTTTTAAGTAAGCAAAACTCTGTAAAAATGGCAATTTTGGTCACTGTGAGGGTTTAAAAAGTGGTTATTGAACATGAGGCACGATCCAATTGACATTTTGAATCATTTTTGGTACAGTCCAAAAAATCAATTTTCGGATGAAAAACGATGACTCCGGACATGTCGAACGTTCCCAAAATGGTCAATAATGATGAAATTTTAACATTTAATCTTTTGACTCTAAATGACTGTTGGATGTGAATTATGACTTTTTCAACTAAAATAAGTGTGTTTAAAGTCATTTCTGTGCCTGAAACGGGTCAAAATTGAAGCTTTTGAGTAAGCAAAACTCTGTAAAAATGGCACTTTTGGTCACTGTGAGGGTTTAAAAAGTGGTTATTCAACATGAGGCACGATCCAATTGACATTTTGAATCATTTTTGGTACAGTCCCAAAAATCAATTTTCGGATGAAAAATGATGACTCCGGACATGTCGAACGTTCCCAAAATGGTCTATAATGATGAAATTTTAACATTTAATCTTTTGACTCTAAATGACTGTTGGATGTGAATTATGACTTTTTCAACTAAAATAAGTGTGTTTAAAGTCATTTCTGTGCATGAAACGGGTCAAAATTGAAGCTTTTGAGTAAGAAAAACTCTGTAAAAATGGCACTTTTGGTCACTGTGAGGGTTTAAAAAGTGGTTATTCAACATGAGGCACGATCCAATCGACATTTTGAATCATTTTTGGTACAGTCCCAAAAATCAATTTTCGGATGAAAAACGATGACTCCGGACATGTCGAACGTTCACAAAATGGTCTATAATGATGAAATTTTAACATTTAATCTTTTGACTCTAAATGACTGTTGGATGTGCATTATGACTTTTTCAACTAAAATAAGTGTGTTTAAAGTCATTTCTGTGCCTGAAACGGGTCAAAATTGAAGCTTTTGAGTAAGCAAAACTCTGTAAAAATGGCAATTTTGGTCACTGTGAAGGTTTAAAAAGTGGTTATTCAACATGAGGCATGATCCAATTGACATTTTGAATCATTTTTGGTACAGTCCAAAAAATCGATTTTCGGATGAAAAACGATGACTCCGGACATGTCGAACGTTCCCAAAATGGTCTATAATGATGAAATTTTAACATTTAATCTTTTGACTCTAAATGACTGTTGGATGTGAATTATGACTTTTTCAACTAAAATAAGTGTGTTTAAAGTCATTTCCGTGCCTAAAACGGGTCAAAATTGAAGCTTTTAAGTAAGCAAAACTCTGTAAAAATGGCAATTTTGGTCACTGTGAGGGTTTAAAAAGTGGTTATTGAACATGAGGCACGATCCAATTGACATTTTGAATCATTTTTGGTACAGTCCAAAAAATCAATTTTCGGATGAAAAACGATGACTCCGGACATGTCGAACGTTCCCAAAATGGTCAATAATGATGAAATTTTAACATTTAATCTTTTGACTCTAAATGACTGTTGGATGTGAATTATGACTTTTTCAACTAAAATAAGTGTGTTTAAAGTCATTTCTGTGCCTGAAACGGGTCAAAATTGATGCTTTTGAGTAAGCAAAACTCTGTAAAAATGGCACTTTTGGGCACTGTGAGGGTTTAAAAAGTAGTTATTCAACATGAGGCACGATCCAATTGACATTTTGAATCATTTTTGGTACAGTCCCAAAAATCAATTTTCGGATGAAAAACGATGACTCCGGACATGTCGAACGTTCCCAAAATGGTCTATAATGATGAAATTTTAACATTTAATCTTTTGACTCTAAATGACTGTTGGATGTGAATTATGACTTTTTCAACTAAAATAAGTGTGTTTAAAGTCATTTCTGTGCCTGAAACGGGTCAAAATTGAAGCTTTTGAGTAAGCAAAACTCTGTAAAAATGGCACTTTTGGTCACTGTGAGGGTTTAAAAAGTGGTTATTCAACATGAGGCACGATCCAATTGACATTTTGAATCATTTTTGGTACAGTCCAAAAAATCAATTTTCGGATGAAAAACGATGACTCCGGACATGTCGAACGTTCCCAAAATGGTCTATAATGATGAAATTTTAACATTTAATCTTTTGACTCCAAATGACTGTTGGATGTGCATTATGACTTTTTCAACTAAAATAAGTGTGTTTAAAGTCATTTCTGTGCCTGAAACGGGTCAAAATTGAAGCTTTTGAGTAAGCAAAACTCTGTAAAAATTGCACTTTTGGTCACTGTGAGGGTTTAAAAAGTGGTTATTCAACATGAGGCACGATCCAATTGACATTTTGAATCATTTTTGGTACAGTCCCAAAAATCAATTTTCGGATGAAAAATGATGACTCCGGACATGTCGAACGTTCCCAAAATGGTCTATAATGATGAAATTTTAACATTTAATCTTTTGACTCTAAATGACTGTTGGATGTGAATTATGACTTTTTCAACTAAAATAAGTGTGTTTAAAGGCATTTCTGTGCATGAAACGGGTCAAAATTGAAGCTTTTGAGTAAGCAAAACTCTGTAAAAATGGCACTTTTGGTCACTGTGAGGGTTTAAAAGGTGGTTATTCAACATGAGGCACGATCCAATCGACATTTTGAATCATTTTTGGTACAGTCCCAAAAATCAATTTTCGGATGAAAAACGATGACTCCGGACATGTCGAACGTTCACAAAATGGTCTATAATGATGAAATTTTAACATTTAATCTTTTGACTCTAAATGACTGTTGGATGTGCATTATGACTTTTTCAACTAAAATAAGTGTGTTTAAAGTCATTTCTGTGCCTGAAACGGGTCAAAATTGAAGCTTTTGAGTAAGCAAAACTCTGTAAAAATGGCAATTTTGGTCACTGTGAAGGTTTAAAAAGTGGTTATTCAACATGAGGCATGATCCAATTGACATTTTGAATCATTTTTGGTACAGTCCAAAAAATCGATTTTCGGATGAAAAACGATGACTCCGGACATGTCAAACGTTCCCAAAATGGTCTATAATGATGAAATTTTAACATTTAATCTTTTGACTCTAAATGACTGTTGGATGTGAATTATGACTTTTTCAACTAAAATAAGTGTGTTTAAAGTCATTTCCGTGCCTGAAACGGGTCAAAATTGAAGCTTTTAAGTAAGCAAAACTCTGTAAAAATGGCAATTTTGGTCACTGTGAGGGTTTAAAAAGTGGTTATTGAACATGATGCACGATCCAATTGACATTTTGAATCATTTTTGGTACAGTCCAAAAAATCAATTTTCGGATGAAAAACGATGACTCCGGACATGTCGAACGTTCCCAAAATGGTCAATAATGATGAAATTTTAACATTTAATCTTTTGACTCTAAATGACTGTTGGATGTGAATTATGACTTTTTCAACTAAAATAAGTGTGTTTAAAGTCATTTCTGTGCCTGAAACGGGTCAAAATTGATGCTTTTGAGTAAGCAAAACTCTGTAAAAATGGCACTTTTGGGCACTGTGAGGGTTTAAAAAGTAGTTATTCAACATGAGGCACGATCCAATTGACATTTTGAATCATTTTTGGTACAGTCCAAAAAATCAATTTTCGGATGAAAAACGATGACTCCGGACATGTCGAACGTTCCCAAAATGGTCTATAATGATGAAATTTTAACATTTAATCTTTTGACTCTAAATGACTGTTGGATGTAAATTATGACTTTTTCAACTAAAATAAGTGTGTTTAAAGTCATTTCTGTGCCTGAAACGGGTCAAAATTGAAGCTTTTGAGTAAGCAAAACTCTGTAAAAATGGCACTTTTGGTCACTGTGAGGGTTTAAAAAGTGGTTATTCAACATGAGGCACGATCCAATTGACATTTTGAATCATTTTTGGTACAGTCCCAAAAATCAATTTTCGGATGAAAAATGATGACTCCGGACATGTCGAACGTTCCCAAAATGGTCTATAATGATGAAATTTTAACATTTAATCTTTTGACTCTAAATTACTGTTGGATGTGAATTATGACTTTTTCAACTAAAATAAGTGTGTTTAAAGTCATTTCTGTGCCTGAAACGTTTCAAAATTGAAGCTTTTGAGTAATCAAAACTCTGTAAAAATGGCACTTTTGGTCACTGTGAGGGTTTAAAAAGTGGTTATTCAACATGAGGCACGATCCAATTGACATTTTGAATCATTTTTGGTACAGTCCCAAAAATCAATTTTCGGATGAAAAACGATGACTCCGGACATGTCGAACGTTCCCAAAATGGTCTATAATGATGAAATTTTAACATTTAATCTTTTGACTCCAAATGACTGTTGGATGTGCATTATGACTTTTTCAACTAAAATAAGTGTGTTTAAAGTCATTTCTGTGCCTGAAACGGGTCAAAATTGAAGCTTTTGAGTAAGCAAAACTCTGTAAAAATGGCAATTTTGGTCACTGTGAGGGTTTAAAAAGTGGTTATTCAACATGAGGCACGATCCAATTGACATTTTGAATCATTTTTGGTACAGTCCAAAAAATCAATTTTCGGATGAAAAACGATGACTCCGGACATGCCGAACGTTCCCAAAATGGTCTATAATGATGAAATTTTAACATTTAATATTTTGACTCTAAATGACTGTTGGATGTGAATTATGACTTTTTCAACTAAAATAAGTGTGTTTAAAGTCATTTCTGTGCCTGAAACGGGTCAAAATTGAAGCTTTTGAGTAAGCAAAACTCTGTAAAAATGGCACTTTTGGTCACTGTGAGGGTTTAAAAAGTGGTTATTCAACATGAGGCACGATCCAATTGACATTTTGAATCATTTTTGGTACAGTCCAAAAAATCAATTTTCGGATGAAAAACGATGACTCCGGACATGTCGAACGTTCCCAAAATGGTCTATAATGATGAAATTTTAACATTTAATCTTTTGACTGTAAATGACTGTTGGATGTGAATTATGACTTTTTCAACTAAAATAAGTGTGTTTAAAGTCATTTCTGTGCCTGAAACGGGTCAAAATTGAAGCTTTTGAGTAAGCAAAACTCTGTAAAAATGGCACTTTTGGGAACTGTGAGGGTTTAAAAAGTGGTTATTCAACATGAGGCACGATCCAATTGACATTTTGAATCATTTTTGGTACAGTCCCAAAATCAATTTTCGGATGAAAAACGATGACTCCGGACATGTCGAACGTTCCCAAAATGGTCTATAATGATGAAATTTTAACATTTAATCTTTTGACTCTAAATGACTGTTGGATGTGCATTATGACTTTTTCAACTAAAATAAGTGTGTTTAAAGTCATTTCTGTGCCTGAAACGGGTCAAAATTGAAGCTTTTGAGTAAGCAAAACTCTGTAAAAATGGCACTTTTGGTCACTGTGAGGGTTTAAAAAGTGGTTATTCAACATGAGGCACGATCCAATTGACATTTTGAATCATTTTTGGTACAGTCCAAAAAATCAATTTTCGGATGAAAAACGATGACTCCGGACATGTCGAACGTTCCCAAAATGGTCTATAATGATGAAATTTTAACATTTAAAATTTTGACTCTAAATGACTGTTGGATGTGAATTATGACTTTTTCAACTAAAATAAGTGTGTTTAAAGTCATTTCTGTGCCTGAAACGGGTCAAAATTGAAGCTTTTGAGTAAGCAAAACTCTATAAAAATGGCACTTTTGGTCACTGTGAGGGTTTAAAAAGTGGTTATTCAACATGAGGCACGATCCAATTGACATTTTGAATCATTTTTGGTACAGTCCAAAAAATCAATTTTCGGATGAAAAACGATGACTTCGGACATGCCGAACGTTCCCAAAATGGTCTATAACCTCTTCGCCGCTAATGACAAGGGTAACTCGTCATGGACTTTCCATTGATTTCAATGGAAATTACATTGAAGCTGTAAAATAGCCTTAGCAGTAAAGGGGTTAATGATGAAATTTTAACATTTAATCTTTTGACTCTAAATGACTGTTGGATGTGAATTATGACTTTTTCAACTAAAATAAGTGTGTTTAAAGTCATTTCTGTGCCTGAAACGGGTCAAAATTGAAGCTTTTGAGTAAGCAAAACTCTGTAAAAATGGCACTTTTGGTCACTGTGAGGGTTTAAAAAGTTGTTATTCAACATGAGGCACGATCCAATTGACATTTTGAATCATTTTTGGTACAGTCCAAAAAAATCAATTTTCGGATGAAAAACGATGACTCCGGACATGTCTAACGTTCCCAAAATGGTCTATAATGATGAAATTTTAACATTTAATCTTTTGACTCTAAATGACTGTTGGGTGTGAAATATGACTTTTATAACTTAAATAAGTGTGTTTAAAGTCATTTCTGTGCCTGAAACGGGTCAAAATTGAAGCTTTTGAGTAAGCAAAACTCTGTAAAAATGGCACTTTTGGTCACTGTGAGGGTTTAAAAAGTGGCTATTCAACATGAGGCACGATCCAATTGACATTTTGAATCATTTTTGGTACAGTCCAAAAAAATCAATTTTCGGATGAAAGACGATGACTCCGGACATGTCTAACGTTCCCAAAATGGTCTATAATGATGAAATTTTAACATTTAATCTTTTGACTGTAAATGACTGTTGGATGTGAATTATGACTTTTTCAACTAAAATAAGTGTGTTTAAAGTCATTTCTGTGCCTGAAACGGGTCAAAATTGAAGCTTTTGAGTAAGCAAAACTCTGTAAAAATGGCACTTTTGGGCACTGTGAGGGTTTAAAAAGTGGTTATTCAACATGAGGCACGATCCAATTGACATTTTGAATCATTTTTGGTACAGTCCCAAAAATCAATTTTCGGATGAAAAACGATGACTCCGGACATGTCGAACGTTCCCAAAATGGTCTATAATGATGAAATTTTAACATTTAATCTTTTGACTCTAAATGACTGTTGGATGTGCATTATGACTTTTTCAACTAAAATAAGTGTGTTTAAAGTCATTTCTGTGCCTGAAACGGGTCAAAATTGAAGCTTTTGAGTAAGCAAAACTCTGTAAAAATGGCACTTTTGGTCACTGTGAGGGTTTAAAAAGTGGTTATTCAACATGAGGCACGATCCAATTGACATTTTGAATCATTTTTGGTACAGTCCAAAAAATCAATTTTCGGATGAAAAACGATGACTCCGGACATGTCGAACGTTCCCAAAATGGTCTATAATGATGAAATTTTAACATTTAATCTTTTGACTCTAAATGACTGTTTGATGTGAATTATGACTTTTTCAACTAAAATAAGTGTGTTTAAAGTCATTTCTGTGCCTGAAACGGGTCAAAATTGAAGCTTTTGAGTAAGCAAAACTCTGTAAAAATGGCACTTTTGGTCACTGTGAGGGTTTAAAAAGTGGTTATTCAACATGAGGCACGATCCAATTGACATTTTGAATCATTTTTGGTACAGTCCAAAAAATCAATTTTCGGATGAAAAACGATGACTCCGGACATGCCGAACGTTCCCAAAATGGTCTTTAATGATGAAATTTTAACATTTAATCTTTTGACACTAAATGACTGTTGGATGTGAATTATGACTTTTTCAACTAAAATAAGTGTGTTTAAAGTCATTTCTGTGCCTGAAACGGGTCAAAATTGAAGCTTTTGAGTAAGCAAAACTCTGTAAAAATGGCACTTTTGGTCACTGTGAGGGTTTAAAAAGTTGTTATTCAACATGAGGCACGATCCAATTGACATTTTGAATCATTTTTGGTACAGTCCAAAAAAATCAATTTTCGGATGAAAAACGATGACTCCGGACATGTCTAACGTTCCCAAAATGGTCTATAATGATGAAATTTTAACATTTAATCTTTTGACTCTAAATGACTGTTGGGTGTGAAATATGACTTTTTCAACTTAAATAAGTGTGTTTAAAGTCATTTCTGTGCCTGAAACGGGTCAAAATTGAAGCTTTTGAGTAAGCAAAACTCTGTAAAAATGGCACTTTTGGTCACTGTGAGGGTTTAAAAAGTGGTTATTCAACATGAGGCACGATCCAATTGACATTTTGAATCATTTTTGGTACAGTCCCAAAAATCAATTTTCGGATGAAAAACGATGACTCCGGACATGCCGAACGTTCCCAAAATGGTCTATAATGATGAAATTTTAACATTTAATCTTTTGACTCTAAATGACTGTTGGATGTGAATTATGACTTTTTCAACTAAAATAAGTGTGTTTAAAGTCATTTCTGTGCCTGAAACGGGTCAACATTTAAGCTTTTGAGTAAGCAAAACTCTGTAAAAATGGCACTTTTGGTCACTGTGAGGGTTTAAAAAGTGGTTATTCAACATGAGGCACGATCCAATTGACATTTTGAATCATTTTTGGTACAGTCCAAAAAATCAATTTTCGGATGAAAAATGATGACTCCGGACATGTCGAACGTTCCCAAAATGGTCTATAATGATGAAATTTTAACATTTAATCTTTTGACTCTAAATGACTGTTGGATGTGAATTATGACTTTTTCAACTAAAATAAGTGTGTTTAAAGTCATTTCTGTGCCTGAAACTGGTCAAAATTGAAGCTTTTGAGTAAGCAAAACTCTGTAAAAATGGCACTTTTGGTCACTGTGAGGGTTTAAAAAGTGGTTATTCAACATGAGGCACGATCCAATTGACATTTTGAATCATTTTTGGTACAGTCCAAAAAATCAATTTTCGGATGAAAAACGATGACTCCGGACATGCCGAACGTTCCCAAAATGGTCTATAATGATGAAATTTTAACATTTAATCTTTTGACTCTAAATGACTGTTGGATGTGAATTATAACTTTTTCAACTAAAATAAGTGTGTTTAAAGTCATTTCTGTGCCTGAAACGGGTCAAAATTGAAGCTTTTGAGTAAGCAAAACTCTGTAAAAATGGCACTTTTGGTCACTGTGAGGATTTAAAAAGTGGTTATTCAACATGAGGCACGATCCAATTGACATTTTGAATCATTTTTGGTACAGTCCAAAAAATCAATTTTCGGATGAAAAACAATGACTCCGGACATGTCGAACGTTCCCAAAATGGTCTATAATGATGAAATTTTAACATTTAATCTTTTGACTCTAAATGACTGTTGGATGTGAATTATGACTTTTTCAACTAAAATAAGTGTGTTTAAAGACATTTCTGTGCCTGAAAAGGGTCAAAATTGAAGCTTTTGAGTAAGCAAAACTCTGTAAAAATGGCACTTTTGGTCACTGTGAGGGTTTAAAAAGTGGTTATTCAACATGAGGCACGATCCAATTGACATTTTGAATAATTTTTGGTACAGTCCCAAAAATCAATTTTCGGATGAAAAACGATGCCTCCGGACATGTCGAACGTTCCCAAAATGGTCTATAATGATGAAATTTTAACATTTAATCTTTTGACTCTAAATGACTGTTGGATGTGCATTATGACTTTTTCAACTAAAATAAGTGTGTTTAAAGTCATTTCTGTGCCTGAAACGGGTCAAAATTGAAGCTTTTGAGTAAGCAAAACTCTGTAAAAATGGCAATTTTGGTCACTGTGAAGGTTTAAAAAGTGGTTATTCAACATGAGGCATGATCCAATTGACATTTTGAATCATTTTTGGTACAGTCCAAAAAATCGATTTTCGGATGAAAAACGATGACTCCGGACATGTCGAACGTTCCCAAAATGGTCTATAATGATGAAATGTTAACATTTAATCTTTTGACTCTAAATGACTGTTGGATGTGAATTATGACTTTTTCAACTAAAATAAGTGTGTTTAAAGTCATTTCCGTGCCTGAAACGGGTCAAAATTGAAGCTTTTAAGTAAGCAAAACTCTGTAAAAATGGCAATTTTGGTCACTGTGAGGGTTTAAAAAGTGGTTATTGAACATGAGGCACGATCCAATTGACATTTTGAATCATTTTTGGTACAGTCCAAAAATCAATTTTCGGATGAAAAACGGTGACTCCGGACATGTCGAACGTTCCCAAAATGGTCAATAATGATGAAATTTTAACATTTAATCTTTTGACTCTAAATGACTGTTGGATGTGAATTATGACTTTTTCAACTAAAATAAGTGTGTTTAAAGTCATTTCTGTGCCTGAAACGGGTCAAAATTGATGCTTTTGAGTAAGCAAAACTCTGTAAAAATGGCACTTTTGGGCACTGTGAGGGTTTAAAAAGTAGTTATTCAACATGAGGCACGATCCAATTGACATTTTGAATCATTTTTGGTACAGTCCCAAAAATCAATTTTCGGATGAAAAACGATGACTCTGGACATGTCGAACGTTCCCAAAATGGTCTATAATGATGAAATTTTAACATTTAATCTTTTGACTCTAAATGACTGTTGGATGTGAATTATGACTTTTTCAACTAAAATAAGTGTGTTTAAAGTCATTTCTGTGCCTGAAACGGGTCAAAATTGAAGCTTTTGAGTAAGCAAAACTCTGTAAAAATGGCACTTTTGGTCACTGTGAGGGTTTAAAAAGTGGTTATTCAACATGAGGCACGATCCAATTGACATTTTGAATCATTTTTGGTACAGTCCAAAAAATCAATTTTCGGATGAAAAACGATGACTCCGGACATTTCGAACGTTCCCAAAATGGTCTATAATGATGAAATGTTAACATTTAATCTTTTGACTCTAAATGACTGTTGGATGTGAATTATGACTTTTTCAACTAAAATAAGTGTGTTTAAAGTCATTTCCGTGCCTGAAACGGGTCAAAATTGAAGCTTTTAAGTAAGCAAAACTCTGTAAAAATGGCAATTTTGGTCACTGTGAGGGTTTAAAAAGTGGTTATTGAACATGAGGCACGATCCAATTGACATTTTGAATCATTTTTGGTACAGTCCAAAAAAATCAATTTTCGGATGAAAAACGATGACTCCGGACATGTCGAACGTTCCCAAAATGGTCTATAATGATGAAATTTTAACATTTAATCTTTTGACTCTAAATGACTGTTGGATGTGCATTATGACTTTTTCAACTAAAATAAGTGTGTTTAAAGTCATTTCTGTGCCTGAAACGGGTCAAAATTGAAGCTTTTGAGTAAGCAAAACTCTGTAAAAATGGCACTTTTGGTCACTGTGAGGGTTTAAAAAGTGGTTATTCAACATGAGGCACGATCCAATTGACATTTTGAATCATTTTTGGTACAGTCCAAAAAATCAATTTTCGGATGAAAAACGATGACTCCGGACATGTCGAACGTTCCCAAAATGGTCTATAATGATGAAATTTTAACATTTAATCTTTTGACTCTAAATGACTGTTGGATGTGAATTATGACTTTTTCAACTAAAATAAGTGTGTTTAAAGTCATTTCTGTGCCTGAAACGGGTCAAAATTGAAGCTTTTGAGTAGCAAAACTCTGTAAAAATGGCACTTTTGGTCACTGTGAGGGTTTAAAAAGTTGTTATTCAACATGAGGCACGATCCAATTGACATTTTGAATCATTTTTGGTACAGTCCAAAAAAATCAATTTTCGGATGAAAAACGATGACTCCGGACATGTCTAACGTTCCCAAAATGGTCTATAATGATGAAATTTTAACATTTAATCTTTTGACTCTAAATGACTGTTGGGTGTGAAATATGACTTTTTCAACTTAAATAAGTGTGTTTAAAGTCATTTCTGTGCCTGAAACGGGTCAACATTGAAGCTTTTGAGCAAGCAAAACTCTGTAAAAATGGCACTTTTGGTCACTGTGAGGGTTTAAAAAGTGGTTATTCAACATGAGGCACGATCCAATTGACATTTTGAATCATTTTTGGTACAGTCCCAAAAATCAATTTTCGGATGAAAAACGATGACTCCGGACATGCCGAACGTTCCCAAAATGGTCTATAATGATGAAATTTTACCATTTAATCTTTTGACTCCAAATGACTGTTGGATGTGCATTATGACTTTTTCAACTAAAATAAGTGTGTTTAAAGTCATTTCTGTGCCTGAAACGGGTCAAAATTGAAGCTTTTGAGTAAGCAAAACTCTGTAAAAATGGCAATTTTGGTCACTGTGAGGGTTTAAAAAGTGGTTATTCAACATGAGGCACGATCCAATTGACATTTTGAATCATTTTTGGTACAGTCCAAAAAATCAATTTTCGGATGAAAAACGATGACTCCGGACATGCCGAACGTTCCCAAAATGGTCTATAATGATGAAATTTTAACATTTAATATTTTGACTCTAAATGACTGTTGGATGTGAATTATGACTTTTTCAACTAAAATAAGTGTGTTTAAAGTCATTTCTGTGCCTGAAACGGGTCAAAATTGAAGCTTTTGAGTAAGCAAAACTCTGT
This sequence comes from Lissotriton vulgaris, assembly GCF_964263255.1. Classification (NCBI taxonomy): domain Eukaryota; kingdom Metazoa; phylum Chordata; class Amphibia; order Caudata; family Salamandridae; genus Lissotriton; species Lissotriton vulgaris. The sequence continues at coordinate 241,691 of NW_028251443.1, forward strand.
AAAAATGGCACTTTTGGTCACTGTGAGGGTTTAAAAAGTGGTTATTCAACATGAGGCACGATCCAATTGACATTTTGAATCATTTTTGGTACAGTCCAAAAAATCAATTTTCGGATGAAAAACGATGACTCCGGACATGTCGAACGTTCCCAAAATGGTCTATAATGATGAAATTTTAACATTTAATCTTTTGACTGTAAATGACTGTTGGATGTGAATTATGACTTTTTCAACTAAAATAAGTGTGTTTAAAGTCATTTCTGTGCCTGAAACGGGTCAAAATTGAAGCTTTTGAGTAAGCAAAACTCTGTAAAAATGGCACTTTTGGGAACTGTGAGGGTTTAAAAAGTGGTTATTCAACATGAGGCACGATCCAATTGACATTTTGAATCATTTTTGGTACAGTCCCAAAATCAATTTTCGGATGAAAAACGATGACTCCGGACATGTCGAACGTTCCCAAAATGGTCTATAATGATGAAATTTTAACATTTAATCTTTTGACTCTAAATGACTGTTGGATGTGCATTATGACTTTTTCAACTAAAATAAGTGTGTTTAAAGTCATTTCTGTGCCTGAAACGGGTCAAAATTGAAGCTTTTGAGTAAGCAAAACTCTGTAAAAATGGCACTTTTGGTCACTGTGAGGGTTTAAAAAGTGGTTATTCAACATGAGGCACGATCCAATTGACATTTTGAATCATTTTTGGTACAGTCCAAAAAATCAATTTTCGGATGAAAAACGATGACTCCGGACATGTCGAACGTTCCCAAAATGGTCTATAATGATGAAATTTTAACATTTAATCTTTTGACTCTAAATGACTGTTGGATGTGAATTATGACTTTTTCAACTAAAATAAGTGTGTTTAAAGTCATTTCTGTGCCTGAAACGGGTCAAAATTGAAGCTTTTGAGTAAGCAAAACTCTATAAAAATGGCACTTTTGGTCACTGTGAGGGTTTAAAAAGTGGTTATTCAACATGAGGCACGATCCAATTGACATTTTGAATCATTTTTGGTACAGTCCAAAAAATCAATTTTCGGATGAAAAACGATGACTCCGGACATGCCGAACGTTCCCAAAATGGTCTATAACCTCTTCGCCGCTAATGACAAGGGTAACTCGTCATGGACTTTCCATTGATTTCAATGGAAATTACATTGAAGCTGTAAAATAGCCTTAGCAGTAAAGGGGTTAATGATGAAATGTTAACATTTAATCTTTTGACTCTAAATGACTGTTGGATGTGAATTATGACTTTTTCAACTAAAATAGGTGTGTTTAAAGTCATTTCTGTGCCTGAAACGGGTCAAAATTGAAGCTTTTGAGTAAGCAAAACTCTGTAAAAATGGCACTTTTGGTCACTGTGAGGGTTTAAAAAGTTGTTATTCAACATGAGGCACGATCCAATTGACATTTTGAATCATTTTTGGTACAGTCCAAAAAAATCAATTTTCGGATGAAAAACGATGACTCCGGACATGTCTAACGTTCCCAAAATGGTCTATAATGATGAAATTTTAACATTTAATCTTTTGACTCTAAATGACTGTTGGGTGTGAAATATGACTTTTATAACTTAAATAAGTGTGTTTAAAGTCATTTCTGTGCCTGCAACGGGTCAAAATTGAAGCTTTTGAGTAAGCAAAACTCTGTAAAAATGGCACTTTTGGTCACTGTGAGGGTTTAAAAAGTGGCTATTCAACATGAGGCACGATCCAATTGACATTTTGAATCATTTTTGGTACAGTCCAAAAAAATCAATTTTCGGATGAAAAACGATGACTCCGGACATGTCTAACGTTCCCAAAATGGTCTATAATGATGAAATTTTAACATTTAATCTTTTGACTGTAAATGACTGTTGGATGTGAATTATGACTTTTTCAACTAAAATAAGTGTGTTTAAAGTCATTTCTGTGCCTGAAACGGGTCAAAATTGAAGCTTTTGAGTAAGCAAAACTCTGTAAAAATGGCACTTTTGGGCACTGTGAGGGTTTAAAAAGTGGTTATTCAACATGAGGCACGATCCAATTGACATTTTGAATCATTTTTGGTACAGTCCCAAAAATCAATTTTCGGATGAAAAACGATGACTCCGGACATGTCGAACGTTCCCAAAATGGTCTATAATGATGAAATTTTAACATTTAATCTTTTGACTCTAAATGACTGTTGGATGTGCATTATGACTTTTTCAACTAAAATAAGTGTGTTTAAAGTCATTTCTGTGCCTGAAACGGGTCAAAATTGAAGCTTTTGAGTAAGCAAAACTCTGTAAAAATGGCACTTTTGGTCACTGTGAGGGTTTAAAAAGTGGTTATTCAACATGAGGCACGATCCAATTGACATTTTGAATCATTTTTGGTACAGTCCAAAAAATCAATTTTCGGATGAAAAACGATGACTCCGGACATGTCGAACGTTCCCAAAATGGTCTATAATGATGAAATTTTAACATTTAATCTTTTGACTCTAAATGACTGTTTGATGTGAATTATGACTTTTTCAACTAAAATAAGTGTGTTTAAAGTCATTTCTGTGCCTGAAACGGGTCAAAATTGAAGCTTTTGAGTAAGCAAAACTCTGTAAAAATGGCACTTTTGGTCACTGTGAGGGTTTAAAAAGTGGTTATTCAACATGAGGCACGATCCAATTGACATTTTGAATCATTTTTGGTACAGTCCAAAAAATCAATTTTCGGATGAAAAACGATGACTCCGGACATGCCGAACGTTCCCAAAATGGTCTTTAATGATGAAATTTTAACATTTAATCTTTTGACACTAAATGACTGTTGGATGTGAATTATGACTTTTTCAACTAAAATAAGTGTGTTTAAAGTCATTTCTGTGCCTGAAACGGGTTAAAATTGAAGCTTTTGAGTAAGCAAAACTCTGTAAAAATGGCACTTTTGGTCACTGTGAGGGTTTAAAAAGTTGTTATTCAACATGAGGCACGATCCAATTGACATTTTGAATCATTTTTGGTACAGTCCAAAAAAATCAATTTTCGGATGAAAAACGATGACTCCGGACATGTCTAACGTTCCCAAAATGGTCTATAATGATGAAATTTTAACATTTAATCTTTTGACTCTAAATGACTGTTGGGTGTGAAATATGACTTTTTCAACTTAAATAAGTGTGTTTAAAGTCATTTCTGTGCCTGAAACGGGTCAAAATTGAAGCTTTTGAGTAAGCAAAACTCTGTAAAAATGGCACTTTTGGTCACTGTGAGGGTTTAAAAAGTGGTTATTCAACATGAGGCACGATCCAATTGACATTTTGAATCATTTTTGGTACAGTCCCAAAAATCAATTTTCGGATGAAAAACGATGACTCCGGACATGCCGAACGTTCCCAAAATGGTCTATAATGATGAAATTTTAACATTTAATCTTTTGACTCTAAATGACTGTTGGATGTGAATTATGACTTTTTCAACTAAAATAAGTGTGTTTAAAGTCATTTCTGTGCCTGAAACGGGTCAACATTTAAGCTTTTGAGTAAGCAAAACTCTGTAAAAATGGCACTTTTGGTCACTGTGAGGGTTTAAAAAGTGGTTATTCAACATGAGGCACGATCCAATTGACATTTTGAATCATTTTTGGTACAGTCCAAAAAATCAATTTTCGGATGAAAAATGATGACTCCGGACATGTCGAACGTTCCCAAAATGGTCTATAATGATGAAATTTTAACATTTAATCTTTTGACTCTAAATGACTGTTGGATGTGAATTATGACTTTTTCAACTAAAATAAGTGTGTTTAAAGTCATTTCTGTGCCTGAAACTGGTCAAAATTGAAGCTTTTGAGTAAGCAAAACTCTGTAAAAATGGCACTTTTGGTCACTGTGAGGGTTTAAAAAGTGGTTATTCAACATGAGGCACGATCCAATTGACATTTTGAATCATTTTTGGTACAGTCCAAAAAATCAATTTTCGGATGAAAAACGATGACTCCGGACATGCCGAACGTTCCCAAAATGGTCTATAATGATGAAATTTTAACATTTAATCTTTTGACTCTAAATGACTGTTGGATGTGAATTATAACTTTTTCAACTAAAATAAGTGTGTTTAAAGTCATTTCTGTGCCTGAAACGGGTCAAAATTGAAGCTTTTGAGTAAGCAAAACTCTGTAAAAATGGCACTTTTGGTCACTGTGAGGATTTAAAAAGTGGTTATTCAACATGAGGCACGATCCAATTGACATTTTGAATCATTTTTGGTACAGTCCAAAAAATCAATTTTCGGATGAAAAACAATGACTCCGGACATGTCGAACGTTCCCAAAATGGTCTATAATGATGAAATTTTAACATTTAATCTTTTGACTCTAAATGACTGTTGGATGTGAATTATGACTTTTTCAACTAAAATAAGTGTGTTTAAAGACATTTCTGTGCCTGAAAAGGGTCAAAATTGAAGCTTTTGAGTAAGCAAAACTCTGTAAAAATGGCACTTTTGGTCACTGTGAGGGTTTAAAAAGTGGTTATTCAACATGAGGCACGATCCAATTGACATTTTGAATAATTTTTGGTACAGTCCCAAAAATCAATTTTCGGATGAAAAACGATGCCTCCGGACATGTCGAACGTTCCCAAAATGGTCTATAATGATGAAATTTTAACATTTAATCTTTTGACTCTAAATGACTGTTGGATGTGCATTATGACTTTTTCAACTAAAATAAGTGTGTTTAAAGTCATTTCTGTGCCTGAAACGGGTCAAAATTGAAGCTTTTGAGTAAGCAAAACTCTGTAAAAATGGCAATTTTGGTCACTGTGAAGGTTTAAAAAGTGGTTATTCAACATGAGGCATGATCCAATTGACATTTTGAATCATTTTTGGTACAGTCCAAAAAATCGATTTTCGGATGAAAAACGATGACTCCGGACATGTCGAACGTTCCCAAAATGGTCTATAATGATGAAATGTTAACATTTAATCTTTTGACTCTAAATGACTGTTGGATGTGAATTATGACTTTTTCAACTAAAATAAGTGTGTTTAAAGTCATTTCCGTGCCTGAAACGGGTCAAAATTGAAGCTTTTAAGTAAGCAAAACTCTGTAAAAATGGCAATTTTGGTCACTGTGAGGGTTTAAAAAGTGGTTATTGAACATGAGGCACGATCCAATTGACATTTTGAATCATTTTTGGTACAGTCCAAAAAATCAATTTTCGGATGAAAAACGGTGACTCCGGACATGTCGAACGTTCCCAAAATGGTCAATAATGATGAAATTTTAACATTTAATCTTTTGACTCTAAATGACTGTTGGATGTGAATTATGACTTTTTCAACTAAAATAAGTGTGTTTAAAGTCATTTCTGTGCCTGAAACGGGTCAAAATTGATGCTTTTGAGTAAGCAAAACTCTGTAAAAATGGCACTTTTGGGCACTGTGAGGGTTTAAAAAGTAGTTATTCAACATGAGGCACGATCCAATTGACATTTTGAATCATTTTTGGTACAGTCCCAAAAATCAATTTTCGGATGAAAAACGATGACTCTGGACATGTCGAACGTTCCCAAAATGGTCTATAATGATGAAATTTTAACATTTAATCTTTTGACTCTAAATGACTGTTGGATGTGAATTATGACTTTTTCAACTAAAATAAGTGTGTTTAAAGTCATTTCTGTGCCTGAAACGGGTCAAAATTGAAGCTTTTGAGTAAGCAAAACTCTGTAAAAATGGCACTTTTGGTCACTGTGAGGGTTTAAAAAGTGGTTATTCAACATGAGGCACGATCCAATTGACATTTTGAATCATTTTTGGTACAGTCCAAAAAATCAATTTTCGGATGAAAAACGATGACTCCGGACATTTCGAACGTTCCCAAAATGGTCTATAATGATGAAATGTTAACATTTAATCTTTTGACTCTAAATGACTGTTGGATGTGAATTATGACTTTTTCAACTAAAATAAGTGTGTTTAAAGTCATTTCCGTGCCTGAAACGGGTCAAAATTGAAGCTTTTAAGTAAGCAAAACTCTGTAAAAATGGCAATTTTGGTCACTGTGAGGGTTTAAAAAGTGGTTATTGAACATGAGGCACGATCCAATTGACATTTTGAATCATTTTTGGTACAGTCCAAAAAAATCAATTTTCGGATGAAAAACGATGACTCCGGACATGTCGAACGTTCCCAAAATGGTCTATAATGATGAAATTTTAACATTTAATCTTTTGACTCTAAATGACTGTTGGATGTGCATTATGACTTTTTCAACTAAAATAAGTGTGTTTAAAGTCATTTCTGTGCCTGAAACGGGTCAAAATTGAAGCTTTTGAGTAAGCAAAACTCTGTAAAAATGGCACTTTTGGTCACTGTGAGGGTTTAAAAAGTGGTTATTCAACATGAGGCACGATCCAATTGACATTTTGAATCATTTTTGGTACAGTCCAAAAAATCAATTTTCGGATGAAAAACGATGACTCCGGACATGTCGAACGTTCCCAAAATGGTCTATAATGATGAAATTTTAACATTTAATCTTTTGACTCTAAATGACTGTTGGATGTGAATTATGACTTTTTCAACTAAAATAAGTGTGTTTAAAGTCATTTCTGTGCCTGAAACGGGTCAAAATTGAAGCTTTTGAGTAGCAAAACTCTGTAAAAATGGCACTTTTGGTCACTGTGAGGGTTTAAAAAGTTGTTATTCAACATGAGGCACGATCCAATTGACATTTTGAATCATTTTTGGTACAGTCCAAAAAAATCAATTTTCGGATGAAAAACGATGACTCCGGACATGTCTAACGTTCCCAAAATGGTCTATAATGATGAAATTTTAACATTTAATCTTTTGACTCTAAATGACTGTTGGGTGTGAAATATGACTTTTTCAACTTAAATAAGTGTGTTTAAAGTCATTTCTGTGCCTGAAACTGGTCAAAATTGAAGCTTTTGAGTAAGCAAAACTCTGTAAAAATGGCACTTTTGGTCACTGTGAGGGTTTAAAAAGTGGTTATTCAACATGAGGCACGATCCAATTGACATTTTGAATCATTTTTGGTACAGTCCAAAAAATCAATTTTCGGATGAAAAACGATGACTCCGGACATGCCGAACGTTCCCAAAATGGTCTATAATGATGAAATTTTAACATTTAATCTTTTGACTCTAAATGACTGTTGGATGTGAATTATGACTTTTTCAACTAAAATAAGTGTGTTTAAAGTCATTTCTGTGCCTGAAACGGGTCAAAATTGAAGCTTTTGAGTAAGCAAAACTCTGTAAAAATGGCACTTTTGGTCACTGTGAGGGTTTAAAAAGTGGTTATTCAACATGAGGCACGATCCAATTGACATTTTGAATCATTTTTGGTACAGTCCAAAAAATCAATTTTCGGATGAAAAACGATGACTCCGGACATGTCGAACGTTCCCAAAATGGTCTATAATGATGAAATTTTAACATTTAATCTTTTGACTCTAAATGACTGTTGGATGTGAATTATGACTTTTTCAACTAAAATAAGTGTGTTTAAAGTCATTTCTGTGCCTGAAAAGGGTCAAAATTGAAGCTTTTGAGTAAGCAAAACTCTGTAAAAATGGCACTTTTGGTCACTGTGAGGGTTTAAAAAGTGGTTATTCAACATGAGGCACGATCCAATTGACATTTTGAATAATTTTTGGTACAGTCCCAAAAATCAATTTTCGGATGAAAAACGATGACTCCGGACATGTCGAACGTTCCCAAAATGGTCTATAATGATGAAATTTTAACATTTAATCTTTTGACTCTAAATGACTGTTGGATGTGCATTATGACTTTTTCAACTAAAATAAGTGTGTTTAAAGTCATTTCTGTGCCTGAAACGGGTCAAAATTGAAGCTTTTGAGTTAGCAAAACTCTGTAAAAATGGCAATTTTGGTCACTGTGAGGGTTTAAAAAGTGGTTATTCAACATGAGGCACGATCCAATTGACATTTTGAATCATTTTTGGTACAGTCCAAAAAATCAATTTTCGGATGAAAAACGATGACTCCGGACATGTCGAACGTTCCCAAAATGGTCTATAATGATGAAATTTTAACATTTAATCTTTTGACTCTAAATGACTGTTGGATGTGAATTATGACTTTTTCAACTAAAATAAGTGTGTTTAAAGTCATTTCTGTGCCTGGAACGGGTCAAAATTGAAGCTTTTGAGTAAGCAAAACTCTGTAAAAATGGCACTTTTGGTCACTGTGAGGGTTTAAAAAGTGGTTATTCAACATGAGGCACAATCCAATTGACATTTTGAATCATTTTTGGTACAGTCCCAAAAATCCATTTTCGGATGAAAAACGATGATTCCGGACATGTCGAACGTTCCCAAAATGGTCTATAATGATGAAATTTTAACATTTAATCTTTTGACTCTAAATGACTGTTGGATGTGAAATATGACTTTTTCAACTTAAATAAGTGTGTTTAAAGTCATTTCTGTGCCTGAAACGGGTCAAAATTGAAGCTTTTGAGTAAGCAAAACTCTGTAAAAATGGCACTTTTGGTCACTGTGAGGGTTTAAAAAGTGGTTATTGAACATGAGGCACGATCCAATTGACATTTTGAATCATTTTTGGTACAGTCCCAAAAATCAATTTTCGGATGAAAAACGGTGACTCCGGACATGTCGAACGTTCCCAAAATGGTCAATAATGATGAAATTTTAACATTTAATCTTTTGACTCTAAATGACTGTTGGATGTGAATTATGACTTTTTCAACTAAAATAAGTGTGTTTAAAGTCATTTCTGTGCCTGAAACGGGTCAAAATTGAAGCTTTTGAGTAAGCAAAACTCTGTAAAAATGGCACTTTTGGGCACTGTGAGGGTTTAAAAAGTGGTTATTCAACATGAGGCACGATCCAATTGACATTTTGAATCATTTTTGGTACAGTCCCAAAAATCAATTTTCGGATGAAAAACGATGACTCCGGACATGTCGAACGTTCCCAAAATGGTCTATAATGATGAAATTTTAACATTTAATCTTTTGACTCTAAATGACTGTTGGATGTGCATTATGACTTTTTCAACTAAAATAAGTGTGTTTAAAGTCATTTCTGTGCCTGAAACGGGTCAAAATTGAAGCTTTTGAGTAAGCAAAACTCTGTAAAAATGGCACTTTTGGTCACTGTGAGGGTTTAAAAAGTGGTTATTCAACATGAGGCACGATCCAATTGACATTTTGAATCATTTTTGGTACAGTCCAAAAAATCAATTTTCGGATGAAAAACGATGACTCCGGACATGTCGAACGTTCCCAAAATGGTCTATAATGATGAAATTTTAACATTTAATCTTTTGACTCTAAATGACTGTTGGATGTGAATTATGACTTTTTCAACTAAAATAAGTGTGTTTAAAGTCATTTCTGTGCCTGAAACGGGTCAAAATTGAAGCTTTTGAGTAAGCAAAACTCTGTAAAAATGGCACTTTTGGTCACTGTGAGGGTTTAAAAAGTGGTTATTCAACATGAGGCACGATCCAATTGACATTTTGAATCATTTTTGGTACAGTCCAAAAAATCAATTTTCGGATGAAAAACGATGACTCCGGACATGTCGAACGTTCCCAAAATGGTCTATAATGATGAAATTTTAACATTTAATCTTTTGACTCTAAATGACTGTTGGATGTGAATTATGACTTTTTCAACTAAAATAAGTGTGTTTAAAGTCATTTCTGTGCCTGAAACGGGTCAAAATTGAAGCTTTTGAGTAAGCAAAACTCTGTAAAAATGGCACTTTTGGTCACTGTGAGGGTTTAAAAAGTGGTTATTCAACATGAGGCACGATCCAATTGACATTTTGAATCATTTTTGGTACAGTCCAAAAAATCAATTTTCGGATGAAAAACGATGACTCCGGACATGCCGAACGTTCCCAAAATGGTCTATAACCTCTTCGCCGCTAATGACAAGGGTAACTCGTCATGGACTTTCCATTGATTTCAATGGAAATTACATTGAAGCTGTAAAATAGTCTTAGCAGTAAAGGGGTTAATGATGAAATTTTAACATTTAATCTTTTGACTCTAAATGACTGTTGGATGTGAATTATGACTTTTTCAACTAAAATAAGTGTGTTTAAAGTCATTTCTGTGCCTGAAACGGGTCAAAATTGAAGCTTTTGAGTAGCAAAACTCTGTAAAAATGGCACTTTTGGTCACTGTGAGGGTTTAAAAAGTTGTTATTCAACATGAGGCACGATCCAATTGACATTTTGAATCATTTTTGGTACAGTCAAAAAAAATCAATTTTCGGATGAAAAACGATGACTCCGGACATGTCTAACGTTCCCAAAATGGTCTATAATGATGAAATTTTAACATTTAATCTTTTGACTCTAAATGACTGTTGGGTGTGAAATATGACTTTTTCAACTTAAATAAGTGTGTTTAAAGTCATTTCTGTGCCTGAAACGGGTCAACATTGAAGCTTTTGAGCAAGCAAAACTCTGTAAAAATGGCACTTTTGGTCACTGTGAGGGTTTAAAAAGTGGTTATTCAACATGAGGCACGATCCAATTGACATTTTGAATCATTTTTGGTACAGTCCCAAAAATCAATTTTCGGATGAAAAACGATGACTCCGGACATGCCGAACGTTCCCAAAATGGTCTATAATGATGACATTTTAACATTTAATCTTTTGACTCTAAATGACTGTTGGATGTGAATTATGACTTTTTCAACTAAAATAAGTGTGTTTAAAGTCATTTCTGTGCCTGAAACGGGTCAAAATTTAAGCTTTTGAGTAAGCAAAACTCTGTAAAAATGGCACTTTTGGTCACTGTGAGGGTTTAAAAAGTGGTTATTCAACATGAGGCACGATCCAATTGACATTTTGAATCATTTTTGGTACAGTCCAAAAAATCAATTTTCAGATGAAAAACGATGACTCCGGACATGTCGAACGTTCCCAAAATGGTCTATAATGATGAAATTTTAACATTTAATCTTTTGACTCTAAATGACTGTTGGATGTAAATTATGACTTTTTCAACTAAAATAAGTGTGTTTAAAGTCATTTCTGTGCCTGAAATGGGTCAAAATTGAAGCTTTTGAGTAAGCAAAACTCTGTAAAAATGGCACTTTTGGTCACTGTGAGGGTTTAAAAAGTGGTTATTCAACATGAGGCACGATCCAATTGACATTTTGAATCATTTTTGGTACAGTCCCAAAAATCAATTTTCGGATGAAAAACGATGACTCCGGACATGTCGAACGTTCCCAAAATGGTCTATAATGATGAAATTTTAACATTTAATCTTTTGACTCTAAATGACTGTTGGATGTGAATTATGACTTTTTCAACTAAAATAAGTGTGTTTAAAGTCATTTCTGTGCCTGAAAAGGGTCAAAATTGAAGCTTTTGAGTAAGCAAAACTCTGTAAAAATGGCACTTTTGGTCACTGTGAGGGTTTAAAAAGTGGTTATTCAACATGAGGCACGATCCAATTGACATTTTGAATCATTTTTGGTACAGTCCAAAAAATCAATTTTCGGATGAAAAACGATGATTCCGGACATGTCGAACGTTCCCAAAATGGTCTATAATGATGAAATGTTAACATTTAATCTTTTGACTCTAAATGACTGTTGGATGTGAATTATGACTTTTTCAACTAAAATAAGTGTGTTTAAAGTCATTTCCATGCCTGAAACGGGTCAAAATTGAAGCTTTTAAGTAAGCAAAACTCTGTAAAAATGGCAATTTTGGTCACTGTGAGGGTTTAAAAAGTGGTTATTTAACATGAGGCACGATCCAATTGACATTTTGAATCATTTTTGGTACAGTCCAAAAAATCAATTTTCGGATGAAAAACGATGACTCCGGACATGTCGAACGTTCCCAAAATGGTCAATAATGATGAAATTTTAACATTTAATCTTTTGACTCTAAATGACTGTTGGATGTGAATTATGACTTTTTCAACTAAAATAAGTGTGTTTAAAGTCATTTCTGTGCCTGAAATGGGTCAGAATTGAAGCTTTTGAGTAAGCAAAACTCTGTAAAAATGGCACTTTTGGTCACTGTGAGGGTTTAAAAAGTGGTTATTCAACATGAGGCACGATCCAATTGACATTTTGAATCATTTTTGGTACAGTCCCAAAAATCAATTTTCGGATGAAAAATGATGACTCCGGACATGTCGAACGTTCCCAAAATGGTCTATAATGATGAAATTTTAACATTTAATCTTTTGACTCTAAATGACTGTTGGATGTGAATTATGACTTTTTCAACTAAAATAAGTGTGTTTAAAGTCATTTCTGTGCCTGAAACGGGTCAAAATTGAAGCTTTTGAGTAAGCAAAACTCTGTAAAAATGGCACTTTTGGTCACTGTGAGGGTTTAAAAAGTGGTTATTCAACATGAGGCACGATCCAATTGACATTTTGAATCATTTTTGGTACAGTCCAAAAAATCAATTTTCGGATGAAAAACGATGACTCCGGACATGTCGAACGTTCCCAAAATGGTCTATAATGATGAAATTTTAACATTTAATCTTTTGACTCTAAATGACTGTTGGATGTGAATTATGACTTTTTCAACTAAAATAAGTGTGTTTAAAGTCATTTCTGTGCCTGAAAAGGGTCAAAATTGAAGCTTTTGAGTAAGCAAAACTCTGTAAAAATGGCACTTTTGGTCACTGTGAGGGTTTAAAAAGTGGTTATTCAACATGAGGCACAATCCAATTGACATTTTGAATCATTTTTGGTACAGTCCCAAAAATCCATTTTCGGATGAAAAACGATGATTCCGGACATGTCGAACGTTCCCAAAATGGTCTATAATGATGAAATTTTAACATTTAATCTTTTGACTCTAAATGACTGTTGGATGTGAAATATGACTTTTTCAACTTAAATAAGTGTGTTTAAAGTCATTTCTGTGCCTGAAACGGGTCAAAATTGAAGCTTTTGAGTAAGCAAAACTCTGTAAAAATGGCACTTTTGGTCACTGTGAGGGTTTAAAAAGTGGTTATTCAACATGAGGCACGATCCAATTGACATTTTGAATCATTTTTGGTACAGTCCCAAAAATCAATTTTCGGATGAAAAACGATGACTCCGGACATGTCGAACGTTCCCAAAATGGTCTATAATGATGAAATTTTAACATTTAATCTTTTGACTCTAAATGACTGTTGGATGTGCATTATGACTTTTTCAACTAAAATAAGTGTGTTTAAAGTCATTTCTGTGCCTGAAACGGGTCAAAATTGAAGCTTTTGAGTAAGCAAAACTCTGTAAAAATGGCAATTTTGGTCACTGTGAAGGTTTAAAAAGTGGTTATTCAACATGAGGCATGATCCAATTGACATTTTGAATCATTTTTGGTACAGTCCAAAAAATCGATTTTCGGATGAAAAACGATGACTCCGGACATGTCGAACGTTCCCAAAATGGTCTATAATGATGAAATGTTAACATTTAATCTTTTGACTCTAAATGACTGTTGGATGTGAATTATGACTTTTTCAACTAAAATAAGTGTGTTTAAAGTCATTTCCGTGCCTGAAACGGGTCAAAATTGAAGCTTTTAAGTAAGCAAAACTCTGTAAAAATGGCAATTTTGGTCACTGTGAGGGTTTAAAAAGTGGTTATTGAACATGAGGCACGATCCAATTGACATTTTTGAATCATTTTTGGTACAGTCCAAAAAATCAATTTTCGGATGAAAAACGGTGACTCCGGACATGTCGAACGTTCCCAAAATGGTCAATAATGATGAAATTTTAACATTTAATCTTTTGACTCTAAATGACTGTTGGATGTGAATTATGACTTTTTCAACTAAAATAAGTGTGTTAAAGTCATTTCTGTGCCTGAAACGGGTCAAAATTGATGCTTTTGAGTAAGCAAAACTCTGTAAAAATGGCACTTTTGGGCACTGTGAGGGTTTAAAAAGTAGTTATTCAACATGAGGCACGATCCAATTGACATTTTGAATCATTTTTGGTACAGTCCCAAAAATCAATTTTCGGATGAAAAACGATGACTCTGGACATGTCGAACGTTCCCAAAATGGTCTATAATGATGAAATTTTAACATTTAATCTTTTGACTCTAAATGACTGTTGGATGTGAATTATGACTTTTTCAACTGAAATAAGTGTGTTTAAAGTCATTTCTGTGCCTGAAACGGGTCAAAATTGAAGCTTTTGAGTAAGCAAAACTCTGTAAAAACGGCACTTTTGGTCACTGTGAGGGTTTAAAAAGTGGTTATTCAACATGAGGCACGATCCAATTGACATTTTGAATCATTTTTGGTACAGTCCAAAAAATCAATTTTCGGATGAAAAACGATGACTCCGGACATGTCGAACGTTCCCAAAATGGTCTATAATGATGAAATGTTAACATTTAATCTTTTGACTCTAAATGACTGTTGGATGTGAATTATGACTTTTTCAACTAAAATAAGTGTGTTTAAAGTCATTTCCGTGCCTGAAACGGGTCAAAATTGAAGCTTTTATGTAAGCAAAACTCTGTAAAAATGGAAATTTTGGTCACTGTGAGGGTTTAAAAAGTGGTTATTGAACATGAGGCACGATCCAATTGACATTTTGAATCATTTTTGGTACAGTCCAAAAAATCAATTTTCGGATGAAAAACGGTGACTCCGGACATGTCGAACGTTCCCAAAATGGTCAATAATGATGAAATTTTAATATTTAATCTTTTGACTCTAAATGACTGTTGGATGTGAATTATGACTTTTTCAACTAAAATAAGTGTGTTTAAAGTCATTTCTGTGCCTGAAACGGGTCAAAATTGATGCTTTTGAGTAAGCAAAACTCTGTAAAAATGGCACTTTTGGGCACTGTGAGGGTTTAAAAAGTAGTTATTCAACATGAGGCACGATCCAATTGACATTTTGAATCATTTTTGGTACAGTCCCAAAAATCAATTTTCGGATGAAAAACGATGACTCTGGACATGTCGAACGTTCCCAAAATGGTCTATAATGATGAAATTTTAACATTTAATCTTTTGACTCTAAATGACTGTTGGATGTGAATTATGACTTTTTCAACTAAAATAAGTGTGTTTAAAGTCATTTCTGTGCCTGAAACGGGTCAAAATTGAAGCTTTTGAGTAAGCAAAACTCTGTAATAATGGCACTTTTGGTCACTGTGAGGGTTTAAAAAGTGGTTATTCAACATGAGGCACGATCCAATTGACATTTTGAATCATTTTTGGTACAGTCCAAAAAATCAATTTTCGGATGAAAAACGATGACTCCGGACATGTCGAACGTTCCCAAAATGGTCTATAATGATGAAATGTTAACATTTAATCTTTTGACTCTAAATGACTGTTGGATGTGAATTATGACTTTTTCAACTAAAATAAGTGTGTTTAAAGTCATTTCCATGCCTGAAACGGGTCAAAATTGAAGCTTTTAAGTAAGCAAAACTCTGTAAAAATGGCAATTTTGGTCACTGTGAGGGTTTAAAAAGTGGTTATTTAACATGAGGCACGATCCAATTGACATTTTGAATCATTTTTGGTACAGTCCAAAAAATCAATTTTCGGATGAAAAACGATGACTCCGGACATGTCGAACGTTCCCAAAATGGTCAATAATGATGAAATTTTAACATTTAATCTTTTGACTCTAAATGACTGTTGGATGTGAATTATGACTTTTTCAACTAAAATAAGTGTGTTTAAAGTCATTTCTGTGCCTGAAACGGGTCAAAATTGATGCTTTTGAGTAAGCAAAACTCTGTAAAAATGGCACTTTTGGGCACTGTGAGGGTTTAAAAAGTAGTTATTCAACATGAGGCACGATCCAATTGATTTTGAATCATTTTTGGTACAGTCCCAAAAATCAATTTTCGGATGAAAAACGATGACTCTGGACATGTCGAACGTTCCCAAAATGGTCTAT
Organism: Lissotriton vulgaris; assembly: GCF_964263255.1. Lineage (NCBI taxonomy): Eukaryota > Metazoa > Chordata > Amphibia > Caudata > Salamandridae > Lissotriton > Lissotriton vulgaris. The sequence continues at coordinate 257,613 of NW_028251443.1, forward strand.
AATGATGAAATTTTAACATTTAATCTTTTGACTCTAAATGACTGTTGGATGTGAATTATGACTTTTTCAACTAAAATAAGTGTGTTTAAAGTCATTTCTGTGCCTGAAACGGGTCAAAATTGAAGCTTTTGAGTAAGCAAAACTCTGTAAAAATGGCACTTTTGGTCACTGTGAGGGTTTAAAAAGTGGTTATTCAACATGAGGCACGATCCAATTGACATTTTGAATCATTTTTGGTACAGTCCAAAAAATCAATTTTCGGATGAAAAACGATGACTCCGGACATGTCGAACGTTCCCAAAATGGTCTATAATGATGAAATTTTAAACATTTAATCTTTTGACTCTAAATGACTGTTGGATGTAAATTATGACTTTTTCAACTAAATAAGTGTGTTTAAAGTCATTTCTGTGCCTGAAACGGGTCAAAATTGAAGCTTTTGAGTAAGCAAAACTCTGTAAAAATGGCACTTTTGGTCACTGTGAGGGTTTAAAAAAGTGGTTATTCAACATGAGGCACGATCCAATTGACATTTTGAATCATTTTTGGTACAGTCCCAAAAATCAATTTTCGGATGAAAATGATGACTCCGGACATGTCGAACGTTCCCAAAATGGTCTATAATGATGAAATTTTAACATTTAATCTTTTGACTCTAAATGACTGTTGGATGTGAATTATGACTTTTTCAACTAAAATAAGTGTGTTTTAAAGTCATTTCTGTGCATGAAAACGGTCAAAATTGAAGCTTTTGAGTAAGCAAAACTCTGCAAAAATGGCACTTTTTGGTCACTGTGAGGGTTTAAAAAGTGGTTATTCAACATGAGGCACGATCCAATCGACATTTTGAATCATTTTTGGTACAGTCCCAAAAATCAATTTTCGGATGAAAAACGATGACTCCGGACATGTCGAACGTTCACAAAATGGTCTATAATGATGAAATTTTAACATTTAATCTTTTGACTCTAAATGACTGTTGGATGTGCATTATGACTTTTTCAACTAAAATAAGTGTGTTTAAAGTCATTTCTGTGCCTGAAACGGGTCAAAATTGAAGCTTTTGAGTAAGCAAAACTCTGTAAAAATGGCAATTTTGGTCACTGTGAAGGTTTAAAAAGTGGTTATTCAACATGAGGCATGATCCAATTGACATTTTGAATCATTTTTGGTACAGTCCAAAAAATCGATTTTCGGATGAAAAACGATGACTCCGGACATGTCGAACGTTCCCAAAATGGTCTATAATGATGAAATTTTAACATTTAATCTTTTGACTCTAAATGACTGTTGGATGTGAATTATGACTTTTTCAACTAAAATAAGTGTGTTTAAAGTCATTTCCGTGCCTGAAACGGGTCAAAATTGAAGCTTTTAAGTAAGCAAAACTCTGTAAAAATGGCACTTTTGGGCACTGTGAGGGTTTAAAAAGTAGTTATTCAACATGAGGCACGATCCAATTGACATTTTGAATCATTTTTGGTACAGTCCCAAAAATCAATTTTCGGATGAAAAACGATGACTCCGGACATGTCGAACGTTCCCAAAATGGTCTATAATGATGAAATTTTAACATTTAATCTTTTGACTCTAAATGACTGTTGGATGTGAATTATGACTTTTTCAACTAAAATAAGTGTGTTCAAAGTCATTTCTGTGCCTGAAACGGGTCAAAATTGAAGCTTTTGAGTAAGCAAAACTCTGTAAAAATGGCACTTTTGGTCACTGTGAGGGTTTAAAAAGTGGTTATTCAACATGAGGCACGATCCAATTGACATTTTGAATCATTTTTGGTACAGTCCAAAAAATCAATTTTCGGATGAAAAACGATGACTCCGGACATGTCGAACGTTCCCAAAATGGTCTATAATGATGAAATTTTAACATTTAATCTTTTGACTCTAAATGACTGTTGGATGTAAATTATGACTTTTTCAACTAAAATAAGTGTGTTTAAAGTCATTTCTGTGCCTGAAACGGGTCAAAATTGAAGCTTTTGAGTAAGCAAAACTCTGTAAAAATGGCACTTTTGGTCACTGTGAGGGTTTAAAAAGTGGTTATTCAACATGAGGCACGATCCAATTGACATTTTGAATCATTTTTGGTACAGTCCCAAAAATCAATTTTCGGATGAAAAACGATGACTCCGGACATGTCGAACGTTCCCAAAATGGTCTATAATGATGAAATTTTAACATTTAATCTTTTGACTCCAAATGACTGTTGGATGTGCATTATGACTTTTTCAACTAAAATAAGTGTGTTTAAAGTCATTTCTGTGCCTGAAACGGGTCAAAATTGAAGCTTTTGAGTAAGCAAAACTCTGTAAAAATGGCAATTTTGGTCACTGTGAGGGTTTAAAAAGTGGTTATTCAACATGAGGCACGATCCAATTGACATTTTGAATCATTTTTGGTACAGTCCAAAAAATCAATTTTCGGATGAAAAACGATGACTCCGGACATGCCGAACGTTCCCAAAATGGTCTATAATGATGAAATTTTAACATTTAATCTTTTGACTCTAAATGACTGTTGGATGTGAATTATGACTTTTTCAACTAAAATAAGTGTGTTTAAAGTCATTTCTGTGCCTGAAACGGGTCAAAATTGAAGCTTTTGAGTAAGCAAAACTCTGTAAAAATGGCACTTTTGGTCACTGTGAGGGTTTAAAAAGTGGTTATTCAACATGAGGCACGATCCAATTGACATTTTGAATCATTTTTGGTACAGTCCAAAAAATCAATTTTCGGATGAAAAACGATGACTCCGGACATGTCGAACGTTCCCAAAATGGTCTATAATGATGAAATTTTAACATTTAATCTTTTGACTGTAAATGACTGTTGGATGTGAATTATGACTTTTTCAACTAAAATAAGTGTGTTTAAAGTCATTTCTGTGCCTGAAACGGGTCAAAATTGAAGCTTTTGAGTAAGCAAAACTCTGTAAAAATGGCACTTTTGGGCACTGTGAGGGTTTAAAAAGTGGTTATTCAACATGAGGCACGATCCAATTGACATTTTGAATCATTTTTGGTACAGTCCCAAAAATCAATTTTCGGATGAAAAACGATGACTCCGGACATGTCGAACGTTCCCAAAATGGTCTATAATGATGAAATTTTAACATTTAATCTTTTGACTCTAAATGACTGTTGGATGTGCATTATGACTTTTTCAACTAAAATAAGTGTGTTTAAAGTCATTTCTGTGCCTGAAACGGGTCAAAATTGAAGCTTTTGAGTAAGCAAAACTCTGTAAAAATGGCACTTTTGGTCACTGTGAGGGTTTAAAAAGTGGTTATTCAACATGAGGCACGATCCAATTGACATTTTGAATCATTTTTGGTACAGTCCAAAAAATCAATTTTCGGATGAAAAACGATGACTCCGGACATGTCGAACGTTCCCAAAATGGTCTATAATGATGAAATTTTAACATTTAATCTTTTGACTCTAAATGACTGTTGGATGTGAATTATGACTTTTTCAACTAAAATAAGTGTGTTTAAAGTCATTTCTGTGCCTGAAACGGGTCAAAATTGAAGCTTTTGAGTAAGCAAAACTCTGTAAAAATGGCACTTTTGGTCACTGTGAGGGTTTAAAAAGTGGTTATTCAACATGAGGCACGATCCAATTGACATTTTGAATCATTTTTGGTACAGTCCAAAAAATCAATTTTCGGATGAAAAACGATGACTCCGGACATGCCGAACGTTCCCAAAATGGTCTATAACCTCTTTGCCACTAATGACAAGGGTAACTCGTCATGGACTTTCCATTGATTTCAATGGAAATTACATTGAAGCTGTAAAATAGCCTTAGCAGTAAAGGGGTTAATGATGAAATTTTAACATTTAATCTTTTGACTCTAAATGACTGTTGGATGTAAATTATGACTTTTTCAACTAAAATAAGTGTGTTTAAAGTCATTTCTGTGCCTGAAACGGGTCAAAATTGAAGCTTTTGAGTAAGCAAAACTCTGTAAAAATGGCACTTTTGGTCACTGTGAGGGTTTAAAAAGTGGTTATTCAACATGAGGCACGATCCAATTGACATTTTGAATCATTTTTGGTACAGTCCCAAAAATCAATTTTCGGATGAAAAATGATGACTCCGGACATGTCGAACGTTCCCAAAATGGTCTATAATGATGAAATTTTAACATTTAATCTTTTGACTCTAAATGACTGTTGGATGTGAATTATGACTTTTTCAACTAAAATAAGTGTGTTTAAAGTCATTTCTGTGCATGAAACGGGTCAAAATTGAAGCTTTTGAGTAAGCAAAACTCTGCAAAAATGGCACTTTTGGTCACTGTGAGGGTTTAAAAAGTGGTTATTCAACATGAGGCACGATCCAATCGACATTTTGAATCATTTTTGGTACAGTCCCAAAAATCAATTTTCGGATGAAAAACGATGACTCCGGACATGTCGAACGTTCCCAAAATGGTCTATAATGATGAAATTTTAACATTTAATCTTTTGACTCTAAATGACTGTTGGATGTGAATTATGACTTTTTCAACTGAAATAAGTGTGTTTAAAGTCATTTCTGTGCCTGAAACGGGTCAAAATTGAAGCTTTTGAGTAAGCAAAACTCTGTAAAAATGGCACTTTTGGTCACTGTGAGGGTTTAAAAAGTGGTTATTCAACATGAGGCACGATCCAATTGACATTTTGAATCATTTTTGGTACAGTCCAAAAAATCAATTTTCGGATGAAAAACGATGACTCCGGACATGTCGAACGTTCCCAAAATGGTCTATAATGATGAAATGTTAACATTTAATCTTTTGACTCTAAATGACTGTTGGATGTGAATTATGACTTTTTCAACTAAAATAAGTGTGTTTAAAGTCATTTCCGTGCCTGAAACGGGTCAAAATTGAAGCTTTTATGTAAGCAAAACTCTGTAAAAATGGAAATTTTGGTCACTGTGAGGGTTTAAAAAGTGGTTATTGAACATGAGGCACGATCCAATTGACATTTTGAATCATTTTTGGTACAGTCCAAAAAATCAATTTTCGGATGAAAAACGGTGACTCCGGACATGTCGAACGTTCCCAAAATGGTCAATAATGATGAAATTTTAATATTTAATCTTTTGACTCTAAATGACTGTTGGATGTGAATTATGACTTTTTCAACTAAAATAAGTGTGTTTAAAGTCATTTCTGTGCCTGAAACGGGTCAAAATTGATGCTTTTGAGTAAGCAAAACTCTGTAAAAATGGCACTTTTGGGCACTGTGAGGGTTTAAAAAGTAGTTATTCAACATGAGGCACGATCCAATTGACATTTTGAATCATTTTTGGTACAGTCCCAAAAATCAATTTTCGGATGAAAAACGATGACTCTGGACATGTCGAACGTTCCCAAAATGGTCTATAATGATGAAATTTTAACATTTAATCTTTTGACTCTAAATGACTGTTGGATGTGAATTATGACTTTTTCAACTAAAATAAGTGTGTTTAAAGTCATTTCTGTGCCTGAAACGGGTCAAAATTGAAGCTTTTGAGTAAGCAAAACTCTGTAATAATGGCACTTTTGGTCACTGTGAGGGTTTAAAAAGTGGTTATTCAACATGAGGCACGATCCAATTGACATTTTGAATCATTTTTGGTACAGTCCAAAAAATCAATTTTCGGATGAAAAACGATGACTCCGGACATGTCGAACGTTCCCAAAATGGTCTATAATGATGAAATGTTAACATTTAATCTTTTGACTCTAAATGACTGTTGGATGTGAATTATGACTTTTTCAACTAAAATAAGTGTGTTTAAAGTCATTTCCATGCCTGAAACGGGTCAAAATTGAAGCTTTTAAGTAAGCAAAACTCTGTAAAAATGGCAATTTTGGTCACTGTGAGGGTTTAAAAAGTGGTTATTTAACATGAGGCACGATCCAATTGACATTTTGAATCATTTTTGGTACAGTCCAAAAAATTAATTTTCGGATGAAAAACGATGACTCCGGACATGTCGAACGTTCCCAAAATGGTCAATAATGATGAAATTTTAACATTTAATCTTTTGACTCTAAATGACTGTTGGATGTGAATTATGACTTTTTCAACTAAAATAAGTGTGTTTAAAGTCATTTCTGTGCCTGAAACGGGTCAAAATTGATGCTTTTGAGTAAGCAAAACTCTGTAAAAATGGCACTTTTGGGCACTGTGAGGGTTTAAAAAGTAGTTATTCAACATGAGGCACGATCCAATTGACATTTTGAATCATTTTTGGTACAGTCCCAAAAATCAATTTTCGGATGAAAAACGATGACTCTGGACATGTCGAACGTTCCCAAAATGGTCTATAATGATGAAATTTTAACATTTAATCTTTTGACTCTAAATGACTGTTGGATGTGAATTATGACTTTTTCAACTAAAATAAGTGTGTTTAAAGTCATTTCTGTGCCTGAAACGGGTCAAAATTGAAGCTTTTGAGTAAGCAAAACTCTGTAAAAATGGCACTTTTGGTCACTGTGAGGGTTTAAAAAGTGGTTATTCAACATGAGGCACGATCCAATTGACATTTTGAATCATTTTTGGTACAGTCCAAAAAATCAATTTTCGGATGAAAAACGATGACTCCGGACATGTCGAACGTTCCCAAAATGGTCTATAATGATGAAATTTTAACATTTAATCTTTTGACTCTAAATGACTGTTGGATGTAAATTATGACTTTTTCAACTAAAATAAGTGTGTTTAAAGTCATTTCTGTGCCTGAAACGGGTCAAAATTGAAGCTTTTGAGTAAGCAAAACTCTGTAAAAATGGCACTTTTGGTCACTGTGAGGGTTTAAAAAGTGGTTATTCAACATGAGGCACGATCCAATTGACATTTTGAATCATTTTTGGTACAGTCCCAAAAATCAATTTTCGGATGAAAAATGATGACTCCGGACATGTCGAACGTTCCCAAAATGGTCTATAATGATGAAATTTTAACATTTAATCTTTTGACTCTAAATGACTGTTGGATGTGAATTATGACTTTTTCAACTAAAATAAGTGTGTTTAAAGTCATTTCTGTGCATGAAACGGGTCAAAATTGAAGCTTTTGAGTAAGCAAAACTCTGCAAAAATGGCACTTTTGGTCACTGTGAGGGTTTAAAAAGTGGTTATTCAACATGAGGCACGATCCAATCGACATTTTGAATCATTTTTGGTACAGTCCCAAAAATCAATTTTCGGATGAAAAACGATGACTCCGGACATGTCGAACGTTCACAAAATGGTCTATAATGATGAAATTTTAACATTTAATCTTTTGACTCTAAATGACTGTTGGATGTGCATTATGACTTTTTCAACTAAAATAAGTGTGTTTAAAGTCATTTCTGTGCCTGAAACGGGTCAAAATTGAAGCTTTTGAGTAAGCAAAACTCTGTAAAAATGGCAATTTTGGTCACTGTGAAGGTTTAAAAAGTGGTTATTCAACATGAGGCATGATCCAATTGACATTTTGAATCATTTTTGGTACAGTCCAAAAAATCGATTTTCGGATGAAAAACGATGACTCCGGACATGTCGAACGTTCCCAAAATGGTCTATAATGATGAAATTTTAACATTTAATCTTTTGACTCTAAATGACTGTTGGATGTGAATTATGACTTTTTCAACTAAAATAAGTGTGTTTAAAGTCATTTCCGTGCCTGAAACGGGTCAAAATTGAAGCTTTTAAGTAAGCAAAACTCTGTAAAAATGGCACTTTTGGGCACTGTGAGGGTTTAAAAAGTAGTTATTCAACATGAGGCACGATCCAATTGACATTTTGAATCATTTTTGGTACAGTCCCAAAAATCAATTTTCGGATGAAAAACGATGACTCCGGACATGTCGAACGTTCCCAAAATGGTCTATAATGATGAAATTTTAACATTTAATCTTTTGACTCTAAATGACTGTTGGATGTGAATTATGACTTTTTCAACTAAAATAAGTGTGTTCAAAGTCATTTCTGTGCCTGAAACGGGTCAAAATTGAAGCTTTTGAGTAAGCAAAACTCTGTAAAAATGGCACTTTTGGTCACTGTGAGGGTTTAAAAAGTGGTTATTCAACATGAGGCACGATCCAATTGACATTTTGAATCATTTTTGGTACAGTCCAAAAAATCAATTTTCGGATGAAAAACGATGACTCCGGACATGTCGAACGTTCCCAAAATGGTCTATAATGATGAAATTTTAACATTTAATCTTTTGACTCTAAATGACTGTTGGATGTAAATTATGACTTTTTCAACTAAAATAAGTGTGTTTAAAGTCATTATTGTGCCTGAAGCGGGTCAAAATTGAAGCTTTTGAGTAAGCAAAACTCTGTAAAAATGGCACTTTTGGTCACTGTGAGGGTTTAAAAAGTGGTTATTCAACATGAGGCACGATCCAATTGACATTTTGAATCATTTTTGGTACAGTCCCAAAAATCAATTTTCGGATGAAAAATGATGACTCCGGACATGTCGAACGTTCCCAAAATGGTCTATAATGATGAAATTTTAACATTTAATCTTTTGACTCTAAATTACTGTTGGATGTGAATTATGACTTTTTCAACTAAAATAAGTGTGTTTAAAGTCATTTCTGTGCCTGAAACGGGTCAAAATTGAAGCTTTTGAGTAAGCAAAACTCTGTAAAAATGGCACTTTTGGTCACTGTGAGGGTTTAAAAAGTGGTTATTCAACATGAGGCACGATCCAATTGACATTTTGAATCATTTTTGGTACAGTCCCAAAAATCAATTTTCGGATGAAAAACGATGACTCCGGACATGTCGAACGTTCCCAAAATGGTCTATAATGATGAAATTTTAACATTTAATCTTTTGACTCCAAATGACTGTTGGATGTGCATTATGACTTTTTCAACTAAAATAAGTGTGTTTAAAGTCATTTCTGTGCCTGAAACGGGTCAAAATTGAAGCTTTTGAGTAAGCAAAACTCTGTAAAAATGGCAATTTTGGTCACTGTGAGGGTTTAAAAAGTGGTTATTCAACATGAGGCACGATCCAATTGACATTTTGAATCATTTTTGGTACAGTCCAAAAAATCAATTTTCGGATGAAAAACGATGACTCCGGACATGCCGAACGTTCCCAAAATGGTCTATAATGATGAAATTTTAACATTTAATCTTTTGACTCTAAATGACTGTTGGATGTGAATTATGACTTTTTCAACTAAAATAAGTGTGTTTAAAGTCATTTCTGTGCCTGAAACGGGTCAAAATTGAAGCTTTTGAGTAAGCAAAACTCTGTAAAAATGGCACTTTTGGTCACTGTGAGGGTTTAAAAAGTGGTTATTCAACATGAGGCACGATCCAATTGACATTTTGAATCATTTTTGGTACAGTCCAAAAAATCAATTTTCGGATGAAAAACGATGACTCCGGACATGTCGAACGTTCCCAAAATGGTCTATAATGATGAAATTTTAACATTTAATCTTTTGACTCTAAATGACTGTTGGATGTGAATTATGACTTTTTCAACTAAAATAAGTGTGTTTAAAGTCATTTCTGTGCCTGAAACGGGTCAAAATTGAAGCTTTTGAGTAAGCAAAACTCTGTAAAAATGGCACTTTTGGTCACTGTGAGGGTTTAAAAAGTGGTTATTCAACATGAGGCACGATCCAATTGACATTTTGAATCATTTTTGGTACAGTCCAAAAAATCAATTTTCGGATGAAAAACGATGACTCCGGACATGCCGAACGTTCCCAAAATGGTCTATAACCTCTTCGCCACTAATGACAAGGGTAACTCGTCATGGACTTTCCATTGATTTCAATGGAAATTACATTGAAGCTGTAAAATAGCCTTAGCAGTAAAGGGGTTAATGATGAAATTTTAACATTTAATCTTTTGACTCTAAATGACTGTTGGATGTGAATTATGACTTTTTCAACTAAAATAAGTGTGTTTAAAGTCATTTCTGTGCCTGAAACGGGTCAAAATTGAAGCTTTTGAGTAAGCAAAACTCTGTAAAAATGGCACTTTTGGTCACTGTGAGGGTTTAAAAAGTTGTTATTCAACATGAGGCACGATCCAATTGACATTTTGAATCATTTTTGGTACAGTCCAAAAAAATCAATTTTCGGATGAAAAACGATGACTCCGGACATGTCTAACGTTCCCAAAATGGTCTATAATGATGAAATTTTAACATTTAATCTTTTGACTCTAAATGACTGTTGGGTGTGAAATATGACTTTTTCAACTTAAATAAGTGTGTTTAAAGTCATTTCTGTGCCTGAAACGGGTCAAAATTGAAGCTTTTGAGTAAGCAAAACTCTGTAAAAATGGCACTTTTGGTCACTGTGAGGGTTTAAAAAGTGGTTATTCAACATGAGGCACGATCCAATTGACATTTTGAATCATTTTTGGTACAGTCCCAAAAATCAATTTTCGGATGAAAAACGATGACTCCGGACATGCCGAACGTTCCCAAAATGGTCTATAATGATGAAATTTTAACATTTAATCTTTTGACTCTAAATGACTGTTGGATGTGAATTATGACTTTTTCAACTAAAATAAGTGTGTTTAAAGTCATTTCTGTGCCTGAAACGGGTCAAAATTTAAGCTTTTGAGTAAGCAAAACTCTGTAAAAATGGCACTTTTGGTCACTGTGAGGGTTTAAAAAGTGGTTATTCAACATGAGGCACGATCCAATTGACATTTTGAATCATTTTTGGTACAGTCCCAAAAATCAATTTTCGGATGAAAAATGATGACTCCGGACATGTCGAACGTTCCCAAAATGGTCTATAATGATGAAATTTTTACATTTAATCTTTTGACTCTAAATGACTGTTGGATGTGAATTATGACTTTTTCAACTAAAATAAGTGTGTTTAAAGTCATTTCTGTGCCTGAAACGGGTCAAAATTGAAGCTTTTGAGTAAGCAAAACTCTGCAAAAATGGCACTTTTGGTCACTGTGAGGGTTTAAAAAGTGGTTATTCAACATGAGGCACGATCCAATCGACATTTTGAATCATTTTTGGTACAGTCCCAAAAATCAATTTTCGGATGAAAAACGATGACTCCGGACATGTCGAACGTTCACAAAATGGTCTATAATGATGAAATTTTAACATTTAATCTTTTGACTCTAAATGACTGTTGGATGTGCATTATGACTTTTTCAACTAAAATAAGTGTGTTTAAAGTCATTTCTGTGCCTGAAACGGGTCAAAATTGAAGCTTTTGAGTAAGCAAAACTCTGTAAAAATGGCAATTTTGGTCACTGTGAAGGTTTAAAAAGTGGTTATTCAACATGAGGCATGATCCAATTGACATTTTGAATCATTTTTGGTACAGTCCAAAAAATCGATTTTCGGATGAAAAACGATGACTCCGGACATGTCGAACGTTCCCAAAATGGTCTATAATGATGAAATTTTAACATTTAATCTTTTGACTCTAAATGACTGTTGGATGTGAATTATGACTTTTTCAACTAAAATAAGTGTGTTTAAAGTCATTTCCGTGCCTGAAACGGGTCAAAATTGAAGCTTTTAAGTAAGCAAAACTCTGTAAAAATGGCACTTTTGGGCACTGTGAGGGTTTAAAAAGTAGTTATTCAACATGAGGCACGATCCAATTGACATTTTGAATCATTTTTGGTACAGTCCCAAAAATCAATTTTCGGATGAAAAACGATGACTCCGGACATGTCGAACGTTCCCAAAATGGTCTATAATGATGAAATTTTAACATTTAATCTTTTGACTCTAAATGACTGTTGGATGTGAATTATGACTTTTTCAACTAAAATAAGTGTGTTTAAAGTCATTTCTGTGCCTGAAACGGGTCAAAATTGAAGCTTTTGAGTAAGCAAAACTCTGTAAAAATGGCACTTTTGGTCACTGTGAGGGTTTAAAAAGTGGTTATTCAACATGAGGCACGATCCAATTGACATTTTGAATCATTTTTGGTACAGTCCAAAAAATCAATTTTCGGATGAAAAACGATGACTCCGGACATGTCGAACGTTCCCAAAATGGTCTATAATGATGAAATTTTAACATTTAATCTTTTGACTCTAAATGACTGTTGGATGTAAATTATGACTTTTTCAACTAAAATAAGTGTGTTTAAAGTCATTTGTGTGCCTGAAACGGGTCAAAATTGAAGCTTTTGAGTAAGCAAAACTCTGTAAAAATGGCACTTTTGGTCACTGTGAGGGTTTAAAAAGTGGTTATTCAACATGAGGCACGATCCAATTGACATTTTGAATCATTTTTGGTACAGTCCCAAAAATCAATTTTCGGATGAAAAATGATGACTCCGGACATGTCGAACGTTCCCAAAATGGTCTATAATGATGAAATTTTAACATTTAATCTTTTGACTCTAAATTACTGTTGGATGTGAATTATGACTTTTTCAACTAAAATAAGTGTGTTTAAAGTCATTTCTGTGCCTGAAACGGGTCAAAATTGAAGCTTTTGAGTAAGCAAAACTCTGTAAAAATGGCACTTTTGGTCACTGTGAGGGTTTAAAAAGTGGTTATTCAACATGAGGCACGATCCAATTGACATTTTGAATCATTTTTGGTACAGTCCCAAAAATCAATTTTCGGATGAAAAACGATGACTCCGGACATGTCGAACGTTCCCAAAATGGTCTATAATGATGAAATTTTAACATTTAATCTTTTGACTCCAAATGACTGTTGGATGTGCATTATGACTTTTTCAACTAAAATAAGTGTGTTTAAAGTCATTTCTGTGCCTGAAACGGGTCAAAATTGAAGCTTTTGAGTAAGCAAAACTCTGTAAAAATGGCAATTTTGGTCACTGTGAGGGTTTAAAAAGTGGTTATTCAACATGAGGCACGATCCAATTGACATTTTGAATCATTTTTGGTACAGTCCAAAAAATCAATTTTCGGATGAAAAACGATGACTCCGGACATGCCGAACGTTCCCAAAATGGTCTATAATGATGAAATTTTAACATTTAATCTTTTGACTCTAAATGACTGTTGGATGTGAATTATGACTTTTTCAACTAAAATAAGTGTGTTTAAAGTCATTTCTGTGCCTGAAACTGGTCAAAATTGAAGCTTTTGAGTAAGCAAAACTCTGTAAAAATGGCACTTTTGGTCACTGTGAGGGTTTAAAAAGTGGTTATTCAACATGAGGCACGATCCAATTGACATTTTGAATCATTTTTGGTACAGTCCAAAAAATCAATTTTCGGATGAAAAACGATGACTCCGGACATGTCGAACGTTCCCAAAATGGTCTATAATGATGAAATTTTAACATTTAATCTTTTGACTGTAAATGACTGTTGGATGTGAATTATGACTTTTTCAACTAAAATAAGTGTGTTTAAAGTCATTTCTGTGCCTGAAACGGGTCAAAATTGAAGCTTTTGAGTAAGCAAAACTCTGTAAAAATGGCACTTTTGGGCACTGTGAGGGTTTAAAAAGTGGTTATTCAACATGAGGCACGATCCAATTGACATTTTGAATCATTTTTGGTACAGTCCCAAAAATCAATTTTCGGATGAAAAACGATGACTCCGGACATGTTGAACGTTCCCAAAATGGTCTATAATGATGAAATTTTAACATTTAATCTTTTGACTCTAAATGACTGTTGGATGTGCATTATGACTTTTTCAACTAAAATAAGTGTGTTTAAAGTCATTTCTGTGCCTGAAACGGGTCAAAATTGAAGCTTTTGAGTAAGCAAAACTCTGTAAAAATGGCACTTTTGGTCACTGTGAGGGTTTAAAAAGTGGTTATTCAACATGAGGCACGATCCAATTGACATTTTGAATCATTTTTGGTACAGTCCAAAAAATCAATTTTCGGATGAAAAACGATGACTCCGGACATGTCGAACGTTCCCAAAATGGTCTATAATGATGAAATTTTAACATTTAATCTTTTGACTCTAAATGACTGTTGGATGTGAATTATGACTTTTTCAACTAAAATAAGTGTGTTTAAAGTCATTTCTGTGCCTGAAACGGGTCAAAATTGAAGCTTTTGAGTAAGCAAAACTCTGTAAAAATGGCACTTTTGGTCACTGTGAGGGTTTAAAAAGTGGTTATTCAACATGAGGCACGATCCAATTGACATTTTGAATCATTTTTGGTACAGTCCAAAAAATCAATTTTCGGATGAAAAACGATGACTCCGGACATGCCGAACATTCCCAAAATGGTCTATAACCTCTTCGCCACTAATGACAAGGGTAACTCGTCATGGACTTTCCATTGATTTCAATGGAAATTACATTGAAGCTGTAAAATAGCCTTAGCAGTAAAGGGGTTAATGATGAAATTTTAACATTTAATCTTTTGACTCTAAATGACTGTTGGATGTGAATTATGACTTTTTCAACTAAAATAAGTGTGTTTAAAGTCATTTCTGTGCCTGAAACGGGTCAAAATTGCAGCTTTTGAGTAAGCAAAACTCTGTAAAAATGGCACTTTTGGTCACTGTGAGGGTTTAAAAAGTTGTTATTCAACATGAGGCACGATCCAATTGACATTTTGAATCATTTTTGGTACAGTCCAAAAAAATCAATTTTCGGATGAAAAACGATGACTCCGGACATGTCTAACGTTCCCAAAATGGTCTATAATGATGAAATTTTAACATTTAATCTTTTGACTCTAAATGACTGTTGGGTGTGAAATATGACTTTTTCAACTTAAATAAGTGTGTTTAAAGTCATTTCTGTGCCTGAAACGGGTCAAAATTGAAGCTTTTGAGTAAGCAAAACTCTGTAAAAATGGCACTTTTGGTCACTGTGAGGGTTTAAAAAGTGGTTATTCAACATGAGGCACGATCCAATTGACATTTTGAATCATTTTTGGTACAGTCCCAAAAATCAATTTTCGGATGAAAAACGATGACTCCGGACATGCCGAACGTTCCCAAAATGGTCTATAATGATGAAATTTTAACATTTAATCTTTTGACTCTAAATGACTGTTGGATGTGAATTATGACTTTTTCAACTAAAATAAGTGTGTTTAAAGTCATTTCTGTGCCTGAAACGGGTCAAAATTTAAGCTTTTGAGTAAGCAAAACTCTGTAAAAATGGCACTTTTGGTCACTGTGAGGGTTTAAAAAGTGGTTATTCAACATGAGGCACGATCCAATTGACATTTTGAATCATTTTTGGTACAGTCCCAAAAATCAATTTTCGGATGAAAAATGATGACTCCGGACATGTCGAACGTTCCCAAAATGGTCTATAATGATGAAATTTTAACATTTAATCTTTTGACTCTAAATGACTGTTGGATGTGAATTATGACTTTTTCAACTAAAATAAGTGTGTTTAAAGTCATTTCTGTGCCTGAAACGGGTCAAAATTGAAGCTTTTGAGTAAGCAAAACTCTGTAAAAATGGCACTTTTGGGCACTGTGAGGGTTTAAAAAGTGGTTATTCAACATGAGGCACGATCCAATTGACATTTTGAATCATTTTTGGTACAGTCCCAAAAATCAATTTTCGGATGAAAAACGATGACTCCGGACATGTCGAACGTTCCCAAAATGGTCTATAATGATGAAATTTTAACATTTAATCTTTTGACTCTAAATGACTGTTGGATGTGCATTATGACTTTTTCAACTAAAATAAGTGTGTTTAAAGTCATTTCTGTGCCTGAAACGGGTCAAAATTGAAGCTTTTGAGTAAGCAAAACTCTGTAAAAATGGCACTTTTGGTCACTGTGAGGGTTTAAAAAGTGGTTATTCAACATGAGGCACGATCCAATTGACATTTTGAATCATTTTTGGTACAGTCCAAAAAATCAATTTTCGGATGAAAAACGATGACTCCGGACATGTCGAACGTTCCCAAAATGGTCTATAATGATGAAATTTTAACATTTAATCTTTTGACTCTAAATGACTGTTGGATGTGAATTATGACTTTTTCAACTAAAATAAGTGTGTTTAAAGTCATTTCTGTGCCTGAAACGGGTCAAAATTGAAGCTTTTGAGTAAGCAAAACTCTGTAAAAATGGCACTTTTGGTCACTGTGAGGGTTTAAAAAGTGGTTATTCAACATGAGGCACGATCCAATTGACATTTTGAATCATTTTTGGTACAGTCCAAAAAATCAATTTTCGGATGAAAAACGATGACTCCGGACATGCCGAACGTTCCCAAAATGGTCTATAACCTCTTCGCCACTAATGACAAGGGTAACTCGTCATGGACTTTCCATTGATTTCAATGGAAATTACATTGAAGCTGTAAAATAGCCTTAGCAGTAAAGGGGTTAATGATGAAATTTTAACATTTAATCTTTTGACTCTAAATGACTGTTGGATGTGAATTATGACTTTTTCAACTAAAATAAGTGTGTTTAAAGTCATTTCTGTGCCTGAAACGGGTCAAAATTGAAGCTTTTGAGTAAGCAAAACTCTGTAAAAATGGCACTTTTGGTCACTGTGAGGGTTTAAAAAGTTGTTATTCAACATGAGGCACGATCCAATTGACATTTTGAATCATTTTTGGTACAGTCCAAAAAAATCAATTTTCGGATGAAAAACGATGACTCCGGACATGTCTAACGTTCCCAAAATGGTCTATAATGATGAAATTTTAACATTTAATCTTTTGACTCTAAATGACTGTTGGGTGTGAAATATGACTTTTTCAACTTAAATAAGTGTGTTTAAAGTCATTTCTGTGCCTGAAACGGGTCAAAATTGAAGCTTTTGAGTAAGCAAAACTCTGTAAAAATGGCACTTTTGGTCACTGTGAGGGTTTAAAAAGTGGTTATTCAACATGAGGCACGATCCAATTGACATTTTGAATCATTTTTGGTACAGTCCCAAAAATCAATTTTCGGATGAAAAACGATGACTCCGGACATGCAGAACGTTCCCAAAATGGTCTATAATGATGAAATTTTAACATTTAATCTTTTGACTCTAAATGACTGTTGGATGTGAATTATGACTTTTTCAACTAAAATAAGTGTGTTTAAAGTCATTTCTGTGCCTGAAACGGGTCAAAATTTAAGCTTTTGAGTAGGCAAAACTCTGTAAAAATGGCACTTTTGGTCACTGTGAGGGTTTAAAAAGTGGTTATTCAACATGAGGCACGATCCAATTGACATTTTGAATCATTTTTGGTACAGTCCCAAAAATCAATTTTCGGATGAAAAATGATGACTCCGGACATGTCGAACGTTCCCAAAATGGTCTATAATGATGAAATTTTAACATTTAATCTTTTGACTCTAAATGACTGTTGGATGTGAATTATGACTTTTTCAACTAAAATAAGTGTGTTTAAAGTCATTTCTGTGCCTGAAACGGGTCAAAATTGAAGCTTTTGAGTAAGCAAAACTCTGTAAAAATGGCACTTTTGGTCACTGTGAGGGTTTAAAAAGTGGTTATTCAACATGAGGCACGATCCAATTGACATTTTGAATCATTTTTGGTACAGTCCAAAAAATCAATTTTCGGATGAAAAACGATGACTCCGGACATGTCGAACGTTCCCAAAATGGTCTATAATGATGAAATTTTAACATTTAATCTTTTGACTCTAAATGACTGTTGGATGTGAATTATGACTTTTTCAACTAAAATAAGTGTGTTTAAAGTCATTTCTGTGCCTGAAACTGGTCAAAATTGAAGCTTTTGAGTAAGCAAAACTCTGTTAAAATGGCACTTTTGGTCACTGTGAGGGTTTAAAAAGTGGTTATTCAACATGAGGCACGATCCAATTGACATTTTGAATCATTTTTGGTACAGTCCAAAAAATCAATTTTCGGATGAAAAACGATGACTCCGGACATGCCGAACGTTCCCAAAATGGTCTATAATGATGAAATTTTAACATTTAATCTTTTGACTCTAAATGACTGTTGGATGTGAATTATGACTTTTTCAACTAAAATAAGTGTGTTTAAAGTCATTTCTGTGCCTGAAACGGGTCAAAATTGAAGCTTTTGAGTAAGCAAAACTCTGTAAAAATGGCACTTTTGGTCACTGTGAGGGTTTAAAAAGTGGTTATTCAACATGAGGCACGATCCAATTGACATTTTGAATCATTTTTGGTACAGTCCAAAAAATCAATTTTCGGATGAAAAACGATGACTCCGGACATGTCGAACGTTCCCAAAATGGTCTATAATGATGAAATTTTAACATTTAATCTTTTGACTCTAAATGACTGTTGGATGTGAATTATGACTTTTTCAACTAAAATAAGTGTGTTTAAAGTCATTTCTGTGCCTGAAAAGGGTCAAAATTGAAGCTTTTGAGTAAGCAAAACTCTGTAAAAATGGCACTTTTGGTCACTGTGAGGGTTTAAAAAGTGGTTATTCAACATGAGGCACGATCCAATTGACATTTTGAATAATTTTTGGTACAGTCCCAAAAATCAATTTTCGGATGAAAAACGATGACTCCGGACATGTCGAACGTTCCCAAAATGGTCTATAATGATGAAATTTTAACATTTAATCTTTTGACTCTAAATGACTGTTGGATGTGCATTATGACTTTTTCAACTAAAATAAGTGTGTTTAAAGTCATTTCTGTGCCTGAAACGGGTCAAAATTGAAGCTTTTGAGTAAGCAAAACTCTGTAAAAATGGCAATTTTGGTCACTGTGAGGGTTTAAAAAGTGGTTATTCAACATGAGGCACGATCCAATTGACATTTTGAATCATTTTTGGTACAGTCCAAAAAAATCAATTTTCGGATGAAAAACGATGACTCCGGACATGTCGAACGTTCCCAAAATGGTCTATAATGATGAAATTTTAACATTTAATCTTTTGACTCTAAATGACTGTTGGATGTGAATGATGACTTTTTCAACTAAAATAAGTGTGTTTAAAGTCATTTCTGTGCCTGAAACGGGTCAAAATTGAAGCTTTTGAGTAAGCAAAACTCTGTAAAAATGGCACTTTTGGTCACTGTGAGGGTTTAAAAAGTGGTTATTCAACATGAGGCACGATCCAATTGACATTTTGAATCATTTTTGGTACAGTCCCAAAAATCCATTTTCGGATGAAAAACGATGATTCCGGACATGTCGAACGTTCCCAAAATGGTCTATAATGATGAAATTTTAACATTTAATCTTTTGACTCTAAATGACTGTTGGATGTGAAATATGACTTTTTCAACTTAAATAAGTGTGTTTAAAGTCATTTCTGTGCCTGAAACGGGTCAAAATTGAAGCTTTTGAGTAAGCAAAACTCTGTAAAAATGGCACTTTTGGTCACTGTGAGGGTTTAAAAAGTGGTTATTCAACATGAGGCACGATCCAATTGACATTTTGAATCATTTTTGGTACAGTCCCAAAAATCAATTTTCGGATGAAAAACGATGACTCCGGACATGTCGAACGTTCCCAAAATGGTCTATAATGATGAAATTTTAACATTTAATCTTTTGACTCTAAATGACTGTTGGATGTGCATTATGACTTTTTCAACTAAAATAAGTGTGTTTAAAGTCATTTCTGTGCCTGAAACGGGTCAAAATTGAAGCTTTTGAGTAAGCAAAACTCTGTAAAAATGGCAATTTTGGTCACTGTGAAGGTTTAAAAAGTGGTTATTCAACATGAGGCATGATCCAATTGACATTTTGAATCATTTTTGGTACAGTCCAAAAAATCGATTTTCGGATGAAAAACGATGACTCATGGACATGTCGAACGTTCCCAAAATGGTCTATAATGATGAAATGTTAACATTTAATCTTTTGACTCTAAATGACTGTTGGATGTGAATTATGACTTTTTCAACTAAAATAAGTGTGTTTAAAGTCATTTCCGTGCCTGAAACGGGTCAAAATTGAAGCTTTTAAGTAAGCAAAACTCTGTAAAAATGGCAATTTTGGTCACTGTGAGGGTTTAAAAAGTGGTTATTGAACATGAGGCACGATCCAATTGACATTTTGAATCATTTTTGGTACAGTCCAAAAAATCAATTTTCGGATGAAAAACGGTGACTCCGGACATGTCGAACGTTCCCAAAATGGTCAATAATGATGAAATTTTAACATTTAATCTTTTGACTCTAAATGACTGTTGGATGTGAATTATGACTTTTTCAACTAAAATAAGTGTGTTTAAAGTCATTTCTGTGCCTGAAACGGGTCAAAATTGATGCTTTTGAGTAAGCAAAACTCTGTAAAAATGGCACTTTTGGGCACTGTGAGGGTTTAAAAAGTAGTTATTCAACATGAGGCACGATCCAATTGACATTTTGAATCATTTTTGGTACAGTCCCAAAAATCAATTTTCGGATGAAAAACGATGACTCTGGACATGTCGAACGTTCCCAAAATGGTCTATAATGATGAAATTTTAACATTTAATCTTTTGACTCTAAATGACTGTTGGATGTGAATTATGACTTTTTCAACTAAAATAAGTGTGTTTAAAGTCATTTCTGTGCCTGAAACGGGTCAAAATTGAAGCTTTTGAGTAAGCAAAACTCTGTAAAAATGGCACTTTTGGTCACTGTGAGGGTTTAAAAAGTGGTTATTCAACATGAGGCACGATCCAATTGACATTTTGAATCATTTTTGGTACAGTCCAAAAAATCAATTTTCGGATGAAAAACGATGACTCCGGACATGTCGAACGTTCCCAAAATGGTCTATAATGATGAAATTTTAACATTTAATCTTTTGACTCTAAATGACTGTTGGATGTAAATTATGACTTTTTCAACTAAAATAAGTGTGTTTAAAGTCATTTCTGTGCCTGAAACGGGTCAAAATTGAAGCTTTTGAGTAAGCAAAACTCTGTAAAAATTGCACTTTTGGTCACTGTGAGGGTTTAAAAAGTGGTTATTCAACATGAGGCACGATCCAATTGACATTCTGAATCATTTTTGGTACAGTCCCAAAAATCAATTTTCGGATGAAAAATGATGACTCCGGACATGTCGAACATTCCCAAAATGGTCTATAATGATGAAATTTTAACATTTAATCTTTTGACTCTAAATGACTGTTGGATGTGAATTATGACTTTTTCAACTAAAATAAGTGTGTTTAAAGTCATTTCTGTGCATGAAACGGGTCAAAATTGAAGCTTTTGAGTAAGCAAAACTCTGTAAAAATGGCACTTTTGGTCACTGTGAGGGTCTAAAAAGTGGTTATTCAACATGAGGCACGATCCAATCGACACTTTGAATCATTTTTGGTACAGTCCCAAAAATCAATTTTCGGATGAAAAACGATGACTCCGGACATGTCGAACGTTCACAAAATGGTCTATAATGATGAAATTTTAACATTTAATCTTTTGACTCTAAATGACTGTTGGATGTGCATTATGACTTTTTCAACTAAAATAAGTGTGTTTAAAGTCATTTCTGTGCCTGAAACGGGTCAAAATTGAAGCTTTTGAGTAAGCAAAACTCTGTAAAAATGGCAATTTTGGTCACTGTGAAGGTTTAAAAAGTGGTTATTCAACATGAGGCATGATCCAATTGACATTTTGAATCATTTTTGGTACAGTCCAAAAAATCGATTTTCGGATGAAAAACGATGACTCCGGACATGTCGAACGTTCCCAAAATGGTCTATAATGATGAAATTTTAACATTTAATCTTTTGACTCTAAATGACTGTTGGATGTGAATTATGACTTTTTCAACTAAAATAAGTGTGTTTAAAGTCATTTCCGTGCCTGAAACGGGTCAAAATTGAAGCTTTTAAGTAAGCAAAACTCTGTAAAAATGGCAATTTTGGTCACTGTGAGGGTTTAAAAAGTGGTTATTCAACATGAGGCATGATCCAATTGACATTTTGAATCATTTTTGGTACAGTCCAAAAAATCGATTTTCGGATGAAAAACGATGACTCCGGACATGTCAAACGTTCCCAAAATGGTCTATAATGATGAAATGTTAACATTTAATCTTTTGACTCTAAATGACTGTTGGATGTGAATTATGACTTTTTCAACTAAAATAAGTGTGTTTAAAGTCATTTCCGTGCCTGAAACGGGTCAAAATTGAAGCTTTTAAGTAAGCAAAACTCTGTAAAAATGGCAATTTTGGTCACTGTGAGGGTTTAAAAAGTGGTTATTGAACATGAGGCACGATCCAATTGACATTTTGAATCATTTTTGGTACAGTCCAAAAAATCAATTTTCGGATGAAAAACGATGACTCCGGACATGCCGAACGTTCCCAAAATGGTCTATAATGATGAAATTTTAACATTTAATCTTTTGACTCTAAATGACTGTTGGATGTGAATTATGACTTTTTCAACTAAAATAAGTGTGTTTAAAGTCATTTCTGTGCCTGAAACGGGTCAAAATTGAAGCTTTTGAGTAAGCAAAACTCTGTGTAAAAATGGCACTTTTGGTCACTGTGAGGGTTTAAAAAGTGGTTATTCAACATGAGGTACGATCCAATTGACATTTTGAATCATTTTTGGTACAGTCCAAAAAATCAATTTTCGGATGAAAAACGATGACTCCGGACATGTCGAACGTTCCCAAAATGGTCTATAATGATGAAATTTTAACATTAATCTTTTGACTCTAAATGACTGTTGGATGTGAATTATGACTTTTTCAACTAAAATAAGTGTGTTTAAAGTCATTTCTGTGCCTGAAAAGGGTCAAAATTGAAGCTTTTGAGTAAGCAAAACTCTGTAAAAATGGCACTTTTGGTCACTGTGAGGGTTTAAAAAGTGGTTATTCAACATGAGGCACGATCCAATTGACATTTTGAATAATTTTTGGTACAGTCCCAAAAATCAATTTTCGGATGAAAAACGATGACTCCGGACATGTCGAACGTTCCCAAAATGGTCTATAATGATGAAATTTTAACATTTAATCTTTTGACTCTAAATGACTGTTGGATGTGCATTATGACTTTTTCAACTAAAATAAGTGTGTTTAAAGTCATTTCTGTGCCTGAAACGGGTCAAAATTGAAGCTTTTGAGTAAGCAAAACTCTGTAAAAATGGCAATTTTGGTCACTGTGAGGGTTTAAAAAGTGGTTATTCAACATGAGGCACGATACAATTGACATTTTGAATCATTTTTGGTACAGTCCAAAAAATCAATTTTCGGATGAAAAACGATGACTCCGGACATGTCGAACGTTCCCAAAATGGTCTATAATGATGAAATTTTAACATTTAATCTTTTGACTCTAAATGACTGTTGGATGTGAATTATGACTTTTTCAACTAAAATAAGTGTGTTTAAAGTCATTTCTGTGCCTGAAACGGGTCAAAATTGAAGCTTTTGAGTAAGCAAAACTCTGTAAAAATGGCACTTTTGGTCACTGTGAGGGTTTAAAAAGTGGTTATTCAACATGAGGCACGATCCAATTGACATTTTGAATCATTTTTGGTACAGTCCCAAAAATCCATTTTCGGATGAAAAACGATGATTCCGGACATGTCGAACGTTCCCAAAATGGTCTATAATGATGAAATTTTAACATTTAATCTTTTGACTCTAAATGACTGTTGGATGTGAAATATGACTTTTTCAACTTAAATAAGTGTGTTTAAAGTCATTTCTGTGCCTGAAACGGGTCAAAATTGAAGCTTTTGAGTAAGCAAAACTCTGTAAAAATGGCACTTTTGGTCACTGTGAGGGTTTAAAAAGTGGTTATTCAACATGAGGCACGATCCAATTGACATTTTGAATCATTTTTGGTACAGTCCCAAAAATCAATTTTCGGATGAAAAACGATGACTCCGGACATGTCGAACGTTCCCAAAATGGTCTATAATGATGAAATTTTAACATTTAATCTTTGACTCTAAATGACTGTTGGATGTGCATTATGACTTTTTCAACTAAAATAAGTGTGTTTAAAGTCATTTCTGTGCCTGAAACGGGTCAAAATTGAAGCTTTTGAGTAAGCAAAACTCTGTAAAAATGGCAATTTTGGTCACTGTGAAGGTTTAAAAAGTGGTTATTCAACATGAGGCATGATCCAATTGACATTTTGAATCATTTTTGGTACAGTCCAAAAAAATCGATTTTCGGATGAAAAACGATGACTCCGGACATGTCGAACGTTCCCAAAATGGTCTATAATGATGAAATGTTAACATTTAATCTTTTGACTCTAAATGACTGTTGGATGTGAATTATGACTTTTTCAACTAAAATAAGTGTGTTTAAAGTCATTTCCGTGCCTGAAACGGGTCAAAATTGAAGCTTTTGAGTAAGCAAAACTCTGTAAAAATGGCACTTTTGGTCACTGTGAGGGTTTAAAAAGTGGTTATTCAACATGAGGCACGATCCAATTGACATTTTGAATCATTTTTGGTACAGTCCCAAAAATCAATTTTCGGATGAAAAATGATGACTCCGGACATGTCGAACGTTCCCAAAATGGTCTATAATGATGAAATTTTAACATTTAATCTTTTGACTCTAAATGACTGTTGGATCTGAATTATGACTTTTTCAACTAAAATAAGTGTGTTTAAAGTCATTTCTGTGCATGAAACGGGTCAAAATTGAAGCTTTTGAGTAAGCAAAACTCTGTAAAAATGGCACTTTTGGTCACTGTGAGGGTTTAAAAAGTGGTTATTCAACATGAGGCACGATCCAATCGACATTTTGAATCATTTTTGGTACTGTCCCAAAAATCAATTTTCGGATGAAAAACGATGACTCCGGACATGTCGAACGTTCACAAAATGGTCTATAATGATGAAATTTTAACATTTAATCTTTTGACTCTAAATGACTGTTGGATGTGCATTATGACTTTTTCAACTAAAATAAGTGTGTTTGAAGTCATTTCTGTGCCTGAAACGGGTCAAAATTGAAGCTTTTGAGTAAGCAAAACTCTGTAAAAATGGCAATTTTGGTCACTGTGAAGGTTTAAAAAGTGGTTATTCAACATGAGGCATGATCCAATTGACATTTTGAATCATTTTTGGTACAGTCCAAAAAATCGATTTTCGGATGAAAAACGATGACTCCGGACATGTCGAACGTTCCCAAAATGGTCTATAATGATGAAATTTTAACATTTAATCTTTTGACTCTAAATGACTGTTGGATGTGAATTATGACTTTTTCAACTAAAATAAGTGTGTTTAAAGTCATTTCCGTGCCTGAAACGGGTCAAAATTGAAGCTTTTAAGTAAGCAAAACTCTGTAAAAATGGCATCTTTGGTCACTGTGAGGGTTTAAAAAGTGGTTATTGAACATGAGGCACGATCCAATTGACATTTTGAATCATTTTTGGTACAGTCCAAAAAATCCATTTTCGGATGAAAAACGATGACTCCGGACATGTCGAACGTTCCCAAAATGGTCTATAATGATGAAATTTTAACATTTAATCTTTTGACTCTAAATGACTGTTGGATGTAAATTATGACTTTTTCAACTAAAATAAGTGTGTTTAAAGTCATTTCTGTGCCTGAAACGGGTCAAAATTGAAGCTTTTGAGTAAGCAAAACTCTGTAAAAATGGCACTTTTGGTCACTGTGAGGGTTTAAAAAGTGGTTATTCAACATGAGGCACGATCCAATTGACATTTTGAATCATTTTTGGTACAGTCCAAAAAATCAATTTTCGGATGAAAAACGATGACTCCGGACATGTCGAACGTTCCCAAAATGGTCTATAATGATGAAATTTTAACATTTAATCTTTTGACTGTAAATGACTGTTGGATGTGAATTATGACTTTTTCAACTAAAATAAGTGTGTTTAAAGTCATTTCTGTGCCTGAAACGGGTCAAAATTGAAGCTTTTGAGTAAGCAAAACTCTGTAAAAATGGCACTTTTAGTCACTGTGAGGGTTTAAAAAGTGGTTATTCAACATGAGGCACGATCCAATTGACATTTTGAATCATTTTTGGTACAGTCCAAAAAATCAATTTTCGGATGAAAAACGATGACTCCGGACATGTCGAACGTTCCCAAAATGGTCTATAATGATGAAATTTTAACATTTAATCTTTTGACTCTAAATGACTGTTGGATGTGAATTATGACTTTTTCAACTAAAATAAGTGTGTTTAAAGTCATTTCTGTGCCTGAAACGGGTCAAAATTGAAGCTTTTGAGTAAGCAAAACTCTGTAAAAATGGCACTTTTGGTCACTGTGAGGGTTTAAAAAGTGGTTATTCAACATGAGGCACGATCCAATTGACATTTTGAATCATTTTTGGTACAGTCCAAAAAATCAATTTTCGGATGAAAAACGATGACTCCGGACATGTCGAAAGTTCCCAAAATGGTCTATAATGATGAAATTTTAACATTTAATCTTTTGACTCTAAATGACTGTTGGATGTGAATTATGACTTTTTCAACTAAAATAAGTGTGTTTAAAGTCATTTCTGTGCCTGAAACGGGTCAAAATTGAAGCTTTTGAGTAAGCAAAACTCTGTAAAAATGGCACTTTTGGTCACTGTGAGGGTTTAAAAAGTGGTTATTCAACATGAGGCACGATCCAATTGACATTTTGAATCATTTTTGGTACAGTCCAAAAAATCAATTTTCGGATGAAAAACGATGACTCCGGACATGCCGAACGTTCCCAAAATGGTCTATAATGATGAAATTTTAACATTTAATCTTTTGACTCTAAATGACTGTTGGATGTGAATTATGACTTTTTCAACTAAAATAAGTGTGTTTAAAGTCATTTCTATGCCTGAAACGGGTCAAAATTGAAGCTTTTGAGTAAGCAAAACTCTGTAAAAATGGCACTTTTGGTCACTGTGAGGGTTTAAAAAGTTGTTATTCAACATGAGGCACGATCCAATTGACATTTTGAATCATTTTTGGTACAGTCCAAAAAAATCAATTTTCGGATGAAAAACGATGACTCCGGACATGTCTAACGTTCCCAAAATGGTCTATAATGATGAAATTTTAACATTTAATCTTTTGACTCTAAATGACTGTTGGGTGTGAAATATGACTTTTTCAACTTAAATAAGTGTGTTTAAAGTCATTTCTGTGCCTGAAACGGGTCAAAATTGAAGCTTTTGAGTAAGCAAAACTCTGTAAAAATGGCACTTTTGGTCACTGTGAGGGTTTAAAAAGTGGTTATTCAACATGAGGCACGATCCAATTGACATTTTGAATCATTTTTGGTACAGTCCCAAAAATCAATTTTCGGATGAAAAACGATGACTCCGGACATGCCGAACGTTCCCAAAATGGTCTATAATGATGAAATTTTAACATTTAATCTTTTGACTCTAAATGACTGTTGGATGTGAATTATGACTTTTTCAACTAAAATAAGTGTGTTTAAAGTCATTTCTGTGCCTGAAACGGGTCAAAATTTAAGCTTTTGAGTAAGCAAAACTCTGTAAAAATGGCACTTTTGGTCACTGTGAGGGTTTAAAAAGTGGTTATTCAACATGAGGCACGATCCAATTGACATTTTGAATCATTTTTGGTACAGTCCAAAAAATCAATTTTCAGATGAAAAACGATGACTCCGGACATGTCGAACGTTCCCAAAATGGTCTATAATGATGAAATTTTAACATTTAATCTTTTGACTCTAAATGACTGTTGGATGTAAATTATGACTTTTTCAACTAAAATAAGTGTGTTTAAAGTCATTTCTGTGCCTGAAACGGGTCAAAATTGAAGCTTTTGAGTAAGCAAAACTCTGTAAAAATGGCACTTTTGGTCACTGTGAGGGTTTAAAAAGTGGTTATTCAACATGAGGCACGATCCAATTGACATTTTGAATCATTTTTGGTACAGTCCCAAAAATCAATTTTTGGATGAAAAATGATGACTCCGGACATGTCGAACGTTCCCAAAATGGTCTATAATGATGAAATTTTAACATTTAATCTTTTGACTCTAAATGACTGTTGGATGTGAATTATGACTTTTTCAACTAAAATAAGTGTGTTTAAAGTCATTTCTGTGCCTGAAACTGGTCAAAATTGAAGCTTTTGAGTAAGCAAAACTCTGTAAAAATGGCACTTTTGGTCACTGTGAGGGTTTAAAAAGTGGTTATTCAACATGAGGCACGATCCAATTGACATTTTGAATCATTTTTGGTACAGTCCAAAAAATCAATTTTCGGGTGAAAAACGATGACTCCGGACATGCCGAACGTTCCCAAAATGGTCTATAATGATGAAATTTTAACATTTAATCTTTTGACTCTAAATGACTGTTGGATGTGAATTATGACTTTTTCAACTAAAATAAGTGTGTTTAAAGTCATTTCTGTGCCTGAAACGGGTCAAAATTGAAGCTTTTGAGTAAGCAAAACTCTGTAAAAATGGCACTTTTGGTCACTGTGAGGGTTTAAAAAGTGGTTATTCAACATGAGGCACGATCCAATTGACATTTTGAATCATTTTTGGTACAGTCCAAAAAATCAATTTTCGGATGAAAAACGATGACTCCGGACATGTCGAACGTTCCCAAAATGGTCTATAATGATGAAATTTTAACATTTAATCTTTTGACTCTAAATGACTGTTGGATGTGAATTATGACTTTTTCAACTAAAATAAGTGTGTTTAAAGTCATTTCTGTGCCTGAAACGGGTCAAAATTGAAGCTTTTGAGTAAGCAAAACTCTGTAAAAATGGCACTTTTGGTCACTGTGAGGGTTTAAAAAGTGGTTATTCAACATGAGGCACGATCCAATTGACATTTTGAATCATTTTTGGTACAGTCCCAAAAATCCATTTTCGGATGAAAAACGATGATTCCGGACATGTCGAACGTTCCCAAAATGGTCTATAATGATGAAATTTTAACATTTAATCTTTTGACTCTAAATGACTGTTGGATGTGAAATATGACTTTTTCAACTTAAATAAGTGTGTTTAAAGTCATTTCTGTGCCTGAAACGGGTCAAAATTGAAGCTTTTGAGTAAGCAAAACTCTGTAAAAATGGCACTTTTGGTCACTGTGAGGGTTTAAAAAGTGGTTATTCAACATGAGGCACGATCCAATTGACATTTTGAATCATTTTTGGTACAGTCCCAAAAATCAATTTTCGGATGAAAAACGATGACTCCGGACATGTCGAACGTTCCCAAAATGGTCTATAATGATGAAATTTTAACATTTAATCTTTTGACTCTAAATGACTGTTGGATGTGCATTATGACTTTTTCAACTAAAATAAGTGTGTTTAAAGTCATTTCTGTGCCTGAAACGGGTCAAAATTGAAGCTTTTGAGTAAGCAAAACTCTGTAAAAATGGCAATTTTGGTCACTGTGAAGGTTTAAAAAGTGGTTATTCAACATGAGGCATGATCCAATTGACATTTTGAATCATTTTTGGTACAGTCCAAAAAAATCGATTTTCGGATGAAAAACGATGACTCCGGACATGTCGAACGTTCCCAAAATGGTCTATAATGATGAAATGTTAACATTTAATCTTTTGACTCTAAATGACTGTTGGATGTGAATTATGACTTTTTCAACTAAAATAAGTGTGTTTAAAGTCATTTCCGTGCCTGAAACGGGTCAAAATTGAAGCTTTTGAGTAAGCAAAACTCTGTAAAAATGGCACTTTTGGTCACTGTGAGGGTTTAAAAAGTGGTTATTCAACATGAGGCACGATCCAATTGACATTTTGAATCATTTTTGGTACAGTCCCAAAAATCAATTTTCGGATGAAAAATGATGACTCCGGACATGTCGAACGTTCCCAAAATGGTCTATAATGATGAAATTTTAACATTTAATCTTTTGACTCTAAATGACTGTTGGATGTGAATTATGACTTTTTCAACTAAAATAAGTGTGTTTAAAGTCATTTCTGTGCATGAAACGGGTCAAAATTGAAGCTTTTGAGTAAGCAAAACTCTGTAAAAATGGCACTTTTGGTCACTGTGAGGGTTTAAAAAGTGGTTATTCAACATGAGGCACGATCCAATCGACATTTTGAATCATTTTTGGTACTGTCCCAAAAATCAATTTTCGGATGAAAAACGATGACTCCGGACATGTCGAACGTTCACAAAATGGTCTATAATGATGAAATTTTAACATTTAATCTTTTGACTCTAAATGACTGTTGGATGTGCATTATGACTTTTTCAACTAAAATAAGTGTGTTTGAAGTCATTTCTGTGCCTGAAACGGGTCAAAATTGAAGCTTTTGAGTAAGCAAAACTCTGTAAAAATGGCAATTTTGGTCACTGTGAAGGTTTAAAAAGTGGTTATTCAACATGAGGCACGATCCAATTGACATTTTGAATCATTTTTGGTACAGTCCCAAAAATCCATTTTCGGATGAAAAACGATGATTCCGGACATGTCGAACGTTCCCAAAATGGTCTATAATGATGAAATTTTAACATTTAATCTTTTGACTCTAAATGACTGTTGGATGTGAAATATGACTTTTTCAACTTAAATAAGTGTGTTTAAAGTCATTTCTGTGCCTGAAACGGGTCAAAATTGAAGCTTTTGAGTAAGCAAAACTCTGTAAAAATGGCACTTTTGGTCACTGTGAGGGTTTAAAAAGTGGTTATTCAACATGAGGCACGATCCAATTGACATTTTGAATCATTTTTGGTACAGTCCCAAAAATCAATTTTCGGATGAAAAACGATGACTCCGGACATGTCGAACGTTCCCAAAATGGTCTATAATGATGAAATTTTAACATTTAATCTTTTGACTCTAAATGACTGTTGGATGTGCATTATGACTTTTTCAACTAAAATAAGTGTGTTTAAAGTCATTTCTGTGCCTGAAACGGGTCAAAATTGAAGCTTTTGAGTAAGCAAAACTCTGTAAAAATGGCAATTTTGGTCACTGTGAAGGTTTAAAAAGTGGTTATTCAACATGAGGCATGATCCAATTGACATTTTGAATCATTTTTGGTACAGTCCAAAAAAATCGATTTTCGGATGAAAAACGATGACTCCGGACATGTCGAACGTTCCCAAAATGGTCTATAATGATGAAATGTTAACATTTAATCTTTTGACTCTAAATGACTGTTGGATGTGAATTATGACTTTTTCAACTAAAATAAGTGTGTTTAAAGTCATTTCCGTGCCTGAAACGGGTCAAAATTGAAGCTTTTGAGTAAGCAAAACTCTGTAAAAATGGCACTTTTGGTCACTGTGAGGGTTTAAAAAGTGGTTATTCAACATGAGGCACGATCCAATTGACATTTTGAATCATTTTTGGTACAGTCCCAAAAATCAATTTTCGGATGAAAAATGATGACTCCGGACATGTCGAACGTTCCCAAAATGGTCTATAATGATGAAATTTTAACATTTAATCTTTTGACTCTAAATGACTGTTGGATGTGAATTATGACTTTTTCAACTAAAATAAGTGTGTTTAAAGTCATTTCTGTGCATGAAACGGGTCAAAATTGAAGCTTTTGAGTAAGCAAAACTCTGTAAAAATGGCACTTTTGGTCACTGTGAGGGTTTAAAAAGTGGTTATTCAACATGAGGCACGATCCAATCGACATTTTGAATCATTTTTGGTACTGTCCCAAAAATCAATTTTCGGATGAAAAACGATGACTCCGGACATGTCGAACGTTCACAAAATGGTCTATAATGATGAAATTTTAACATTTAATCTTTTGACTCTAAATGACTGTTGGATGTGCATTATGACTTTTTCAACTAAAATAAGTGTGTTTGAAGTCATTTCTGTGCCTGAAACGGGTCAAAATTGAAGCTTTTGAGTAAGCAAAACTCTGTAAAAATGGCAATTTTGGTCACTGTGAAGGTTTAAAAAGTGGTTATTCAACATGAGGCATGATCCAATTGACATTTTGAATCATTTTTGGTACAGTCCAAAAAATCGATTTTCGGATGAAAAACGATGACTCCGGACATGTCGAACGTTCCCAAAATGGTCTATAATGATGAAATTTTAACATTTAATCTTTTGACTCTAAATGACTGTTGGATGTGAATTATGACTTTTTCAACTAAAATAAGTGTGTTTAAAGTCATTTCCGTGCCTGAAACGGGTCAAAATTGAAGCTTTTAAGTAAGCAAAACTCTGTAAAAATGGCAATTTTGGTCACTGTGAGGGTTTAAAAAGTGGTTATTGAACATGAGGCACGATCCAATTGACATTTTGAATCATTTTTGGTACAGTCCAAAAAATCAATTTTCGGATGAAAAACGATGACTCCGGACATGTCGAACGTTCCCAAAATGGTCAATAATGATGAAATTTTAACATTTAATCTTTTGACTCTAAATGACTGTTGGATGTGAATTATGACTTTTTCAACTAAAATAAGTGTGTTTAAAGTCATTTCTGTGCCTGAAACGGGTCAAAATTGATGCTTTTGAGTAAGCAAAACTCTGTAAAAATGGCACTTTTGGGCACTGTGAGGGTTTAAAAAGTAGTTATTCAACATGAGGCACGATCCAATTGACATTTTGAATCATTTTTGGTATAGTCCCAAAAATCAATTTTCGGATGAAAAACGATGACTCCGGACATGTCGTACGTTCCCGAAATGGTCTATAATGATGAAATTTTAACATTTAATCTTTTGACTCTAAATGACTGTTGGATGTGAATTATGACTTTTTCAACTAAAATAAGTGTGTTTAAAGTCATTTCTGTGCCTGAAACGGGTCAAAATTGAAGCTTTTGAGTAAGCAAAACTCTGTAAAAATGGCACTTTTGGTCACTGTGAGGGTTTAAAAAGTGGTTATTCAACATGAGGCACGATCCAATTGACATTTTGAATCATTTTTGGTACAGTCCAAAAAATCCATTTTCGGATGAAAAACGATGACTCCGGACATGTCGAACGTTCCCAAAATGGTCTATAATGATGAAATTTTAACATTTAATCTTTTGACTCTAAATGACTGTTGGATGTAAATTATGACTTTTTCAACTAAAATAAGTGTGTTTAAAGTCATTTCTGTGCCTGAAACGGGTCAAAATTGAAGCTTTTGAGTAAGCAAAACTCTGTAAAAATGGCACTTTTGGTCACTGTGAGGGTTTAAAAAGTGGTTATTCAACATGAGGCACGATCCAATTGACATTTTGAATCATTTTTGGTACAGTCCAAAAAATCAATTTTCGGATGAAAAACGATGACTCCGGACATGTCGAACGTTCCCAAAATGGTCTATAATGATGAAATTTTAACATTTAATCTTTTGACTGTAAATGACTGTTGGATGTGAATTATGACTTTTTCAACTAAAATAAGTGTGTTTAAAGTCATTTCTGTGCCTGAAACGGGTCAAAATTGAAGCTTTTGAGTAAGCAAAACTCTGTAAAAATGGCACTTTTAGTCACTGTGAGGGTTTAAAAAGTGGTTATTCAACATGAGGCACGATCCAATTGACATTTTGAATCATTTTTGGTACAGTCCAAAAAATCAATTTTCGGATGAAAAACGATGACTCCGGACATGTCGAACGTTCCCAAAATGGTCTATAATGATGAAATTTTAACATTTAATCTTTTGACTCTAAATGACTGTTGGATGTGAATTATGACTTTTTCAACTAAAATAAGTGTGTTTAAAGTCATTTCTGTGCCTGAAACGGGTCAAAATTGAAGCTTTTGAGTAAGCAAAACTCTGTAAAAATGGCACTTTTGGTCACTGTGAGGGTTTAAAAAGTGGTTATTCAACATGAGGCACGATCCAATTGACATTTTGAATCATTTTTGGTACAGTCCAAAAAATCAATTTTCGGATGAAAAACGATGACTCCGGACATGTCGAAAGTTCCCAAAATGGTCTATAATGATGAAATTTTAACATTTAATCTTTTGACTCTAAATGACTGTTGGATGTGAATTATGACTTTTTCAACTAAAATAAGTGTGTTTAAAGTCATTTCTGTGCCTGAAACGGGTCAAAATTGAAGCTTTTGAGTAAGCAAAACTCTGTAAAAATGGCACTTTTGGTCACTGTGAGGGTTTAAAAAGTGGTTATTCAACATGAGGCACGATCCAATTGACATTTTGAATCATTTTTGGTACAGTCCAAAAAATCAATTTTCGGATGAAAAACGATGACTCCGGACATGCCGAACGTTCCCAAAATGGTCTATAATGATGAAATTTTAACATTTAATCTTTTGACTCTAAATGACTGTTGGATGTGAATTATGACTTTTTCAACTAAAATAAGTGTGTTTAAAGTCATTTCTATGCCTGAAACGGGTCAAAATTGAAGCTTTTGAGTAAGCAAAACTCTGTAAAAATGGCACTTTTGGTCACTGTGAGGGTTTAAAAAGTTGTTATTCAACATGAGGCACGATCCAATTGACATTTTGAATCATTTTTGGTACAGTCCAAAAAAATCAATTTTCGGATGAAAAACGATGACTCCGGACATGTCTAACGTTCCCAAAATGGTCTATAATGATGAAATTTTAACATTTAATCTTTTGACTCTAAATGACTGTTGGGTGTGAAATATGACTTTTTCAACTTAAATAAGTGTGTTTAAAGTCATTTCTGTGCCTGAAACGGGTCAAAATTGAAGCTTTTGAGTAAGCAAAACTCTGTAAAAATGGCACTTTTGGTCACTGTGAGGGTTTAAAAAGTGGTTATTCAACATGAGGCACGATCCAATTGACATTTTGAATCATTTTTGGTACAGTCCCAAAAATCAATTTTCGGATGAAAAACGATGACTCCGGACATGCCGAACGTTCCCAAAATGGTCTATAATGATGAAATTTTAACATTTAATCTTTTGACTCTAAATGACTGTTGGATGTGAATTATGACTTTTTCAACTAAAATAAGTGTGTTTAAAGTCATTTCTGTGCCTGAAACGGGTCAAAATTTAAGCTTTTGAGTAAGCAAAACTCTGTAAAAATGGCACTTTTGGTCACTGTGAGGGTTTAAAAAGTGGTTATTCAACATGAGGCACGATCCAATTGACATTTTGAATCATTTTTGGTACAGTCCAAAAAATCAATTTTCAGATGAAAAACGATGACTCCGGACATGTCGAACGTTCCCAAAATGGTCTATAATGATGAAATTTTAACATTTAATCTTTTGACTCTAAATGACTGTTGGATGTAAATTATGACTTTTTCAACTAAAATAAGTGTGTTTAAAGTCATTTCTGTGCCTGAAACGGGTCAAAATTGAAGCTTTTGAGTAAGCAAAACTCTGTAAAAATGGCACTTTTGGTCACTGTGAGGGTTTAAAAAGTGGTTATTCAACATGAGGCACGATCCAATTGACATTTTGAATCATTTTTGGTACAGTCCAAAAAATCAATTTTCGGATGAAAAACGATGACTCCGGACATGTCGAACGTTCCCAAAATGGTCTATAATGATGAAATTTTAACATTTAATCTTTTGACTCTAAATGACTGTTGGATGTGAATTATGACTTTTTCAACTAAAATAAGTGTGTTTAAAGTCATTTCTGTGCCTGAAACGGGTCAAAATTGAAGCTTTTGAGTAAGCAAAACTCTGTAAAAATGGCACTTTTGGTCACTGTGAGGGTTTAAAAAGTGGTTATTCAACATGAGGCACGATCCAATTGACATTTTGAATCATTTTTGGTACAGTCCCAAAAATCCATTTTCGGATGAAAAACGATGATTCCGGACATGTCGAACGTTCCCAAAATGGTCTATAATGATGAAATTTTAACATTTAATCTTTTGACTCTAAATGACTGTTGGATGTGAAATATGACTTTTTCAACTTAAATAAGTGTGTTTAAAGTCATTTCTGTGCCTGAAACGGGTCAAAATTGAAGCTTTTGAGTAAGCAAAACTCTGTAAAAATGGCACTTTTGGTCACTGTGAGGGTTTAAAAAGTGGTTATTCAACATGAGGCACGATCCAATTGACATTTTGAATCATTTTTGGTACAGTCCCAAAAATCAATTTTCGGATGAAAAACGATGACTCCGGACATGTCGAACGTTCCCAAAATGGTCTATAATGATGAAATTTTAACATTTAATCTTTTGACTCTAAATGACTGTTGGATGTGCATTATGACTTTTTCAACTAAAATAAGTGTGTTTAAAGTCATTTCTGTGCCTGAAACGGGTCAAAATTGAAGCTTTTGAGTAAGCAAAACTCTGTAAAAATGGCAATTTTGGTCACTGTGAAGGTTTAAAAAGTGGTTATTCAACATGAGGCATGATCCAATTGACATTTTGAATCATTTTTGGTACAGTCCAAAAAAATCGATTTTCGGATGAAAAACGATGACTCCGGACATGTCGAACGTTCCCAAAATGGTCTATAATGATGAAATGTTAACATTTAATCTTTTGACTCTAAATGACTGTTGGATGTGAATTATGACTTTTTCAACTAAAATAAGTGTGTTTAAAGTCATTTCCGTGCCTGAAACGGGTCAAAATTGAAGCTTTTGAGTAAGCAAAACTCTGTAAAAATGGCACTTTTGGTCACTGTGAGGGTTTAAAAAGTGGTTATTCAACATGAGGCACGATCCAATTGACATTTTGAATCATTTTTGGTACAGTCCCAAAAATCAATTTTCGGATGAAAAATGATGACTCCGGACATGTCGAACGTTCCCAAAATGGTCTATAATGATGAAATTTTAACATTTAATCTTTTGACTCTAAATGACTGTTGGATGTGAATTATGACTTTTTCAACTAAAATAAGTGTGTTTAAAGTCATTTCTGTGCATGAAACGGGTCAAAATTGAAGCTTTTGAGTAAGCAAAACTCTGTAAAAATGGCACTTTTGGTCACTGTGAGGGTTTAAAAAGTGGTTATTCAACATGAGGCACGATCCAATCGACATTTTGAATCATTTTTGGTACTGTCCCAAAAATCAATTTTCGGATGAAAAACGATGACTCCGGACATGTCGAACGTTCACAAAATGGTCTATAATGATGAAATTTTAACATTTAATCTTTTGACTCTAAATGACTGTTGGATGTGCATTATGACTTTTTCAACTAAAATAAGTGTGTTTGAAGTCATTTCTGTGCCTGAAACGGGTCAAAATTGAAGCTTTTGAGTAAGCAAAACTCTGTAAAAATGGCAATTTTGGTCACTGTGAAGGTTTAAAAAGTGGTTATTCAACATGAGGCACGATCCAATTGACATTTTGAATCATTTTTGGTACAGTCCCAAAAATCCATTTTCGGATGAAAAACGATGATTCCGGACATGTCGAACGTTCCCAAAATGGTCTATAATGATGAAATTTTAACATTTAATCTTTTGACTCTAAATGACTGTTGGATGTGAAATATGACTTTTTCAACTTAAATAAGTGTGTTTAAAGTCATTTCTGTGCCTGAAACGGGTCAAAATTGAAGCTTTTGAGTAAGCAAAACTCTGTAAAAATGGCACTTTTGGTCACTGTGAGGGTTTAAAAAGTGGTTATTCAACATGAGGCACGATCCAATTGACATTTTGAATCATTTTTGGTACAGTCCCAAAAATCAATTTTCGGATGAAAAACGATGACTCCGGACATGTCGAACGTTCCCAAAATGGTCTATAATGATGAAATTTTAACATTTAATCTTTTGACTCTAAATGACTGTTGGATGTGCATTATGACTTTTTCAACTAAAATAAGTGTGTTTAAAGTCATTTCTGTGCCTGAAACGGGTCAAAATTGAAGCTTTTGAGTAAGCAAAACTCTGTAAAAATGGCAATTTTGGTCACTGTGAAGGTTTAAAAAGTGGTTATTCAACATGAGGCATGATCCAATTGACATTTTGAATCATTTTTGGTACAGTCCAAAAAAATCGATTTTCGGATGAAAAACGATGACTCCGGACATGTCGAACGTTCCCAAAATGGTCTATAATGATGAAATGTTAACATTTAATCTTTTGACTCTAAATGACTGTTGGATGTGAATTATGACTTTTTCAACTAAAATAAGTGTGTTTAAAGTCATTTCCGTGCCTGAAACGGGTCAAAATTGAAGCTTTTGAGTAAGCAAAACTCTGTAAAAATGGCACTTTTGGTCACTGTGAGGGTTTAAAAAGTGGTTATTCAACATGAGGCACGATCCAATTGACATTTTGAATCATTTTTGGTACAGTCCCAAAAATCAATTTTCGGATGAAAAATGATGACTCCGGACATGTCGAACGTTCCCAAAATGGTCTATAATGATGAAATTTTAACATTTAATCTTTTGACTCTAAATGACTGTTGGATGTGAATTATGACTTTTTCAACTAAAATAAGTGTGTTTAAAGTCATTTCTGTGCATGAAACGGGTCAAAATTGAAGCTTTTGAGTAAGCAAAACTCTGTAAAAATGGCACTTTTGGTCACTGTGAGGGTTTAAAAAGTGGTTATTCAACATGAGGCACGATCCAATCGACATTTTGAATCATTTTTGGTACTGTCCCAAAAATCAATTTTCGGATGAAAAACGATGACTCCGGACATGTCGAACGTTCACAAAATGGTCTATAATGATGAAATTTTAACATTTAATCTTTTGACTCTAAATGACTGTTGGATGTGCATTATGACTTTTTCAACTAAAATAAGTGTGTTTGAAGTCATTTCTGTGCCTGAAACGGGTCAAAATTGAAGCTTTTGAGTAAGCAAAACTCTGTAAAAATGGCAATTTTGGTCACTGTGAAGGTTTAAAAAGTGGTTATTCAACATGAGGCATGATCCAATTGACATTTTGAATCATTTTTGGTACAGTCCAAAAAATCGATTTTCGGATGAAAAACGATGACTCCGGACATGTCGAACGTTCCCAAAATGGTCTATAATGATGAAATTTTAACATTTAATCTTTTGACTCTAAATGACTGTTGGATGTGAATTATGACTTTTTCAACTAAAATAAGTGTGTTTAAAGTCATTTCCGTGCCTGAAACGGGTCAAAATTGAAGCTTTTAAGTAAGCAAAACTCTGTAAAAATGGCAATTT
This sequence comes from Lissotriton vulgaris, assembly GCF_964263255.1. Classification (NCBI taxonomy): domain Eukaryota; kingdom Metazoa; phylum Chordata; class Amphibia; order Caudata; family Salamandridae; genus Lissotriton; species Lissotriton vulgaris. Next base: position 296,458 of record NW_028251443.1, read on the forward strand.
TGGTCACTGTGAGGGTTTAAAAAGTGGTTATTGAACATGAGGCACGATCCAATTGACATTTTGAATCATTTTTGGTACAGTCCAAAAAATCAATTTTCGGATGAAAAACGATGACTCCGGACATGTCGAACGTTCCCAAAATGGTCAATAATGATGAAATTTTAACATTTAATCTTTTGACTCTAAATGACTGTTGGATGTGAATTATGACTTTTTCAACTAAAATAAGTGTGTTTAAAGTCATTTCTGTGCCTGAAACGGGTCAAAATTGATGCTTTTGAGTAAGCAAAACTCTGTAAAAATGGCACTTTTGGGCACTGTGAGGGTTTAAAAAGTAGTTATTCAACATGAGGCACGATCCAATTGACATTTTGAATCATTTTTGGTATAGTCCCAAAAATCAATTTTCGGATGAAAAACGATGACTCCGGACATGTCGTACGTTCCCGAAATGGTCTATAATGATGAAATTTTAACATTTAATCTTTTGACTCTAAATGACTGTTGGATGTGAATTATGACTTTTTCAACTAAAATAAGTGTGTTTAAAGTCATTTCTGTGCCTGAAACGGGTCAAAATTGAAGCTTTTGAGTAAGCAAAACTCTGTAAAAATGGCACTTTTGGTCACTGTGAGGGTTTAAAAAGTGGTTATTCAACATGAGGCACGATCCAATTGACATTTTGAATCATTTTTGGTACAGTCCAAAAAATCCATTTTCGGATGAAAAACGATGACTCCGGACATGTCGAACGTTCCCAAAATGGTCTATAATGATGAAATTTTAACATTTAATCTTTTGACTCTAAATGACTGTTGGATGTAAATTATGACTTTTTCAACTAAAATAAGTGTGTTTAAAGTCATTTCTGTGCCTGAAACGGGTCAAAATTGAAGCTTTTGAGTAAGCAAAACTCTGTAAAAATGGCACTTTTGGTCACTGTGAGGGTTTAAAAAGTGGTTATTCAACATGAGGCACGATCCAATTGACATTTTGAATCATTTTTGGTACAGTCCAAAAAATCAATTTTCGGATGAAAAACGATGACTCCGGACATGTCGAACGTTCCCAAAATGGTCTATAATGATGAAATTTTAACATTTAATCTTTTGACTGTAAATGACTGTTGGATGTGAATTATGACTTTTTCAACTAAAATAAGTGTGTTTAAAGTCATTTCTGTGCCTGAAACGGGTCAAAATTGAAGCTTTTGAGTAAGCAAAACTCTGTAAAAATGGCACTTTTAGTCACTGTGAGGGTTTAAAAAGTGGTTATTCAACATGAGGCACGATCCAATTGACATTTTGAATCATTTTTGGTACAGTCCAAAAAATCAATTTTCGGATGAAAAACGATGACTCCGGACATGTCGAACGTTCCCAAAATGGTCTATAATGATGAAATTTTAACATTTAATCTTTTGACTCTAAATGACTGTTGGATGTGAATTATGACTTTTTCAACTAAAATAAGTGTGTTTAAAGTCATTTCTGTGCCTGAAACGGGTCAAAATTGAAGCTTTTGAGTAAGCAAAACTCTGTAAAAATGGCACTTTTGGTCACTGTGAGGGTTTAAAAAGTGGTTATTCAACATGAGGCACGATCCAATTGACATTTTGAATCATTTTTGGTACAGTCCAAAAAATCAATTTTCGGATGAAAAACGATGACTCCGGACATGTCGAAAGTTCCCAAAATGGTCTATAATGATGAAATTTTAACATTTAATCTTTTGACTCTAAATGACTGTTGGATGTGAATTATGACTTTTTCAACTAAAATAAGTGTGTTTAAAGTCATTTCTGTGCCTGAAACGGGTCAAAATTGAAGCTTTTGAGTAAGCAAAACTCTGTAAAAATGGCACTTTTGGTCACTGTGAGGGTTTAAAAAGTGGTTATTCAACATGAGGCACGATCCAATTGACATTTTGAATCATTTTTGGTACAGTCCAAAAAATCAATTTTCGGATGAAAAACGATGACTCCGGACATGCCGAACGTTCCCAAAATGGTCTATAATGATGAAATTTTAACATTTAATCTTTTGACTCTAAATGACTGTTGGATGTGAATTATGACTTTTTCAACTAAAATAAGTGTGTTTAAAGTCATTTCTATGCCTGAAACGGGTCAAAATTGAAGCTTTTGAGTAAGCAAAACTCTGTAAAAATGGCACTTTTGGTCACTGTGAGGGTTTAAAAAGTTGTTATTCAACATGAGGCACGATCCAATTGACATTTTGAATCATTTTTGGTACAGTCCAAAAAAATCAATTTTCGGATGAAAAACGATGACTCCGGACATGTCTAACGTTCCCAAAATGGTCTATAATGATGAAATTTTAACATTTAATCTTTTGACTCTAAATGACTGTTGGGTGTGAAATATGACTTTTTCAACTTAAATAAGTGTGTTTAAAGTCATTTCTGTGCCTGAAACGGGTCAAAATTGAAGCTTTTGAGTAAGCAAAACTCTGTAAAAATGGCACTTTTGGTCACTGTGAGGGTTTAAAAAGTGGTTATTCAACATGAGGCACGATCCAATTGACATTTTGAATCATTTTTGGTACAGTCCCAAAAATCAATTTTCGGATGAAAAACGATGACTCCGGACATGCCGAACGTTCCCAAAATGGTCTATAATGATGAAATTTTAACATTTAATCTTTTGACTCTAAATGACTGTTGGATGTGAATTATGACTTTTTCAACTAAAATAAGTGTGTTTAAAGTCATTTCTGTGCCTGAAACGGGTCAAAATTTAAGCTTTTGAGTAAGCAAAACTCTGTAAAAATGGCACTTTTGGTCACTGTGAGGGTTTAAAAAGTGGTTATTCAACATGAGGCACGATCCAATTGACATTTTGAATCATTTTTGGTACAGTCCAAAAAATCAATTTTCAGATGAAAAACGATGACTCCGGACATGTCGAACGTTCCCAAAATGGTCTATAATGATGAAATTTTAACATTTAATCTTTTGACTCTAAATGACTGTTGGATGTAAATTATGACTTTTTCAACTAAAATAAGTGTGTTTAAAGTCATTTCTGTGCCTGAAACGGGTCAAAATTGAAGCTTTTGAGTAAGCAAAACTCTGTAAAAATGGCACTTTTGGTCACTGTGAGGGTTTAAAAAGTGGTTATTCAACATGAGGCACGATCCAATTGACATTTTGAATCATTTTTGGTACAGTCCAAAAAATCAATTTTCGGATGAAAAACGATGACTCCGGACATGTCGAACGTTCCCAAAATGGTCTATAATGATGAAATTTTAACATTTAATCTTTTGACTCTAAATGACTGTTGGATGTGAATTATGACTTTTTCAACTAAAATAAGTGTGTTTAAAGTCATTTCTGTGCCTGAAACGGGTCAAAATTGAAGCTTTTGAGTAAGCAAAACTCTGTAAAAATGGCACTTTTGGTCACTGTGAGGGTTTAAAAAGTGGTTATTCAACATGAGGCACGATCCAATTGACATTTTGAATCATTTTTGGTACAGTCCCAAAAATCCATTTTCGGATGAAAAACGATGATTCCGGACATGTCGAACGTTCCCAAAATGGTCTATAATGATGAAATTTTAACATTTAATCTTTTGACTCTAAATGACTGTTGGATGTGAAATATGACTTTTTCAACTTAAATAAGTGTGTTTAAAGTCATTTCTGTGCCTGAAACGGGTCAAAATTGAAGCTTTTGAGTAAGCAAAACTCTGTAAAAATGGCACTTTTGGTCACTGTGAGGGTTTAAAAAGTGGTTATTCAACATGAGGCACGATCCAATTGACATTTTGAATCATTTTTGGTACAGTCCCAAAAATCAATTTTCGGATGAAAAACGATGACTCCGGACATGTCGAACGTTCCCAAAATGGTCTATAATGATGAAATTTTAACATTTAATCTTTTGACTCTAAATGACTGTTGGATGTGCATTATGACTTTTTCAACTAAAATAAGTGTGTTTAAAGTCATTTCTGTGCCTGAAACGGGTCAAAATTGAAGCTTTTGAGTAAGCAAAACTCTGTAAAAATGGCAATTTTGGTCACTGTGAAGGTTTAAAAAGTGGTTATTCAACATGAGGCATGATCCAATTGACATTTTGAATCATTTTTGGTACAGTCCAAAAAAATCGATTTTCGGATGAAAAACGATGACTCCGGACATGTCGAACGTTCCCAAAATGGTCTATAATGATGAAATGTTAACATTTAATCTTTTGACTCTAAATGACTGTTGGATGTGAATTATGACTTTTTCAACTAAAATAAGTGTGTTTAAAGTCATTTCCGTGCCTGAAACGGGTCAAAATTGAAGCTTTTGAGTAAGCAAAACTCTGTAAAAATGGCACTTTTGGTCACTGTGAGGGTTTAAAAAGTGGTTATTCAACATGAGGCACGATCCAATTGACATTTTGAATCATTTTTGGTACAGTCCCAAAAATCAATTTTCGGATGAAAAATGATGACTCCGGACATGTCGAACGTTCCCAAAATGGTCTATAATGATGAAATTTTAACATTTAATCTTTTGACTCTAAATGACTGTTGGATGTGAATTATGACTTTTTCAACTAAAATAAGTGTGTTTAAAGTCATTTCTGTGCATGAAACGGGTCAAAATTGAAGCTTTTGAGTAAGCAAAACTCTGTAAAAATGGCACTTTTGGTCACTGTGAGGGTTTAAAAAGTGGTTATTCAACATGAGGCACGATCCAATCGACATTTTGAATCATTTTTGGTACTGTCCCAAAAATCAATTTTCGGATGAAAAACGATGACTCCGGACATGTCGAACGTTCACAAAATGGTCTATAATGATGAAATTTTAACATTTAATCTTTTGACTCTAAATGACTGTTGGATGTGCATTATGACTTTTTCAACTAAAATAAGTGTGTTTGAAGTCATTTCTGTGCCTGAAACGGGTCAAAATTGAAGCTTTTGAGTAAGCAAAACTCTGTAAAAATGGCAATTTTGGTCACTGTGAAGGTTTAAAAAGTGGTTATTCAACATGAGGCACGATCCAATTGACATTTTGAATCATTTTTGGTACAGTCCCAAAAATCCATTTTCGGATGAAAAACGATGATTCCGGACATGTCGAACGTTCCCAAAATGGTCTATAATGATGAAATTTTAACATTTAATCTTTTGACTCTAAATGACTGTTGGATGTGAAATATGACTTTTTCAACTTAAATAAGTGTGTTTAAAGTCATTTCTGTGCCTGAAACGGGTCAAAATTGAAGCTTTTGAGTAAGCAAAACTCTGTAAAAATGGCACTTTTGGTCACTGTGAGGGTTTAAAAAGTGGTTATTCAACATGAGGCACGATCCAATTGACATTTTGAATCATTTTTGGTACAGTCCCAAAAATCAATTTTCGGATGAAAAACGATGACTCCGGACATGTCGAACGTTCCCAAAATGGTCTATAATGATGAAATTTTAACATTTAATCTTTTGACTCTAAATGACTGTTGGATGTGCATTATGACTTTTTCAACTAAAATAAGTGTGTTTAAAGTCATTTCTGTGCCTGAAACGGGTCAAAATTGAAGCTTTTGAGTAAGCAAAACTCTGTAAAAATGGCAATTTTGGTCACTGTGAAGGTTTAAAAAGTGGTTATTCAACATGAGGCATGATCCAATTGACATTTTGAATCATTTTTGGTACAGTCCAAAAAAATCGATTTTCGGATGAAAAACGATGACTCCGGACATGTCGAACGTTCCCAAAATGGTCTATAATGATGAAATGTTAACATTTAATCTTTTGACTCTAAATGACTGTTGGATGTGAATTATGACTTTTTCAACTAAAATAAGTGTGTTTAAAGTCATTTCCGTGCCTGAAACGGGTCAAAATTGAAGCTTTTGAGTAAGCAAAACTCTGTAAAAATGGCACTTTTGGTCACTGTGAGGGTTTAAAAAGTGGTTATTCAACATGAGGCACGATCCAATTGACATTTTGAATCATTTTTGGTACAGTCCCAAAAATCAATTTTCGGATGAAAAATGATGACTCCGGACATGTCGAACGTTCCCAAAATGGTCTATAATGATGAAATTTTAACATTTAATCTTTTGACTCTAAATGACTGTTGGATGTGAATTATGACTTTTTCAACTAAAATAAGTGTGTTTAAAGTCATTTCTGTGCATGAAACGGGTCAAAATTGAAGCTTTTGAGTAAGCAAAACTCTGTAAAAATGGCACTTTTGGTCACTGTGAGGGTTTAAAAAGTGGTTATTCAACATGAGGCACGATCCAATCGACATTTTGAATCATTTTTGGTACTGTCCCAAAAATCAATTTTCGGATGAAAAACGATGACTCCGGACATGTCGAACGTTCACAAAATGGTCTATAATGATGAAATTTTAACATTTAATCTTTTGACTCTAAATGACTGTTGGATGTGCATTATGACTTTTTCAACTAAAATAAGTGTGTTTGAAGTCATTTCTGTGCCTGAAACGGGTCAAAATTGAAGCTTTTGAGTAAGCAAAACTCTGTAAAAATGGCAATTTTGGTCACTGTGAAGGTTTAAAAAGTGGTTATTCAACATGAGGCATGATCCAATTGACATTTTGAATCATTTTTGGTACAGTCCAAAAAATCGATTTTCGGATGAAAAACGATGACTCCGGACATGTCGAACGTTCCCAAAATGGTCTATAATGATGAAATTTTAACATTTAATCTTTTGACTCTAAATGACTGTTGGATGTGAATTATGACTTTTTCAACTAAAATAAGTGTGTTTAAAGTCATTTCCGTGCCTGAAACGGGTCAAAATTGAAGCTTTTAAGTAAGCAAAACTCTGTAAAAATGGCAATTTTGGTCACTGTGAGGGTTTAAAAAGTGGTTATTGAACATGAGGCACGATCCAATTGACATTTTGAATCATTTTTGGTACAGTCCAAAAAATCAATTTTCGGATGAAAAACGATGACTCCGGACATGTCGAACGTTCCCAAAATGGTCAATAATGATGAAATTTTAACATTTAATCTTTTGACTCTAAATGACTGTTGGATGTGAATTATGACTTTTTCAACTAAAATAAGTGTGTTTAAAGTCATTTCTGTGCCTGAAACGGGTCAAAATTGATGCTTTTGAGTAAGCAAAACTCTGTAAAAATGGCACTTTTGGGCACTGTGAGGGTTTAAAAAGTAGTTATTCAACATGAGGCACGATCCAATTGACATTTTGAATCATTTTTGGTATAGTCCCAAAAATCAATTTTCGGATGAAAAACGATGACTCCGGACATGTCGTACGTTCCCGAAATGGTCTATAATGATGAAATTTTAACATTTAATCTTTTGACTCTAAATGACTGTTGGATGTGAATTATGACTTTTTCAACTAAAATAAGTGTGTTTAAAGTCATTTCTGTGCCTGAAACGGGTCAAAATTGAAGCTTTTGAGTAAGCAAAACTCTGTAAAAATGGCACTTTTGGTCACTGTGAGGGTTTAAAAAGTGGTTATTCAACATGAGGCACGATCCAATTGACATTTTGAATCATTTTTGGTACAGTCCAAAAAATCCATTTTCGGATGAAAAACGATGACTCCGGACATGTCGAACGTTCCCAAAATGGTCTATAATGATGAAATTTTAACATTTAATCTTTTGACTCTAAATGACTGTTGGATGTAAATTATGACTTTTTCAACTAAAATAAGTGTGTTTAAAGTCATTTCTGTGCCTGAAACGGGTCAAAATTGAAGCTTTTGAGTAAGCAAAACTCTGTAAAAATGGCACTTTTGGTCACTGTGAGGGTTTAAAAAGTGGTTATTCAACATGAGGCACGATCCAATTGACATTTTGAATCATTTTTGGTACAGTCCAAAAAATCAATTTTCGGATGAAAAACGATGACTCCGGACATGTCGAACGTTCCCAAAATGGTCTATAATGATGAAATTTTAACATTTAATCTTTTGACTGTAAATGACTGTTGGATGTGAATTATGACTTTTTCAACTAAAATAAGTGTGTTTAAAGTCATTTCTGTGCCTGAAACGGGTCAAAATTGAAGCTTTTGAGTAAGCAAAACTCTGTAAAAATGGCACTTTTAGTCACTGTGAGGGTTTAAAAAGTGGTTATTCAACATGAGGCACGATCCAATTGACATTTTGAATCATTTTTGGTACAGTCCAAAAAATCAATTTTCGGATGAAAAACGATGACTCCGGACATGTCGAACGTTCCCAAAATGGTCTATAATGATGAAATTTTAACATTTAATCTTTTGACTCTAAATGACTGTTGGATGTGAATTATGACTTTTTCAACTAAAATAAGTGTGTTTAAAGTCATTTCTGTGCCTGAAACGGGTCAAAATTGAAGCTTTTGAGTAAGCAAAACTCTGTAAAAATGGCACTTTTGGTCACTGTGAGGGTTTAAAAAGTGGTTATTCAACATGAGGCACGATCCAATTGACATTTTGAATCATTTTTGGTACAGTCCAAAAAATCAATTTTCGGATGAAAAACGATGACTCCGGACATGTCGAAAGTTCCCAAAATGGTCTATAATGATGAAATTTTAACATTTAATCTTTTGACTCTAAATGACTGTTGGATGTGAATTATGACTTTTTCAACTAAAATAAGTGTGTTTAAAGTCATTTCTATGCCTGAAACGGGTCAAAATTGAAGCTTTTGAGTAAGCAAAACTCTGTAAAAATGGCACTTTTGGTCACTGTGAGGGTTTAAAAAGTTGTTATTCAACATGAGGCACGATCCAATTGACATTTTGAATCATTTTTGGTACAGTCCAAAAAAATCAATTTTCGGATGAAAAACGATGACTCCGGACATGTCTAACGTTCCCAAAATGGTCTATAATGATGAAATTTTAACATTTAATCTTTTGACTCTAAATGACTGTTGGGTGTGAAATATGACTTTTTCAACTTAAATAAGTGTGTTTAAAGTCATTTCTGTGCCTGAAACGGGTCAAAATTGAAGCTTTTGAGTAAGCAAAACTCTGTAAAAATGGCACTTTTGGTCACTGTGAGGGTTTAAAAAGTGGTTATTCAACATGAGGCACGATCCAATTGACATTTTGAATCATTTTTGGTACAGTCCCAAAAATCAATTTTCGGATGAAAAACGATGACTCCGGACATGCCGAACGTTCCCAAAATGGTCTATAATGATGAAATTTTAACATTTAATCTTTTGACTCTAAATGACTGTTGGATGTGAATTATGACTTTTTCAACTAAAATAAGTGTGTTTAAAGTCATTTCTGTGCCTGAAACGGGTCAAAATTTAAGCTTTTGAGTAAGCAAAACTCTGTAAAAATGGCACTTTTGGTCACTGTGAGGGTTTAAAAAGTGGTTATTCAACATGAGGCACGATCCAATTGACATTTTGAATCATTTTTGGTACAGTCCAAAAAATCAATTTTCAGATGAAAAACGATGACTCCGGACATGTCGAACGTTCCCAAAATGGTCTATAATGATGAAATTTTAACATTTAATCTTTTGACTCTAAATGACTGTTGGATGTAAATTATGACTTTTTCAACTAAAATAAGTGTGTTTAAAGTCATTTCTGTGCCTGAAACGGGTCAAAATTGAAGCTTTTGAGTAAGCAAAACTCTGTAAAAATGGCACTTTTGGTCACTGTGAGGGTTTAAAAAGTGGTTATTCAACATGAGGCACGATCCAATTGACATTTTGAATCATTTTTGGTACAGTCCAAAAAATCAATTTTCGGATGAAAAACGATGACTCCGGACATGTCGAACGTTCCCAAAATGGTCTATAATGATGAAATTTTAACATTTAATCTTTTGACTCTAAATGACTGTTGGATGTGAATTATGACTTTTTCAACTAAAATAAGTGTGTTTAAAGTCATTTCTGTGCCTGAAACGGGTCAAAATTGAAGCTTTTGAGTAAGCAAAACTCTGTAAAAATGGCACTTTTGGTCACTGTGAGGGTTTAAAAAGTGGTTATTCAACATGAGGCACGATCCAATTGACATTTTGAATCATTTTTGGTACAGTCCCAAAAATCCATTTTCGGATGAAAAACGATGATTCCGGACATGTCGAACGTTCCCAAAATGGTCTATAATGATGAAATTTTAACATTTAATCTTTTGACTCTAAATGACTGTTGGATGTGAAATATGACTTTTTCAACTTAAATAAGTGTGTTTAAAGTCATTTCTGTGCCTGAAACGGGTCAAAATTGAAGCTTTTGAGTAAGCAAAACTCTGTAAAAATGGCACTTTTGGTCACTGTGAGGGTTTAAAAAGTGGTTATTCAACATGAGGCACGATCCAATTGACATTTTGAATCATTTTTGGTACAGTCCCAAAAATCAATTTTCGGATGAAAAACGATGACTCCGGACATGTCGAACGTTCCCAAAATGGTCTATAATGATGAAATTTTAACATTTAATCTTTTGACTCTAAATGACTGTTGGATGTGCATTATGACTTTTTCAACTAAAATAAGTGTGTTTAAAGTCATTTCTGTGCCTGAAACGGGTCAAAATTGAAGCTTTTGAGTAAGCAAAACTCTGTAAAAATGGCAATTTTGGTCACTGTGAAGGTTTAAAAAGTGGTTATTCAACATGAGGCATGATCCAATTGACATTTTGAATCATTTTTGGTACAGTCCAAAAAAATCGATTTTCGGATGAAAAACGATGACTCCGGACATGTCGAACGTTCCCAAAATGGTCTATAATGATGAAATGTTAACATTTAATCTTTTGACTCTAAATGACTGTTGGATGTGAATTATGACTTTTTCAACTAAAATAAGTGTGTTTAAAGTCATTTCCGTGCCTGAAACGGGTCAAAATTGAAGCTTTTGAGTAAGCAAAACTCTGTAAAAATGGCACTTTTGGTCACTGTGAGGGTTTAAAAAGTGGTTATTCAACATGAGGCACGATCCAATTGACATTTTGAATCATTTTTGGTACAGTCCCAAAAATCAATTTTCGGATGAAAAATGATGACTCCGGACATGTCGAACGTTCCCAAAATGGTCTATAATGATGAAATTTTAACATTTAATCTTTTGACTCTAAATGACTGTTGGATGTGAATTATGACTTTTTCAACTAAAATAAGTGTGTTTAAAGTCATTTCTGTGCATGAAACGGGTCAAAATTGAAGCTTTTGAGTAAGCAAAACTCTGTAAAAATGGCACTTTTGGTCACTGTGAGGGTTTAAAAAGTGGTTATTCAACATGAGGCACGATCCAATCGACATTTTGAATCATTTTTGGTACTGTCCCAAAAATCAATTTTCGGATGAAAAACGATGACTCCGGACATGTCGAACGTTCACAAAATGGTCTATAATGATGAAATTTTAACATTTAATCTTTTGACTCTAAATGACTGTTGGATGTGCATTATGACTTTTTCAACTAAAATAAGTGTGTTTGAAGTCATTTCTGTGCCTGAAACGGGTCAAAATTGAAGCTTTTGAGTAAGCAAAACTCTGTAAAAATGGCAATTTTGGTCACTGTGAAGGTTTAAAAAGTGGTTATTCAACATGAGGCACGATCCAATTGACATTTTGAATCATTTTTGGTACAGTCCCAAAAATCCATTTTCGGATGAAAAACGATGATTCCGGACATGTCGAACGTTCCCAAAATGGTCTATAATGATGAAATTTTAACATTTAATCTTTTGACTCTAAATGACTGTTGGATGTGAAATATGACTTTTTCAACTTAAATAAGTGTGTTTAAAGTCATTTCTGTGCCTGAAACGGGTCAAAATTGAAGCTTTTGAGTAAGCAAAACTCTGTAAAAATGGCACTTTTGGTCACTGTGAGGGTTTAAAAAGTGGTTATTCAACATGAGGCACGATCCAATTGACATTTTGAATCATTTTTGGTACAGTCCCAAAAATCAATTTTCGGATGAAAAACGATGACTCCGGACATGTCGAACGTTCCCAAAATGGTCTATAATGATGAAATTTTAACATTTAATCTTTTGACTCTAAATGACTGTTGGATGTGCATTATGACTTTTTCAACTAAAATAAGTGTGTTTAAAGTCATTTCTGTGCCTGAAACGGGTCAAAATTGAAGCTTTTGAGTAAGCAAAACTCTGTAAAAATGGCAATTTTGGTCACTGTGAAGGTTTAAAAAGTGGTTATTCAACATGAGGCATGATCCAATTGACATTTTGAATCATTTTTGGTACAGTCCAAAAAAATCGATTTTCGGATGAAAAACGATGACTCCGGACATGTCGAACGTTCCCAAAATGGTCTATAATGATGAAATGTTAACATTTAATCTTTTGACTCTAAATGACTGTTGGATGTGAATTATGACTTTTTCAACTAAAATAAGTGTGTTTAAAGTCATTTCCGTGCCTGAAACGGGTCAAAATTGAAGCTTTTGAGTAAGCAAAACTCTGTAAAAATGGCACTTTTGGTCACTGTGAGGGTTTAAAAAGTGGTTATTCAACATGAGGCACGATCCAATTGACATTTTGAATCATTTTTGGTACAGTCCCAAAAATCAATTTTCGGATGAAAAATGATGACTCCGGACATGTCGAACGTTCCCAAAATGGTCTATAATGATGAAATTTTAACATTTAATCTTTTGACTCTAAATGACTGTTGGATGTGAATTATGACTTTTTCAACTAAAATAAGTGTGTTTAAAGTCATTTCTGTGCATGAAACGGGTCAAAATTGAAGCTTTTGAGTAAGCAAAACTCTGTAAAAATGGCACTTTTGGTCACTGTGAGGGTTTAAAAAGTGGTTATTCAACATGAGGCACGATCCAATCGACATTTTGAATCATTTTTGGTACTGTCCCAAAAATCAATTTTCGGATGAAAAACGATGACTCCGGACATGTCGAACGTTCACAAAATGGTCTATAATGATGAAATTTTAACATTTAATCTTTTGACTCTAAATGACTGTTGGATGTGCATTATGACTTTTTCAACTAAAATAAGTGTGTTTGAAGTCATTTCTGTGCCTGAAACGGGTCAAAATTGAAGCTTTTGAGTAAGCAAAACTCTGTAAAAATGGCAATTTTGGTCACTGTGAAGGTTTAAAAAGTGGTTATTCAACATGAGGCATGATCCAATTGACATTTTGAATCATTTTTGGTACAGTCCAAAAAATCGATTTTCGGATGAAAAACGATGACTCCGGACATGTCGAACGTTCCCAAAATGGTCTATAATGATGAAATTTTAACATTTAATCTTTTGACTCTAAATGACTGTTGGATGTGAATTATGACTTTTTCAACTAAAATAAGTGTGTTTAAAGTCATTTCCGTGCCTGAAACGGGTCAAAATTGAAGCTTTTAAGTAAGCAAAACTCTGTAAAAATGGCAATTTTGGTCACTGTGAGGGTTTAAAAAGTGGTTATTGAACATGAGGCACGATCCAATTGACATTTTGAATCATTTTTGGTACAGTCCAAAAAATCAATTTTCGGATGAAAAACGATGACTCCGGACATGTCGAACGTTCCCAAAATGGTCAATAATGATGAAATTTTAACATTTAATCTTTTGACTCTAAATGACTGTTGGATGTGAATTATGACTTTTTCAACTAAAATAAGTGTGTTTAAAGTCATTTCTGTGCCTGAAACGGGTCAAAATTGATGCTTTTGAGTAAGCAAAACTCTGTAAAAATGGCACTTTTGGGCACTGTGAGGGTTTAAAAAGTAGTTATTCAACATGAGGCACGATCCAATTGACATTTTGAATCATTTTTGGTATAGTCCCAAAAATCAATTTTCGGATGAAAAACGATGACTCCGGACATGTCGTACGTTCCCGAAATGGTCTATAATGATGAAATTTTAACATTTAATCTTTTGACTCTAAATGACTGTTGGATGTGAATTATGACTTTTTCAACTAAAATAAGTGTGTTTAAAGTCATTTCTGTGCCTGAAACGGGTCAAAATTGAAGCTTTTGAGTAAGCAAAACTCTGTAAAAATGGCACTTTTGGTCACTGTGAGGGTTTAAAAAGTGGTTATTCAACATGAGGCACGATCCAATTGACATTTTGAATCATTTTTGGTACAGTCCAAAAAATCCATTTTCGGATGAAAAACGATGACTCCGGACATGTCGAACGTTCCCAAAATGGTCTATAATGATGAAATTTTAACATTTAATCTTTTGACTCTAAATGACTGTTGGATGTAAATTATGACTTTTTCAACTAAAATAAGTGTGTTTAAAGTCATTTCTGTGCCTGAAACGGGTCAAAATTGAAGCTTTTGAGTAAGCAAAACTCTGTAAAAATGGCACTTTTGGTCACTGTGAGGGTTTAAAAAGTGGTTATTCAACATGAGGCACGATCCAATTGACATTTTGAATCATTTTTGGTACAGTCCAAAAAATCAATTTTCGGATGAAAAACGATGACTCCGGACATGTCGAACGTTCCCAAAATGGTCTATAATGATGAAATTTTAACATTTAATCTTTTGACTGTAAATGACTGTTGGATGTGAATTATGACTTTTTCAACTAAAATAAGTGTGTTTAAAGTCATTTCTGTGCCTGAAACGGGTCAAAATTGAAGCTTTTGAGTAAGCAAAACTCTGTAAAAATGGCACTTTTAGTCACTGTGAGGGTTTAAAAAGTGGTTATTCAACATGAGGCACGATCCAATTGACATTTTGAATCATTTTTGGTACAGTCCAAAAAATCAATTTTCGGATGAAAAACGATGACTCCGGACATGTCGAACGTTCCCAAAATGGTCTATAATGATGAAATTTTAACATTTAATCTTTTGACTCTAAATGACTGTTGGATGTGAATTATGACTTTTTCAACTAAAATAAGTGTGTTTAAAGTCATTTCTGTGCCTGAAACGGGTCAAAATTGAAGCTTTTGAGTAAGCAAAACTCTGTAAAAATGGCACTTTTGGTCACTGTGAGGGTTTAAAAAGTGGTTATTCAACATGAGGCACGATCCAATTGACATTTTGAATCATTTTTGGTACAGTCCAAAAAATCAATTTTCGGATGAAAAACGATGACTCCGGACATGTCGAAAGTTCCCAAAATGGTCTATAATGATGAAATTTTAACATTTAATCTTTTGACTCTAAATGACTGTTGGATGTGAATTATGACTTTTTCAACTAAAATAAGTGTGTTTAAAGTCATTTCTGTGCCTGAAACGGGTCAAAATTGAAGCTTTTGAGTAAGCAAAACTCTGTAAAAATGGCACTTTTGGTCACTGTGAGGGTTTAAAAAGTGGTTATTCAACATGAGGCACGATCCAATTGACATTTTGAATCATTTTTGGTACAGTCCAAAAAATCAATTTTCGGATGAAAAACGATGACTCCGGACATGCCGAACGTTCCCAAAATGGTCTATAATGATGAAATTTTAACATTTAATCTTTTGACTCTAAATGACTGTTGGATGTGAATTATGACTTTTTCAACTAAAATAAGTGTGTTTAAAGTCATTTCTATGCCTGAAACGGGTCAAAATTGAAGCTTTTGAGTAAGCAAAACTCTGTAAAAATGGCACTTTTGGTCACTGTGAGGGTTTAAAAAGTTGTTATTCAACATGAGGCACGATCCAATTGACATTTTGAATCATTTTTGGTACAGTCCAAAAAAATCAATTTTCGGATGAAAAACGATGACTCCGGACATGTCTAACGTTCCCAAAATGGTCTATAATGATGAAATTTTAACATTTAATCTTTTGACTCTAAATGACTGTTGGGTGTGAAATATGACTTTTTCAACTTAAATAAGTGTGTTTAAAGTCATTTCTGTGCCTGAAACGGGTCAAAATTGAAGCTTTTGAGTAAGCAAAACTCTGTAAAAATGGCACTTTTGGTCACTGTGAGGGTTTAAAAAGTGGTTATTCAACATGAGGCACGATCCAATTGACATTTTGAATCATTTTTGGTACAGTCCCAAAAATCAATTTTCGGATGAAAAACGATGACTCCGGACATGCCGAACGTTCCCAAAATGGTCTATAATGATGAAATTTTAACATTTAATCTTTTGACTCTAAATGACTGTTGGATGTGAATTATGACTTTTTCAACTAAAATAAGTGTGTTTAAAGTCATTTCTGTGCCTGAAACGGGTCAAAATTTAAGCTTTTGAGTAAGCAAAACTCTGTAAAAATGGCACTTTTGGTCACTGTGAGGGTTTAAAAAGTGGTTATTCAACATGAGGCACGATCCAATTGACATTTTGAATCATTTTTGGTACAGTCCAAAAAATCAATTTTCAGATGAAAAACGATGACTCCGGACATGTCGAACGTTCCCAAAATGGTCTATAATGATGAAATTTTAACATTTAATCTTTTGACTCTAAATGACTGTTGGATGTAAATTATGACTTTTTCAACTAAAATAAGTGTGTTTAAAGTCATTTCTGTGCCTGAAACGGGTCAAAATTGAAGCTTTTGAGTAAGCAAAACTCTGTAAAAATGGCACTTTTGGTCACTGTGAGGGTTTAAAAAGTGGTTATTCAACATGAGGCACGATCCAATTGACATTTTGAATCATTTTTGGTACAGTCCAAAAAATCAATTTTCGGATGAAAAACGATGACTCCGGACATGTCGAACGTTCCCAAAATGGTCTATAATGATGAAATTTTAACATTTAATCTTTTGACTCTAAATGACTGTTGGATGTGAATTATGACTTTTTCAACTAAAATAAGTGTGTTTAAAGTCATTTCTGTGCCTGAAACGGGTCAAAATTGAAGCTTTTGAGTAAGCAAAACTCTGTAAAAATGGCACTTTTGGTCACTGTGAGGGTTTAAAAAGTGGTTATTCAACATGAGGCACGATCCAATTGACATTTTGAATCATTTTTGGTACAGTCCCAAAAATCCATTTTCGGATGAAAAACGATGATTCCGGACATGTCGAACGTTCCCAAAATGGTCTATAATGATGAAATTTTAACATTTAATCTTTTGACTCTAAATGACTGTTGGATGTGAAATATGACTTTTTCAACTTAAATAAGTGTGTTTAAAGTCATTTCTGTGCCTGAAACGGGTCAAAATTGAAGCTTTTGAGTAAGCAAAACTCTGTAAAAATGGCACTTTTGGTCACTGTGAGGGTTTAAAAAGTGGTTATTCAACATGAGGCACGATCCAATTGACATTTTGAATCATTTTTGGTACAGTCCCAAAAATCAATTTTCGGATGAAAAACGATGACTCCGGACATGTCGAACGTTCCCAAAATGGTCTATAATGATGAAATTTTAACATTTAATCTTTTGACTCTAAATGACTGTTGGATGTGCATTATGACTTTTTCAACTAAAATAAGTGTGTTTAAAGTCATTTCTGTGCCTGAAACGGGTCAAAATTGAAGCTTTTGAGTAAGCAAAACTCTGTAAAAATGGCAATTTTGGTCACTGTGAAGGTTTAAAAAGTGGTTATTCAACATGAGGCATGATCCAATTGACATTTTGAATCATTTTTGGTACAGTCCAAAAAAATCGATTTTCGGATGAAAAACGATGACTCCGGACATGTCGAACGTTCCCAAAATGGTCTATAATGATGAAATGTTAACATTTAATCTTTTGACTCTAAATGACTGTTGGATGTGAATTATGACTTTTTCAACTAAAATAAGTGTGTTTAAAGTCATTTCCGTGCCTGAAACGGGTCAAAATTGAAGCTTTTGAGTAAGCAAAACTCTGTAAAAATGGCACTTTTGGTCACTGTGAGGGTTTAAAAAGTGGTTATTCAACATGAGGCACGATCCAATTGACATTTTGAATCATTTTTGGTACAGTCCCAAAAATCAATTTTCGGATGAAAAATGATGACTCCGGACATGTCGAACGTTCCCAAAATGGTCTATAATGATGAAATTTTAACATTTAATCTTTTGACTCTAAATGACTGTTGGATGTGAATTATGACTTTTTCAACTAAAATAAGTGTGTTTAAAGTCATTTCTGTGCATGAAACGGGTCAAAATTGAAGCTTTTGAGTAAGCAAAACTCTGTAAAAATGGCACTTTTGGTCACTGTGAGGGTTTAAAAAGTGGTTATTCAACATGAGGCACGATCCAATCGACATTTTGAATCATTTTTGGTACTGTCCCAAAAATCAATTTTCGGATGAAAAACGATGACTCCGGACATGTCGAACGTTCACAAAATGGTCTATAATGATGAAATTTTAACATTTAATCTTTTGACTCTAAATGACTGTTGGATGTGCATTATGACTTTTTCAACTAAAATAAGTGTGTTTGAAGTCATTTCTGTGCCTGAAACGGGTCAAAATTGAAGCTTTTGAGTAAGCAAAACTCTGTAAAAATGGCAATTTTGGTCACTGTGAAGGTTTAAAAAGTGGTTATTCAACATGAGGCACGATCCAATTGACATTTTGAATCATTTTTGGTACAGTCCCAAAAATCCATTTTCGGATGAAAAACGATGATTCCGGACATGTCGAACGTTCCCAAAATGGTCTATAATGATGAAATTTTAACATTTAATCTTTTGACTCTAAATGACTGTTGGATGTGCATTATGACTTTTTCAACTAAAATAAGTGTGTTTAAAGTCATTTCTGTGCCTGAAACGGGTCAAAATTGAAGCTTTTGAGTAAGCAAAACTCTGTAAAAATGGCAATTTTGGTCACTGTGAGGGTTTAAAAAGTGGTTATTCAACATGAGGCACGATCCAATTGACATTTTGAATCATTTTTGGTACAGTCCAAAAAATCAATTTTCGGATGAAAAACGATGACTCCGGACATGTGGAACGTTCCCAAAATGGTCTATAATGATGAAATTTTAACATTTAATCTTTTGACTCTAAATGACTGTTGGATGTGAATTATGACTTTTTCAACTAAAATAAGTGTGTTTAAAGTCATTTCTGTGCCTGAAACGGGTCAAAATTGAAGCTTTTGAGTAAGCAAAACTCTGTAAAAATGGCACTTTTGGTCACTGTGAGGGTTTAAAAAGTGGTTATTCAACATGAGGCACGATCCAATTGACATTTTGAATCATTTTTGGTACAGTCCCAAAAATCCATTTTCGGATGAAAAACGATGATTCCGGACATGTCGAACGTTCCCAAAATGGTCTATAATGATGAAATTTTAACATTTAATCTTTTGACTCTAAATGACTGTTGGATGTGAAATATGACTTTTTCAACTTAAATAAGTGTGTTTAAAGTCATTTCTGTGCATGAAACGGGTCAAAATTGAAGCTTTTGAGTAAGCAAAACTCTGTAAAAATGGCACTTTTGGTCACTGTGAGGGTTTAAAAAGTGGTTATTCAACATGAGGCACGATCCAATTGACATTTTGAATCATTTTTGGTACAGTCCCAAAAATCAATTTTCGGATGAAAAACGATGACTCCGGACATGTCGAACGTTCCCAAAATGGTCTATAATGATGAAATTTTAACATTTATTCTTTTGACTCTAAATGACTGTTGGATGTGCATTATGACTTTTTCAACTAAGATAAGTGTGTTTAAAGTCATTTCTGTGCCTGAAACGGGTCAAAATTGAAGCTTTTGAGTAAGCAAAACTCTGTAAAAATGGCAATTTTGGTCACTGTGAAGGTTTAAAAAGTGGTTATTCAACATGAGGCATGATCCAATTGACATTTTGAATCATTTTTGGTACAGTCCAAAAAATCGATTTTCGGATGAAAAAAACGATGACTCCGGACATGTCGAACGTTCCCAAAATGGTGTATAATGATGAAATGTTAACATTTAATCTTTTGACTCTAAATGACTGTTGGATGTGAATTATGACTTTTTCAACTAAAATAAGTGTGTTTAAAGTCATTTCCGTGCCTGAAACGGGTCAAAATTGAAGCTTTTAAGTAAGCAAAACTCTGTAAAAATGGCAATTTTGGTCACTGTGAGGGTTTAAAAAGTGGTTATGAACATGAGGCACGATCCAATTGACATTTTGAATCATTTTTGGTACAGTCCAAAAAATCAATTTTCGGATGAAAAACGGTGACTCCGGACATGTCGAACGTTCCCAAAATGGTCAATAATGATGAAATTTTAACATTTAATCTTTTGACTCTAAATGACTGTTGGATGTGAATTATGACTTTTTCAACTAAAATAAGTGTGTTTAAAGTCATTTCTGTGCCTGAAACGGGTCAAAATTGAAGCTTTTGAGTAAGCAAAACTCTGTAAAAATGGCACTTTTGGTCACTGTGAGGGTTTAAAAAGTGGTTATTCAACATGAGGCACGATCCAATTGACATTTTGAATCATTTTTGGTACAGTCCAAAAAATCAATTTTCGGATGAAAAACGATGACTCCGGACATGTCGAACGTTCCCAAAATGGTCTAAAATGATGAAATTTTAACATTTAATCTTTTGACTCTAAATGACTGTTGGATGTAAATTATGACTTTTTCAACTAAAATAAGTGTGTTTAAAGTCATTTCTGTGCCTGAAACGGGTCAAAATTGAAGCTTTTGAGTAAGCAAAACTCTGTAAAAATGGCACTTTTGGTCACTGTGAGGGTTTAAAAAGTGGTTATTCAACATGAGGCACGATCCAATTGACATTTTGAATCATTTTTGGTTCAGTCCCAAAAATCAATTTTCGGATGAAAAATGATGACTCCGGACATGTCGAACATTCCCAAAATGGTCTATAATGATGAAATTTTAACATTTAATCTTTTGACTCTAAATGACTGTTGGATGTGAATTATGACTTTTTCAACTAACATAAGTGTGTTTAAAGTCATTTCTGTGCATGAAACGGGTCAAAATTGAAGCTTTTGAGTAAGCAAAACTCTGTAAAAATGGCACTTTTGGTCACTGTGAGGGTTTAAAAAGTGGTTATTCAACATGAGGCACGATCCAATCGACATTTTGAATCATTTTTGGTACAGTCCCAAAAATCAATTTTCGGATGAAAAACGATGACTCCGGACATGTCGAACGTTCACAAAATGGTCTATAATGATGAAATTTTAACATTTAATCTTTTGACTCTAAATGACTGTTGGATGTGCATTATGACTTTTTCAACTAAAATAAGTGTGTTTAAAGTCATTTCTGTGCCTGAAACGGGTCAAAATTGAAGCTTTTGAGTAAGCAAAACTCTGTAAAAATGGCAATTTTGGTCACTGTGAAGGTTTAAAAAGTGGTTATTCAACATGAGGCATGATCCAATTGACATTTTGAATCATTTTTGGTACAGTCCAAAAAATCGATTTTCGGATGAAAAACGATGACTCCGGACATGTCGAACGTTCCCAAAATGGTCTATAATGATGAAATTTTAACATTTAATCTTTTGACTCTAAATGACTGTTGGATGTGAATTATGACTTTTTCAACTAAAATAAGTGTGTTTAAAGTCATTTCCGTGCCTGAAACGGGTCAAAATTGAAGCTTTTAAGTAAGCAAAACTCTGTAAAAATGGCAATTTTGGTCACTGTGAGGGTTTAAAAAGTGGTTATTCAACATGAGGCATGATCCAATTGACATTTTGAATCATTTTTGGTACAGTCCAAAAAATCGATTTTCGGATGAAAAACGATGACTCCGGACATGTCGAACGTTCCCAAAATGGTCTATAATGATGAAATGTTAACATTTAATCTTTTGACTCTAAATGACTGTTGGATGTGAATTATGACTTTTTCAACTAAAATAAGTGTGTTTAAAGTCATTTCCGTGCCTGAAACGGGTCAAAATTGAAGCTTTTAAGTAAGCAAAACTCTGTAAAAATGGCAATTTTGGTCACTGTGAGGGTTTAAAAAGTGGTTATTGAACATGAGGCACGATCCAATTGACATTTTGAATCATTTTTGGTACAGTCCAAAAAATCAATTTTCGGATGAAAAACGATGACTCCGGACATGCCGAACGTTCCCAAAATGGTCTATAATGATGAAATTTTAACATTTAATCTTTTGACTCTAAATGACTGTTGGATGTGAATTATGACTTTTTCAACTAAAATAAGTGTGTTTAAAGTCATTTCTGTGCCTGAAACGGGTCAAAATTGAAGCATTTGAGTAAGCAAAACTCTGTAAAAATGGCACTTTTGGTCACTGTGAGGGTTTAAAAAGTGGTTATTCAACATGAGGCACGATCCAATTGACATTTTGAATCATTTTTGGTACAGTCCAAAAAATCAATTTTCGGATGAAAAACGATGACTCCGGACATGTCGAACGTTCCCAAAATGGTCTATAATGATGAAATTTTAACATTTAATCTTTTGACTCTAAATGACTGTTGGATGTGAATTATGACTTTTTCAACTAAAATAAGTGTGTTTAAAGTCATTTCTGTGCCTGAAAAGGGTCAAAATTGAAGCTTTTGAGTAAGCAAAACTCTGTAAAAATGGCACTTTTGGTCACTGTGAGGGTTTAAAAAGTGGTTATTCAACATGAGGCACGATCCAATTGACATTTTGAATAATTTTTGGTACAGTCCCAAAAATCAATTTTCGGATGAAAAACGATGACTCCGGACATGTCGAACGTTCCCAAAATGGTCTATAATGATGAAATTTTAACATTTAATCTTTTGACTCTAAATGACTGTTGGATGTGCATTATGACTTTTTCAACTAAAATAAGTGTGTTTAAAGTCATTTCTGTGCCTGAAACGGGTCAAAATTGAAGCTTTTGAGTAAGCAAAACTCTGTAAAAATGGCAATTTTGGTCACTGTGAGGGTTTAAAAAGTGGTTATTCAACATGAGGCACGATCCAATTGACATTTTGAATCATTTTTGGTACAGTCCAAAAAATCAATTTTCGGATGAAAAACGATGACTCCGGACATGTGGAACGTTCCCAAAATGGTCTATAATGATGAAATTTTAACATTTAATCTTTTGACTCTAAATGACTGTTGGATGTGAATTATGACTTTTTCAACTAAAATAAGTGTGTTTAAAGTCATTTCTGTGCCTGAAACGGGTCAAAATTGAAGCTTTTGAGTAAGCAAAACTCTGTAAAAATGGCACTTTTGGTCACTGTGAGGGTTTAAAAAGTGGTTATTCAACATGAGGCACGATCCAATTGACATTTTGAATCATTTTTGGTACAGTCCCAAAAATCCATTTTCGGATGAAAAACGATGATTCCGGACATGTCGAACGTTCCCAAAATGGTCTATAATGATGAAATTTTAACATTTAATCTTTTGACTCTAAATGACTGTTGGATGTGAAATATGACTTTTTCAACTTAAATAAGTGTGTTTAAAGTCATTTCTGTGCATGAAACGGGTCAAAATTGAAGCTTTTGAGTAAGCAAAACTCTGTAAAAATGGCACTTTTGGTCACTGTGAGGGTTTAAAAAGTGGTTATTCAACATGAGGCACGATCCAATTGACATTTTGAATCATTTTTGGTACAGTCCCAAAAATCAATTTTCGGATGAAAATCGATGACTCCGGACATGTCGAACGTTCCCAAAATGGTCTATAATGATGAAATTTTAACATTTATTCTTTTGACTCTAAATGACTGTTGGATGTGCATTATGACTTTTTCAACTAAAATAAGTGTGTTTAAAGTCATTTCTGTGCCTGAAACGGGTCAAAATTGAAGCTTTTGAGTAAGCAAAACTCTGTAAAAATGGCAATTTTGGTCACTGTGAAGGTTTAAAAAGTGGTTATTCAACATGAGGCATGATCCAATTGACATTTTGAATCATTTTTGGTACAGTCCAAAAAATCGATTTTCGGATGAAAAAAACGATGACTCCGGACATGTCGAACGTTCCCAAAATGGTCTATAATGATGAAATGTTAACATTTAATCTTTTGACTCTAAATGACTGTTGGATGTGAATTATGACTTTTTCAACTAAAATAAGTGTGTTTAAAGTCATTTCCGTGCCTGAAACGGGTCAAAATTGAAGCTTTTAAGTAAGCAAAACTCTGTAAAAATGGCAATTTTGGTCACTGTGAGGGTTTAAAAAGTGGTTATGAACATGAGGCACGATCCAATTGACATTTTGAATCATTTTTGGTACAGTCGAAAAAATCAATTTTCGGATGAAAAACGGTGACTCCGGACATGTCGAACGTTCCCAAAATGGTCAATAATGATGAAATTTTAACATTTAATCTTTTGACTCTAAATGACTGTTGGATGTGAATTATGACTTTTTCAACTAAAATAAGTGTGTTTAAAGTCATTTCTGTGCCTGAAACGGGTCAAAATTGATGCTTTTGAGTAAGCAAAACTCTGTAAAAATGGCACTTTTGGGCACTGTGAGGGTTTAAAAAGTAGTTATTCAACATGAGGCACGATCCAATTGACATTTTGAATCATTTTTGGTACAGTCCCAAAAATCAATTTTCGGATGAAAAACGATGACTCTGGACATGTCGAACGTTCCCAAAATGGTCTATAATGATGAAATTTTAACATTTAATCTTTTGACTCTAAATGACTGTTGGATGTGAATTATGACTTTTTCAACTAAAATAAGTGTGTTTAAAGTCATTTCTGTGCCTGAAACGGGTCAAAATTGAAGCTTTTGAGTAAGCAAAACTCTGTAAAAATGGCACTTTTGGTCACTGTGAGGGTTTAAAAAGTGGTTATTCAACATGAGGCACGATCCAATTGACATTTTGAATCATTTTTGGTACAGTCCAAAAAATCAATTTTCGGATGAAAAACGATGACTCCGGACATGTCGAACGTTCCCAAAATGGTCTAAAATGATGAAATTTTAACATTTAATCTTTTGACTCTAAATGACTGTTGGATGTAAATTATGACTTTTTCAACTAAAATAAGTGTGTTTAAAGTCATTTCTGTGCCTGAAACGGGTCAAAATTGAAGCTTTTGAGTAAGCAAAACTCTGTAAAAATGGCACTTTTGGTCACTGTGAGGGTTTAAAAAGTGGTTATTCAACATGAGGCACGATTCAATTGACATTTTGAATCATTTTTGGTTCAGTCCCAAAAATCAATTTTCGGATGAAAAATGATGACTCCGGACATGTCGAACATTCCCAAAATGGTCTATAATGATGAAATTTTAACATTTAATCTTTTGACTCTAAATGACTGTTGGATGTGAATTATGACTTTTTCAACTAAAATAAGTGTGTTTAAAGTCATTTCTGTGCATGAAACGGGTCAAAATTGAAGCTTTTGAGTAAGCAAAACTCTGTAAAAATGGAACTTTTGGTCACTGTGAGGGTTTAAAAAGTGGTTATTCAACATGAGGCACGATCCAATCGACATTTTGAATCATTTTTGGTACAGTCCCAAAAATCAATTTTCGGATGAAAAACGATGACTCCGGACATGTCGAACGTTCACAAAATGGTCTATAATGATGAAATTTTAACATTTAATCTTTTGACTCTAAATGACTGTTGGATGTGCATTATGACTTTTTCAACTAAAATAAGTGTGTTTAAAGTCATTTCTGTGCCTGAAACGGGTCAAAATTGAAGCTTTTGAGTAAGCAAAACTCTGTAAAAATGGCAATTTTGGTCACTGTGAAGGTTTAAAAAGTGGTTATTCAACATGAGGCATGATCCAATTGACATTTTGAATCATTTTTGGTACAGTCCAAAAAATCGATTTTCGGATGAAAAACGATGACTCCGGACATGTCGAACGTTCCCAAAATGGTCTATAATGATGAAATTTTAACATTTAATCTTTTGACTCTAAATGACTGTTGGATGTGAATTATGACTTTTTCAACTAAAATAAGTGTGTTTAAAGTCATTTCCGTGCCTGAAACGGGTCAAAATTGAAGCTTTTAAGTAAGCAAAACTCTGTAAAAATGGCAATTTTGGTCACTGTGAGCGTTTAAAAAGTGGTTATTCAACATGAGGCATGATCCAATTGACATTTTGAATCATTTTTGGTACAGTCCAAAAAATCGATTTTCGGATGAAAAACGATGACTCCGGACATGTCGAACGTTCCCAAAATGGTCTATAATGATGAAATGTTAACATTTAATCTTTTGACTCTAAATGACTGTTGGATGTGAATTATGACTTTTTCAACTAAAATAAGTGTGTTTAAAGTCATTTCCGTGCCTGAAACGGGTCAAAATTGAAGCTTTTAAGTAAGCAAAACTCTGTAAAAATGGCAATTTTGGTCACTGTGAGGGTTTAAAAAGTGGTTATTGAACATGAGGCACGATCCAATTGACATTTTGAATCATTTTTGGTACAGTCCAAAAAATCAATTTTCGGATGAAAAACGATGACTCCGGACATGCCGAACGTTCCCAAAATGGTCTATAATGATGAAATTTTAACATTTAATCTTTTGACTCTAAATGACTGTTGGATGTGAATTATGACTTTTTCAACTAAAATAAGTGTGTTTAAAGTCATTTCTGTGCCTGAAACGGGTCAAAATTGAAGCTTTTGAGTAAGCAAAACTCTGTAAAAATGGCACTTTTGGTCACTGTGAGGGTTTAAAAAGTGGTTATTCAACATGAGGCACGATCCAATTGACATTTTGAATCATTTTTGGTACAGTCCAAAAAATCAATTTTCGGATGAAAAACGATGACTCCGGACATGTCGAACGTTCCCAAAATGGTCTATAATGATGAAATTTTAACATTTAATCTTTTGACTCTAAATGACTGTTGGATGTGAATTATGACTTTTTCAACTAAAATAAGTGTGTTTAAAGTCATTTCTGTGCCTGAAAAGGGTCAAAATTGAAGCTTTTGAGTAAGCAAAACTCTGTAAAAATGGCACTTTTGGTCACTGTGAGGGTTTAAAAAGTGGTTATTCAACATGAGGCACGATCCAATTGACATTTTGAATAATTTTTGGTACAGTCCCAAAAATCAATTTTCGGATGAAAAACGATGACTCCGGACATGTCGAACGTTCCCAAAATGGTCTATAATGATGAAATTTTAACATTTAATCTTTTGACTCTAAATGACTGTTGGATGTGCATTATGACTTTTTCAACTAAAATAAGTGTGTTTAAAGTCATTTCTGTGCCTGAAACGGGTCAAAATTGAAGCTTTTGAGTAAGCAAAACTCTGTAAAAATGGCAATTTTGGTCACTGTGAGGGTTTAAAAAGTGGTTATTCAACATGAGGCACGATCCAATTGACATTTTGAATCATTTTTGGTACAGTCCAAAAAATCAATTTTCGGATGAAAAACGATGACTCCGGACATGTCGAACGTTCCCAAAATGGTCTATAATGATGAAATTTTAACATTTAATCTTTTGACTCTAAATGACTGTTGGATGTGAATTATGACTTTTTCAACTAAAATAAGTGTGTTTAAAGTCATTTCTGTGCCTGAAACGGGTCAAAATTGAAGCTTTTGAGTAAGCAAAACTCTGTAAAAATGGCACTTTTGGTCACTGTGAGGGTTTAAAAAGTGGTTATTCAACATGAGGCACGATCCAATTGACATTTTGAATCATTTTTGGTACAGTCCCAAAAATCCATTTTCGGATGAAAAACGATGATTCCGGACATGTCGAACGTTCCCAAAATGGTCTATAATGATGAAATTTTAACATTTAATCTTTTGACTCTAAATGACTGTTGGATGTGAAATATGACTTTTTCAACTTAAATAAGTGTGTTTAAAGTCATTTCTGTGCCTGAAACGGGTCAAAATTGAAGCTTTTGAGTAAGCAAAACTCTGTAAAAATGGCACTTTTGGTCACTGTGAGGGTTTAAAAAGTGGTTATTCAACATGAGGCACGATCCAATTGACATTTTGAATCATTTTTGGTACAGTCCCAAAAATCAATTTTCGGATGAAAAACGATGACTCCGGACATGTCGAACGTTCCCAAAATGGTCTATAATGATGAAATTTTAACATTTAATCTTTTGACTCTAAATGACTGTTGGATGTGCATTATGACTTTTTCAACTAAAATAAGTGTGTTTAAAGTCATTTCTGTGCCTGAAACGGGTCAAAATTGATGCTTTTGAGTAAGCAAAACTCTGTAAAAATGGCACTTTTGGGCACTGTGAGGGTTTAAAAAGTAGTTATTCAACATGAGGCACGATCCAATTGACATTTTGAATCATTTTTGGTACAGTCCCAAAAATCAATTTTCGGATGAAAAACGATGACTCTGGACATGTCGAACGTTCCCAAAATGGTCTATAATGATGAAATTTTAACATTTAATCTTTTGACTCTAAATGACTGTTGGATGTGAATTATGACTTTTTCAACTAAAATAAGTGTGTTTAAAGTCATTTCTGTGCCTGAAACGGGTCAAAATTGAAGCTTTTGAGTAAGCAAAACTCTGTAAAAATGGCACTTTTGGTCACTGTGAGGGTTTAAAAAGTGGTTATTCAACATGAGGCACGATCCAATTGACATTTTGAATCATTTTTGGTACAGTCCAAAAAATCAATTTTCGGATGAAAAACGATGACTCCGGACATGTCGAACGTTCCCAAAATGGTCTATAATGATGAAATTTTAACATTTAATCTTTTGACTCTAAATGACTGTTGGATGTAAATTATGACTTTTTCAACTAAAATAAGTGTGTTTAAAGTCATTTCTGTGCCTGAAACGGGTCAAAATTGAAGCTTTTGAGTAAGCAAAACTCTGTAAAAATGGCACTTTTGGTCACTGTGAGGGTTTAAAAAGTGGTTATTCAACATGAGGCACGATCCAATTGACATTTTGAATCATTTTTGGTACAGTCCCAAAAATCAATTTTCGGATGAAAAATGATGACTCCGGACATGTCGAACATTCCCAAAATGGTCTATAATGATGAAATTTTAACATTTAATCTTTTGACTCTAAATGACTGTTGGATGTGAATTATGACTTTTTCAACTAAAATAAGTGTGTTTAAAGTCATTTCTGTGCATGAAACGGGTCAAAATTGAAGC
This sequence comes from Lissotriton vulgaris, assembly GCF_964263255.1. Taxonomy (NCBI): domain Eukaryota; kingdom Metazoa; phylum Chordata; class Amphibia; order Caudata; family Salamandridae; genus Lissotriton; species Lissotriton vulgaris. The sequence goes on from NW_028251443.1 coordinate 325,355, forward strand.
TTTTGAGTAAGCAAAACTCTGTAAAAATGGCACTTTTGGTCACTGTGAGGGTTTAAAAAGTGGTTATTCAACATGAGGCACGATCCAATCGACATTTTGAATCATTTTTGGTACAGTCCCAAAAATCAATTTTCGGATGAAAAACGATGACTCCGGACATGTCGAACGTTCACAAAATGGTCTATAATGATGAAATTTTAACATTTAATCTTTTGACTCTAAATGACTGTTGGATGTGCATTATGACTTTTTCAACTAAAATAAGTGTGTTTAAAGTCATTTCTGTGCCTGAAACGGGTCAAAATTGAAGCTTTTGAGTAAGCAAAACTCTGTAAAAATGGCAATTTTGGTCACTGTGAAGGTTTAAAAAGTGGTTATTCAACATGAGGCATGATCCAATTGACATTTTGAATCATTTTTGGTACAGTCCAAAAAATCGATTTTCGGATGAAAAACGATGACTCCGGACATGTCGAACGTTCCCAAAATGGTCTATAATGATGAAATTTTAACATTTAATCTTTTGACTCTAAATGACTGTTGGATGTGAATTATGACTTTTTCAACTAAAATAAGTGTGTTTAAAGTCATTTCCGTGCCTGAAACGGGTCAAAATTGAAGCTTTTAAGTAAGCAAAACTCTGTAAAAATGGCAATTTTGGTCACTGTGAGGGTTTAAAAAGTGGTTATTCAACATGAGGCATGATCCAATTGACATTTTGAATCATTTTTGGTACAGTCCAAAAAATCGATTTTCGGATGAAAAACGATGACTCCGGACATGTCGAACGTTCCCAAAATGGTCTATAATGATGAAATGTTAACATTTAATCTTTTGACTCTAAATGACTGTTGGATGTGAATTATGACTTTTTCAACTAAAATAAGTGTGTTTAAAGTCATTTCCGTGCCTGAAACGGGTCAAAATTGAAGCTTTTAAGTAAGCAAAACTCTGTAAAAATGGCAATTCTGGTCACTGTGAGGGTTTAAAAAGTGGTTATTGAACATGAGGCACGATCCAATTGACATTTTGAATCATTTTTGGTACAGTCCAAAAAATCAATTTTCGGATGAAAAACGATGACTCCGGACATGCCGAACGTTCCCAAAATGGTCTATAATGATGAAATTTTAACATTTAATCTTTTGACTCTAAATGACTGTTGGATGTGAATTATGACTTTTTCAACTAAAATAAGTGTGTTTAAAGTCATTTCTGTGCCTGAAACGGGTCAAAATTGAAGCTTTTGAGTAAGCAAAACTCTGTAAAAATGGCACTTTTGGTCACTGTGAGGGTTTAAAAAGTGGTTATTCAACATGAGGCACGATCCAATTGACATTTTGAATCATTTTTGGTACAGTCCAAAAAATCAATTTTCGGATGAAAAACGATGACTCCGGACATGTCGAACGTTCCCAAAATGGTCTATAATGATGAAATTTTAACATTTAATCTTTTGACTCTAAATGACTGTTGGATGTGAATTATGACTTTTTCAACTAAAATAAGTGTGTTTAAAGTCATTTCTGTGCCTGAAAAGGGTCAAAATTGAAGCTTTTGAGTAAGCAAAACTCTGTAAAAATGGCACTTTTGGTCACTGTGAGGGTTTAAAAAGTGGTTATTCAACATGAGGCACGATCCAATTGACATTTTGAATAATTTTTGGTACAGTCCCAAAAATCAATTTTCGGATGAAAAACGATGACTCCGGACATGTCGAACGTTCCCAAAATGGTCTATAATGATGAAATTTTAACATTTAATCTTTTGACTCTAAATGACTGTTGGATGTGCATTATGACTTTTTCAACTAAAATAAGTGTGTTTAAAGTCATTTCTGTGCCTGAAACGGGTCAAAATTGAAGCTTTTGAGTAAGCAAAACTCTGTAAAAATGGCAATTTTGGTCACTGTGAGGGTTTAAAAAGTGGTTATTCAACATGAGGCACGATCCAATTGACATTTTGAATCATTTTTGGTACAGTCCAAAAAATCAATTTTCGGATGAAAAACGATGACTCCGGACATGTCGAACGTTCCCAAAATGGTCTATAATGATGAAATTTTAACATTTAATCTTTTGACTCTAAATGACTGTTGGATGTGAATTATGACTTTTTCAACTAAAATAAGTGTGTTTGAAGTCATTTCTGTGCCTGAAACGGGTCAAAATTGAAGCTTTTGAGTAAGCAAAACTCTGTAAAAATGGCACTTTTGGTCACTGTGAGGGTTTAAAAAGTGGTTATTCAACATGAGGCACGATCCAATTGACATTTTGAATCATTTTTGGTACAGTCCCAAAAATCCATTTTCGGATGAAAAACGATGATTCCGGACATGTCGAACGTTCCCAAAATGGTCCATAATGATGAAATTTTAACATTTAATCTTTTGACTCTAAATGACTGTTGGATGTGAAATATGACTTTTTCAACTTAAATAAGTGTGTTTAAAGTCATTTCTGTGCCTGAAACGGGTCAAAATTGAAGCTTTTGAGTAAGCAAAACTCTGTAAAAATGGCACTTTTGGTCACTGTGAGGGTTTAAAAAGTGGTTATTCAACATGAGGCACGATCCAATTGACATTTTGAATCATTTTTGGTACAGTCCCAAAAATCAATTTTCGGATGAAAAACGATGACTCCGGACATGTCGAACGTTCCCAAAATGGTCTATAATGATGAAATTTTAACATTTAATCTTTTGACTCTAAATGACTGTTGGATGTGCATTATGACTTTTTCAACTAAAATAAGTGTGTTTAAAGTCATTTCTGTGCCTGAAACGGGTCAAAATTGAAGCTTTTGAGTAAGCAAAACTCTGTAAAAATGGCAATTTTGGTCACTGTGAAGGTTTAAAAAGTGGTTATTCAACATGAGGCATGATCCAATTGACATTTTGAATCATTTTTGGTACAGTCCAAAAAAATCGATTTTCGGATGAAAAACGATGACTCCGGACATGTCGAACGTTCCCAAAATGGTCTATAATGATGAAATGTTAACATTTAATCTTTTGACTCTAAATGACTGTTGGATGTGAATTATGACTTTTTCAACTAAAATAAGTGTGTTTAAAGTCATTTCCGTGCCTGAAACGGGTCAAAATTGAAGCTTTTGGGTAAGCAAAACTCTGTAAAAATGGCACTTTTGGTCACTGTGAGGGTTTAAAAAGTGGTTATTCAACATGAGGCACGATCCAATTGACATTTTGAATCATTTTTGGTACAGTCCCAAAAATCAATTTTCGGATGAAAAATGATGACTCCGGACATGTCGAACGTTCCCAAAATGGTCTATAATGATGAAATTTTAACATTTAATCTTTTGACTCTAAATGACTGTTGGATGTGAATTATGACTTTTTCAACTAAAATAAGTGTGTTTAAAGTCATTTCTGTGCATGAAACGGGTCAAAATTGAAGCTTTTGAGTAAGCAAAACTCTGTAAAAATGGCACTTTTGGTCACTGTGAGGGTTTAAAAAGTGGTTATTCAACATGAGGCACGATCCAATCGACATTTTGAATCATTTTTGGTACAGTCCCAAAAATCAATTTTCGGATGAAAAACGATGACTCCGGACATGTCGAACGTTCCCAAAATGGTCTATAATGATGAAATTTTAACATTTAATCTTTTGACTCTAAATGACTGTTGGATGTGCATTATGACTTTTTCAACTAAAATAAGTGTGTTTAAAGTCATTTCTGTGCCTGAAACGGGTCAAAATTGAAGCTTTTGAGTAAGCAAAACTCTGTAAAAATGGCAATTTTGGTCACTGTGAAGGTTTAAAAAGTGGTTATTCAACATGAGGCATGATCCAATTGACATTTTGAATCATTTTTGGTACAGTCCAAAAAATCGATTTTCGGATGAAAAACGATGACTCCGGACATGTCGAACGTTCCCAAAATGGTCTATAATGATGAAATGTTAACATTTAATCTTTTGACTCTAAATGACTGTTGGATGTGAATTATGACTTTTTCAACTAAAATAAGTGTGTTTAAAGTCATTTCCGTGCCTGAAACGGGTCAAAATTGAAGCTTTTAAGTAAGCAAAACTCTGTAAAAATGGCAATTTTGGTCACTGTGAGGGTTTAAAAAGTGGTTATTGAACATGAGGCACGATCCAATTGACATTTTGAATCATTTTTGGTACAGTCCAAAAAATCAATTTTCGGATGAAAAACGGTGACTCCGGACATGTCGAACGTTCCCAAAATGGTCAATAATGATGAAATTTTAACATTTAATCTTTTGACTCTAAATGACTGTTGGATGTGAATTATGACTTTTTCAACTAAAATAAGTGTGTTTAAAGTCATTTCTGTGCCTGAAACGGGTCAAAATTGATGCTTTTGAGTAAGCAAAACTCTGTAAAAATGGCACTTTTGGGCACTGTGAGGGTTTAAAAAGTAGTTATTCAACATGAGGCACGATCCAATTGACATTTTGAATCATTTTTGGTACAGTCCCAAAAATCAATTTTCGGATGAAAAACGATGACTCTGGACATGTCGAACGTTCCCAAAATGGTCTATAATGATGAAATTTTAACATTTAATCTTTTGACTCTAAATGACTGTTGGATGTGAATTATGACTTTTTCAACTAAAATAAGTGTGTTTAAAGTCATTTCTGTGCCTGAAACGGGTCCAAATTGAAGCTTTTGAGTAAGCAAAACTCTGTAAAAATGGCACTTTTGGTCACTGTGAGGGTTTAAAAAGTGGTTATTCAACATGAGGCACGATCCAATTGACATTTTGAATCATTTTTGGTACAGTCCAAAAAATCAATTTTCGGATGAAAAACGATGACTCCGGACATGTCGAACGTTCCCAAAATGGTCTATAATGATGAAATTTTAACATTTAATCTTTTGACTCTAAATGACTGTTGGATGTAAATTATGACTTTTTCAACTAAAATAAGTGTGTTTAAAGTCATTTCTGTGCCTGAAACGGGTCAAAATTGAAGCTTTTGAGTAAGCAAAACTCTGTAAAAATGGCACTTTTGGTCACTGTGAGGGTTTAAAAAGTGGTTATTCAACATGAGGCACGATCCAATTGACATTTTGAATCATTTTTGGTACAGTCCCAAAAATCAATTTTCGGATGAAAAATGATGACTCCGGACATGTCGAACATTCCCAAAATGGTCTATAATGATGAAATTTTAACATTTAATCTTTTGACTCTAAATGACTGTTGGATGTGAATTATGACTTTTTCAACTAAAATAAGTGTGTTTAAAGTCATTTCTGTGCATGAAACGGGTCAAAATTGAAGCTTTTGAGTAAGCAAAACTCTGTAAAAATGGCACTTTTGGTCACTGTGAGGGTTTAAAAAGTGGTTATTCAACATGAGGCACGATCCAATCGACATTTTGAATCATTTTTGGTACAGTCCCAAAAATCAATTTTCGGATGAAAAACGATGACTCCGGACATGTCGAACGTTCACAAAATGGTCTATAATGATGAAATTTTAACATTTAATCTTTTGACTCTAAATGACTGTTGGATGTGCATTATGACTTTTTCAACTAAAATAAGTGTGTTTAAAGTCATTTCTGTGCCTGAAACGGGTCAAAATTGAAGCTTTTGAGTAAGCAAAACTCTGTAAAAATGGCAATTTTGGTCACTGTGAAGGTTTAAAAAGTGGTTATTCAACATGAGGCATGATCCAATTGACATTTTGAATCATTTTTGGTACAGTCCAAAAAATCGATTTTCGGATGAAAAACGATGACTCCGGACATGTCGAACGTTCCCAAAATGGTCTATAATGATGAAATTTTAACATTTAATCTTTTGACTCTAAATGACTGTTGGATGTGAATTATGACTTTTTCAACTAAAATAAGTGTGTTTAAAGTCATTTCCGTGCCTGAAACGGGTCAAAATTGAAGCTTTTAAGTAAGCAAAACTCTGTAAAAATGGCAATTTTGGTCACTGTGAGGGTTTAAAAAGTGGTTATTCAACATGAGGCATGATCCAATTGACATTTTGAATCATTTTTGGTACAGTCCAAAAAATCGATTTTCGGATGAAAAACGATGACTCCGGACATGTCGAACGTTCCCAAAATGGTCTATAATGATGAAATGTTAACATTTAATCTTTTGACTCTAAATGACTGTTGGATGTGAATTATGACTTTTTCAACTAAAATAAGTGTGTTTAAAGTCATTTCCGTGCCTGAAACGGGTCAAAATTGAAGCTTTTAAGTAAGCAAAACTCTGTAAAAATGGCAATTTTGGTCACTGTGAGGGTTTAAAAAGTGGTTATTGAACATGAGGCACGATCCAATTGACATTTTGAATCATTTTTGGTACAGTCCAAAAAATCAATTTTCGGATGAAAAACGATGACTCCGGACATGCCGAACGTTCCCAAAATGGTCTATAATGATGAAATTTTAACATTTAATCTTTTGACTCTAAATGACTGTTGGATGTGAATTATGACTTTTTCAACTAAAATAAGTGTGTTTAAAGTCATTTCTGTGCCTGAAACGGGTCAAAATTGAAGCTTTTGAGTAAGCAAAACTCTGTAAAAATGGCACTTTTGGTCACTGTGAGGGTTTAAAAAGTGGTTATTCAACATGAGGCACGATCCAATTGACATTTTGAATCATTTTTGGTACAGTCCAAAAAATCAATTTTCGGATGAAAAACGATGACTCCGGACATGTCGAACGTTCCCAAAATGGTCTATAATGATGAAATTTTAACATTTAATCTTTTGACTCTAAATGACTGTTGGATGTGAATTATGACTTTTTCAACTAAAATAAGTGTGTTTAAAGTCATTTCTGTGCCTGAAAAGGGTCAAAATTGAAGCTTTTGAGTAAGCAAAACTCTGTAAAAATGGCACTTTTGGTCACTGTGAGGGTTTAAAAAGTGGTTATTCAACATGAGGCACGATCCAATTGACATTTTGAATAATTTTTGGTACAGTCCCAAAAATCAATTTTCGGATGAAAAACGATGACTCCGGACATGTCAAACGTTCCCAAAATGGTCTATAATGATGAAATTTTAACATTTAATCTTTTGACTCTAAATGACTGTTGGATGTGCATTATGACTTTTTCAACTAAAATAAGTGTGTTTAAAGTCATTTCTGTGCCTGAAACGGGTCAAAATTGAAGCTTTTGAGTAAGCAAAACTCTGTAAAAATGGCAATTTTGGTCACTGTGAGGGTTTAAAAAGTGGTTATTCAACATGAGGCACGATCCAATTGACATTTTGAATCATTTTTGGTACAGTCCAAAAAATCAATTTTCGGATGAAAAATGATGACTCCGGACATGTCGAACGTTCCCAAAATGGTCTATAATGATGAAATTTTAACATTTAATCTTTTGACTCTAAATGACTGTTGGATGTGAATTATGACTTTTTCAACTAAAATAAGTGTGTTTAAAGTCATTTCTGTGCCTGAAACGGGTCAAAATTGAAGCTTTTGAGTAAGCAAAACTCTGTAAAAATGGCACTTTTGGTCACTGTGAGGGTTTAAAAAGTGGTTATTCAACATGAGGCACGATCCAATTGACATTTTGAATCATTTTTGGTACAGTCCCAAAAATCCATTTTCGGATGAAAAACGATGATTCCGGACATGTCGAACGTTCCCAAAATGGTCTATAATGATGAAATTTTAACATTTAATCTTTTGACTCTAAATGACTGTTGGATGTGAAATATGACTTTTTCAACTTAAATAAGTGTGTTTAAAGTCATTTCTGTGCCTGAAACGGGTCAAAATTGAAGCTTTTGAGTAAGCAAAACTCTGTAAAAATGGCACTTTTGGTCACTGTGAGGGTTTAAAAAGTGGTTATTCAACATGAGGCACGATCCAATTGACATTTTGAATCATTTTTGGTACAGTCCCAAAAATCAATTTTCGGATGAAAAACGATGACTCCGGACATGTCGAACGTTCCCAAAATGGTCTATAATGATGAAATTTTAACATTTAATCTTTTGACTCTAAATGACTGTTGGATGTGCATTATGACTTTTTCAACTAAAATAAGTGTGTTTAAAGTCATTTCTGTGCCTGAAACGGGTCAAAATTGAAGCTTTTGAGTAAGCAAAACTCTGTAAAAATGGCAATTTTGGTCACTGTGAAGGTTTAAAAAGTGGTTATTCAACATGAGGCATGATCCAATTAACATTTTGAATCATTTTTGGTACAGTCCAAAAAAATCGATTTTCGGATGAAAAACGATGACTCCGGACATGTCGAACGTTCCCAAAATGGTCTATAATGATGAAATGTTAACATTTAATCTTTTGACTCTAAATGACTGTTGGATGTGAATTATGACTTTTTCAACTAAAATAAGTGTGTTTAAAGTCATTTCCGTGCCTGAAACGGGTCAAAATTGAAGCTTTTGAGTAAGCAAAACTCTGTAAAAATGGCACTTTTGGTCACTGTGAGGGTTTAAAAAGTGGTTATTCAACATGAGGCACGATCCAATTGACATTTTGAATCATTTTTGGTACAGTCCCAAAAATCAATTTTCGGATGAAAAATGATGACTCCGGACATGTCGAACGTTCCCAAAATGGTCTATAATGATGAAATTTTAACATTTAATCTTTTGACTCTAAATGACTGTTGGATGTGAATTATGACTTTTTCAACTAAAATAAGTGTGTTTAAAGTCATTTCTGTGCATGAAACGGGTCAAAATTGAAGCTTTTGAGTAAGCAAAACTCTGTAAAAATGGCACTTTTGGTCACTGTGAGGGTTTAAAAAGTGGTTATTCAACATGAGGCACGATCCAATCGACATTTTGAATCATTTTTGGTACAGTCCCAAAAATCAATTTTCGGATGAAAAACGATGACTCCGGACATGTCGAACGTTCCCAAAATGGTCTATAATGATGAAATGTTAACATTTAATCTTTTGACTCTAAATGACTGTTGGATGTGAATTATGACTTTTTCAACTAAAATAAGTGTGTTTATAGTCATTTCCGTGCCTGAAACGGGTCAAAATTGAAGCTTTTGAGTAAGCAAAACTCTGTAAAAATGGCACTTTTGGTCACTGTGAGGGTTTAAAAAGTGGTTATTCAACATGAGGCACGATCCAATTGACATTTTGAATCATTTTTGGTACAGTCCCAAAAATCAATTTTCGGATGAAAAATGATGACTCCGGACATGTCGAACGTTCCCAAAATGGTCTATAATGATGAAATTTTAACATTTAATCTTTTGACTCTAAATGACTGTTGGATGTGAATTATGACTTTTTCAACTAAAATAAGTGTGTTTAAAGTCATTTCTGTGCATGAAACGGGTCAAAATTGAAGCTTTTGAGTAAGCAAAACTCTATAAAAATGGCACTTTTGGTCACTGTGAGGGTTTAAAAAGTGGTTATTCAACATGAGGCACGATCCAATCGACATTTTGAATCATTTTTGGTACAGTCCCAAAAATCAATTTTCGGATGAAAAACGATGACTCCGGACATGTCGAACGTTCACAAAATGGTCTATAATGATGAAATTTTAACATTTAATCTTTTGACTCTAAATGACTGTTGGATGTGCATTATGACTTTTTCAACTAAAATAAGTGTGTTTAAAGTCATTTCTGTGCCTGAAACGGGTCAAAATTGAAGCTTTTGAGTAAGCAAAACTCTGTAAAAATGGCAATTTTGGTCACTGTGAAGGTTTAAAAAGTGGTTATTCAACATGAGGCATGATCCAATTGACATTTTGAATCATTTTTGGTACAGTCCAAAAAATCGATTTTCGGATGAAAAACGATGACTCCGGACATGTCGAACGTTCCCAAAATGGTCTATAATGATGAAATTTTAACATTTAATCTTTTGACTCTAAATGACTGTTGGATGTGAATTATGACTTTTTCAACTAAAATAAGTGTGTTTAAAGTCATTTCCGTGCCTGAAACGGGTCAAAATTGAAGCTTTTAAGTAAGCAAAACTCTGTAAAAATGGCAATTTTGGTCACTGTGAGGGTTTAAAAAGTGGTTATTCAACATGAGGCATGATCCAATTGACATTTTGAATCATTTTTGGTACAGTCCAAAAAATCGATTTTCGGATGAAAAACGATGACTCCGGACATGTCGAACGTTCCCAAAATGGTCTATAATTATGAAATGTTAACATTTAATCTTTTGACTCTAAATGACTGTTGGATGTGAATTATGACTTTTTCAACTAAAATAAGTGTGTTTAAAGTCATTTCCGTGCCTGAAACGGGTCAAAATTGAAGCTTTTAAGTAAGCAAAACTCTGTAAAAATGGCAATTTTGGTCACTGTGAGGGTTTAAAAAGTGGTTATTCAACATGAGGCACGATCCAATTGACATTTTGAATCATTTTTGGTACAGTCCCAAAAATCAATTTTCGGATGAAAAACGATGACTCCGGACATGTCGAACGTTCCCAAAATGGTCTATAATGATGAAATTTTAACATTTAATCTTTTGACTCTAAATGACTGTTGGATGTGCATTATGACTTTTTCAACTAAAATAAGTGTGTTTAAAGTCATTTCTGTGCCTGAAACGGGTCAAAATTGAAGCTTTTGAGTAAGCAAAACTCTGTAAAAATGGCAATTTTGGTCACTGTGAAGGTTTAAAAAGTGGTTATTCAACATGAGGCATGATCCAATTGACATTTTGAATCATTTTTGGTACAGTCCAAAAAAATCGATTTTCGGATGAAAAACGATGACTCCGGACATGTCGAACGTTCCCAAAATGGTCTATAATGATGAAATGTTAACATTTAATCTTTTGACTCTAAATGACTGTTGGATGTGAATTATGACTTTTTCAACTAAAATAAGTGTGTTTAAAGTCATTTCCGTGCCTGAAACGGGTCAAAATTGAAGCTTTTGAGTAAGCAAAACTCTGTAAAAATGGCACTTTTGGTCACTGTGAGGGTTTAAAAAGTGGTTATTCAACATGAGGCACGATCCAATTGACATTTTGAATCATTTTTGGTACAGTCCCAAAAATCAATTTTCGGATGAAAAATGATGACTCCGGACATGTCGAACGTTCCCAAAATGGTCTATAATGATGAAATTTTAACATTTAATCTTTTGACTCTAAATGACTGTTGGATGTGAATTATGACTTTTTCAACTAAAATAAGTGTGTTTAAAGTCATTTCTGTGCATGAAACGGGTCAAAATTGAAGCTTTTGAGTAAGCAAAACTCTGTAAAAATGGCACTTTTGGTCACTGTGAGGGTTTAAAAAGTGGTTATTCAACATGAGGCACGATCCAATCGACATTTTGAATCATATTTGGTACAGTCCCAAAAATCAATTTTCGGATGAAAAACGATGACTCCGGACATGTCGAACGTTCACAAAATGGTCTATAATGATGAAATTTTAACATTTAATCTTTTGACTCTAAATGACTGTTGGATGTGCATTATGACTTTTTCAACTAAAATAAGTGTGTTTAAAGTCATTTCTGTGCCTGAAACGGGTCAAAATTGAAGCTTTTGAGTAAGCAAAACTCTGTAAAAATGGCAATTTTGGTCACTGTGAAGGTTTAAAAAGTGGTTATTCAACATGAGGCATGATCCAATTGACATTTTGAATCATTTTTGGTAAAGTCCAAAAAATCGATTTTCGGATGAAAAACGATGACTCCGGACATGTCGAACGTTCCCAAAATGGTCTATAATGATGACATTTTAACATTTAATCTTTTGACTCTAAATGACTGTTGGATGTGAATTATGACTTTTTCAACTAAAATAAGTGTGTTTAAAGTCATTTCCGTGCCTGAAACGGGTCAAAATTGAAGCTTTTAAGTAAGCAAAACTCTGTAAAAATGGCAATTTTGGTCACTGTGAGGGTTTAAAAAGTGGTTATTGAACATGAGGCACGATCCAATTGACATTTTGAATCATTTTTGGTACAGTCCAAAAAATCAATTTTCGGATGAAAAACGATGACTCCGGACATGTCGAACGTTCCCAAAATGGTCAATAATGATGAAATTTTAACATTTAATCTTTTGACTCTAAATGACTGTTGGATGTGAATTATGACTTTTTCAACTAAAATAAGTGTGTTTAAAGTCATTTCTGTGCCTGAAACGGGTCAAAATTGATGCTTTTGAGTAAGCAAAACTCTGTAAAAATGGCACTTTTGGGCACTGTGAGGGTTTAAAAACTAGTTATTCAACATGAGGCACGATCCAATTGACATTTTGAATCATTTTTGGTACAGTCCCAAAAATCAATTTTCGGATGAAAAACGATGACTCCGGACATGTCGAACGTTCCCAAAATGGTCTATAATGATGAAATTTTAACATTTAATCTTTTGACTCTAAATGACTGTTGGATGTGAATTATGACTTTTTCAACTAAAATAAGTGTGTTTAAAGTCATTTCTGTGCCTGAAACGGGTCAAAATTGAAGCTTTTGAGTAAGCAAAACTCTGTAAAAATGGCACTTTTGGTCACTGTGAGGGTTTAAAAAGTGGTTATTCAACATGAGGCACGATCCAATTGACATTTTGAATCATTTTTGGTACAGTCCAAAAAATCAATTTTCGGATGAAAAACGATGACTCCGGACATGTCGAACGTTCCCAAAATGGTCTATAATGATGAAATTTTAACATTTAATCTTTTGACTCTAAATGACTGTTGGATGTAAATTATGACTTTTTCAACTAAAATAAGTGTGTTTAAAGTCATTTCTGTGCCTGAAACGGGTCAAAATTGAAGCTTTTGAGTAAGCAAAACTCTGTAAAAATGGCACTTTTGGTCACTGTGAGGGTTTAAAAAGTGGTTATTCAACATGAGGCACGATCCAATCGACATTTTGAATCATTTTTGGTACAGTCCCAAAAATCAATTTTCGGATGAAAAACGATGACTCCGGACATGTCGATCGTTCACAAAATGGTCTATAATGATGAAATTTTAACATTTAATCTTTTGACTCTAAATGACTGTTGGATTTGCATTATGACTTTTTCAACTAAAATAAGTGTGTTTAAAGTCATTTCTGTGCCTGAAACGGGTCAAAATTGAAGCTTTTGAGTAAGCAAAACTCTGTAAAAATGGCAATTTTGGTCACTGTGAAGGCTTAAAAAGTGGTTATTCAACATGAGGCATGATCCAATTGACATTTTGAATCATTTTTGGTACAGTCCAAAAAATCGATTTTCGGATGAAAAACGATGACTCCGGACATGTCGAACGTTCCCAAAATGGTCTATAATGATGAAATTTTAACATTTAATCTTTTGACTCTAAATGACTGTTGGATGTGAATTATGACTTTTTCAACTAAAATAAGTGTGTTTAAAGTCATTTCCGTGCCTGAAACGGGTCAAAATTGAAGCTTTTAAGTAAGCAAAACTCTGTAAAAATGGCAATTTTGGTCACTGTGAGGGTTTAAAAAGTGGTTATTCAACATGAGGCATGATCCAATTGACATTTTGAATCATTTTTGGTACAGTCCAAAAAATCGATTTTTGGATGAAAAACGATGACTCCGGACATGTCGAACGTTCCCAAAATGGTCTATAATGATGAAATGTTAACATTTAATCTTTTGACTCTAAATGACTGTTGGATGTGAATTATGACTTTTTCAACTAAAATAAGTGTGTTTAAAGTCATTTCCGTGCCTGAAACGGGTCAAAATTGAAGCTTTTAAGTAAGCAAAACTCTGTAAAAATGGCAATTTTGGTCACTGTGAGGGTTTAAAAAGTGGTTATTGAACATGAGGCACGATCCAATTGACATTTTGAATCATTTTTGGTACAGTCCAAAAAATCAATTTTCGGATGAAAAACGATGACTCCGGACATGCCGAACGTTCCCAAAATGGTCTATAATGATGAAATTTTAACATTTAATCTTTTGACTCTAAATGACTGTTGGATGTGAATTATGACTTTTTCAACTAAAATAAGTGTGTTTAAAGTCATTTCTGTGCCTGAAACGGGTCAAAATTGAAGCTTTTGAGTAAGCAAAACTCTGTAAAAATGGCACTTTTGGTCACTGTGAGGGTTTAAAAAGTGGTTATTCAACATGAGGCACGATCCAATTGACATTTTGAATCATTTTTGGTACAGTCCAAAAAATCAATTTTCGGATGAAAAACGATGACTCCGGACATGTCGAACGTTCCCAAAATGGTCTATAATGATGAAATTTTAACATTTAATCTTTTGACTCTAAATGACTGTTGGATGTGAATTATGACTTTTTCAACTAAAATAAGTGTGTTTAAAGTCATTTCTGTGCCTGAAAAGGGTCAAAATTGAAGCTTTTGAGTAAGCAAAACTCTGTAAAAATGGCACTTTTGGTCACTGTGAGGGTTTAAAAAGTGGTTATTCAACATGAGGCACGATCCAATTGACATTTTGAATAATTTTTGGTACAGTCCCAAAAATCAATTTTCGGATGAAAAACGATGACTCCGGACATGTCGAACGTTCCCAAAATGGTCTATAATGATGAAATTTTAACATTTAATCTTTTGACTCTAAATGACTGTTGGATGTGCATTATGACTTTTTCAACTAAAATAAGTGTGTTTAAAGTCATTTCTGTGCCTGAAACAGGTCAAAATTGAAGCTTTTGAGTAAGCAAAACTCTGTAAAAATGGCAATTTTGGTCACTGTGAGGGTTTAAAAAGTGGTTATTCAACATGAGGCACGATCCAATTGACATTTTGAATCATTTTTGGTACAGTCCAAAAAATCAATTTTCGGATGAAAAACGATGACTCCGGACATGTCGAACGTTCCCAAAATGGTCTATAATGATGAAATGTTAAGATTTAATCTTTTGACTCTAAATGACTGTTGGATGTTAATTATGACTTTTTCAACTAAAATAAGTGTGTTTAAAGTCATTTCTGTGCCTGAAACGGGTCAAAATTGAAGCTTTTGAGTAAGCAAAACTCTGTAAAAATGGCACTTTTGGTCACTGTGAGGGTTTAAAAAGTGGTTATTCAACATGAGGCACGATCCAATTGACATTTTGAATCATTTTTGGTACAGTCCCAAAAATCCATTTTCGGATGAAAAACGATGATTCCGGACATGTCGAACGTTCCCAAAATGGTCTATAATGATGAAATTTTAACATTTAATCTTTTGACTCTAAATGACTGTTGGATGTGAAATATGACTTTTTCAACTTAAATA
Source organism: Lissotriton vulgaris (assembly GCF_964263255.1). Taxonomy (NCBI): domain Eukaryota; kingdom Metazoa; phylum Chordata; class Amphibia; order Caudata; family Salamandridae; genus Lissotriton; species Lissotriton vulgaris. The sequence continues at coordinate 340,549 of NW_028251443.1, forward strand.
AGTGTGTTTAAAGTCATTTCTGTGCCTGAAACGGGTCAAAATTGAAGCTTTTGAGTAAGCAAAACTCTGTAAAAATGGCACTTTTGGTCACTGTGAGGGTTTAAAAAGTGGTTATTCAACATGAGGCACGATCCAATTGACATTTTGAATCATTTTTGGTACAGTCCCAAAAATCAATTTTCGGATGAAAAACGATGACTCCGGACATGTCGAACGTTCCCAAAATGGTCTATAATGATGAAATTTTAACATTTAATCTTTTGACTCTAAATGACTGTTGGATGTGCATTATGACTTTTTCAACTAAAATAAGTGTGTTTAAAGTCATTTCTGTGCCTGAAACGGGTCAAAATTGAAGCTTTTGAGTAAGCAAAACTCTGTAAAAATGGCAATTTTGGTCACTGTGAAGGTTTAAAAAGTGGTTATTCAACATGAGGCATGATCCAATTGACATTTTGAATCATTTTTGGTACAGTCCAAAAAAATCGATTTTCGGATGAAAAACGATGACTCCGGACATGTCGAACGTTCCCAAAATGGTCTATAATGATGAAATGTTAACATTTAATCTTTTGACTCTAAATGACTGTTGGATGTGAATTATGACTTTTTCAACTAAAATAAGTGTGTTTAAAGTCATTTCCGTGCCTGAAACGGGTCAAAATTGAAGCTTTTGAGTAAGCAAAACTCTGTAAAAATGGCACTTTTGGTCACTGTGAGGGTTTAAAAAGTGGTTATTCAACATGAGGCACGATCCAATTGACATTTTGAATCATTTTTGGTACAGTCCCAAAAATCAATTTTCGGATGAAAAATGATGACTCCGGACATGTCGAACGTTCCCAAAATGGTCTATAATGATGAAATTTTAACATTTAATCTTTTGACTCTTAATGACTGTTGGATGTGAATTATGACTTTTTCAACTAAAATAAGTGTGTTTAAAGTCATTTCTGTGCATGAAACGGGTCAAAATTGAAGCTTTTGAGTAAGCAAAACTCTGTAAAAATGGCACTTTTGGTCACTGTGAGGGTTTAAAAAGTGGTTATTCAACATGAGGCACGATCCAATCGACATTTTGAATCATTTTTGGTACAGTCCCAAAAATCAATTTTCGGATGAAAAACGATGACTCCGGACATGTCGAACGTTCACAAAATGGTCTATAATGATGAAATTTTAACATTTAATCTTTTGACTCTAAATGACTGTTGGATGTGCATTATGACTTTTTCAACTAAAATAAGTGTGTTTAAAGTCATTTCTGTGCCTGAAACGGGTCAAAATTGAAGCTTTTGAGTAAGCAAAACTCTGTAAAAATGGCAATTTTGGTCACTGTGAAGGTTTAAAAAGTGGTTATTCAACATGAGGCATGATCCAATTGACATTTTGAATCATTTTTGGTACAGTCCAAAAAATCGATTTTCGGATGAAAAACGATGACTCCGGACATGTCGAACGTTCCCAAAATGGTCTATAATGATGAAATTTTAACATTTAATCTTTTGACTCTAAATGACTGTTGGATGTGAATTATGACTTTTTCAACTAAAATAAGTGTGTTTAAAGTCATTTCCGTGCCTGAAACGGGTCAAAATTGAAGCTTTTAAGTAAGCAAAACTCTGTAAAAATGGCAATTTTGGTCACTGTGAGGGTTTAAAAAGTGGTTATTGAACATGAGGCACGATCCAATTGACATTTTGAATCATTTTTGGTACAGTCCAAAAAATCAATTTTCGGATGAAAAACGATGACTCCGGACATGTCGAACGTTCCCAAAATGGTCAATAATGATGAAATTTTAACATTTAATCTTTTGACTCTAAATGACTGTTGGATGTGAATTATGACTTTTTCAACTAAAATAAGTGTGTTTAAAGTCATTTCTGTGCCTGAAACGGGTCAAAAAATGATGCTTTTGAGTAAGCAAAACTCTGTAAAAATGGCACTTTTGGGCACTGTGAGGGTTTAAAAAGTAGTTATTCAACATGAGGCACGATCCAATTGACATTTTGAATCATTTTTGGTACAGTCCCAAAAATCAATTTTCGGATGAAAAACGATGACTCCGGACATGTCGAACGTTCCCAAAATGGTCTATAATGATGAAATTTTAACATTTAATCTTTTGACTCTAAATGACTGTTGGATGTGAATTATGACTTTTTCAACTAAAATAAGTGTGTTTAAAGTCATTTCTGTGCCTGAAACGGGTCAAAATTGAAGCTTTTGAGTAAGCAAAACTCTGTAAAAATGGCACTTTTGGTCACTGTGAGGGTTTAAAAAGTGGTTATTCAACATGAGGCACGATCCAATTGACATTTTGAATCATTTTTGGTACAGTCCCAAAAATCAATTTTCGGATGAAAAACGATGACTCCGGACATGTCGAACGTTCCCAAAATGGTCAATAATGATGAAATTTTAACATTTAATCTTTTGACTCTAAATGACTGTTGGATGTGAATTATGACTTTTTCAACTAAAATAAGTGTGTTTAAAGTCATTTCTGTGCCTGAAACGGGTCAAAATTGATGCTTTTGAGTAAGCAAAACTCTGTAAAAATGGCACTTTTGGGCACTGTGAGGGTTTAAAAAGTAGTTATTCAACATGAGGCACGATCCAATTGACATTTTGAATCATTTTTGGTACAGTCCCAAAAATCAATTTTCGGATGAAAAACGATGACTCTGGACATGTCGAACGTTCCCAAAATGGTCTATAATGATGAAATTTTAACATTTAATCTTTTGACTCTAAATGACTGTTGGATGTGAATTATGACTTTTTCAACTAAAATAAGTGTGTTTAAAGTCATTTCTGTGCCTGAAACGGGTCAAAATTGAAGCTTTTGAGTAAGCAAAACTCTGTAAAAATGGCACTTTTGGTCACTGTGAGGGTTTAAAAAGTGGTTATTCAACATGAGGCACGATCCAATTGACATTTTGAATCATTTTTGGTATAGTCCAAAAAATCAATTTTCGGATGAAAAACGATGACTCCGGACATGTCGAACGTTCCCAAAATGGTCTATAATGATGAAATTTTAACATTTAATCTTTTGACTCTAAATGACTGTTGGATGTAAATTATGACTTTTTCAACTAAAATAAGTGTGTTTAAAGTCATTTCTGTGCCTGAAGCGGGTCAAAATTGAAGCTTTTGAGTAAGCAAAACTCTGTAAAAATGGCACTTTTGGTCACTGTGAGGGTTTAAAAAGTGGTTATTCAACATGAGGCACGATCCAATTGACATTTTGAATCATTTTTGGTACAGTCCCAAAAATCAATTTTCGGATGAAAAATGATGACTCCGGACATGTCGAACATTCCCAAAATGGTCTATAATGATGAAATTTTAACATTTAATCTTTTGACTCTAAATGACTGTTGGATGTGAATTATGACTTTTTCAACTAAAATAAGTGTGTTTAAAGTCATTTCTGTGCATGAAACGGGTCAAAATTGAAGCTTTTGAGTAAGCAAAACTCTGTAAAAATGGCACTTTTGGTCACTGTGAGGGTTTAAAAAGTGGTTATTCAACATGAGGCACGATCCAATCGACATTTTGAATCATTTTTGGTACAGTCCCAAAAATCAATTTTCGGATGAAAAACGATGACTCCGGACATGTCGAACGTTCACAAAATGGTCTATAATGATGAAATTTTAACATTTAATCTTTTGACTCTAAATGACTGTTGGATGTGCATTATGACTTTTTCAACTAAAATAAGTGTGTTTAAAGTCATTTCTGTGCCTGAAACGGGTCAAAATTGAAGCTTTTGAGTAAGCAAAACTCTGTAAAAATGGCAATTTTGGTCACTGTGAAGGTTTAAAAAGTGGTTATTCAACATGAGGCATGATCCAATTGACATTTTGAATCATTTTTGGTACAGTCCAAAAAATCGATTTTCGGATGAAAAACGATGACTCCGGACATGTCGAACGTTCCCAAAATGGTCTATAATGATGAAATTTTAACATTTAATCTTTTGACTCTAAATGACTGTTGGATGTGAATTATGACTCTTTCAACTAAAATAAGTGTGTTTAAAGTCATTTCCGTGCCTGAAACGGGTCAAAATTGAAGCTTTTAAGTAAGCAAAACTCTGTAAAAATGGCAATTTTGGTCACTGTGAGGGTTTAAAAAGTGGTTATTCAACATGAGGCATGATCCAATTGACATTTTGAATCATTTTTGGTACAGTCCAAAAAATCGATTTTCGGATGAAAAACGATGACTCCGGACATGTCGAACGTTCCCAAAATGGTCTATAATGATGAAATGTTAACATTTAATCTTTTGACTCTAAATGACTGTTGGATGTGAATTATGACTTTTTCAACTAAAATAAGTGTGTTTAAAGTCATTTCCGTGCCTGAAACGGGTCAAAATTGAAGCTTTTAAGTAAGCAAAACTCTGTAAAAATGGCAATTTTGGTCACTGTGAGGGTTTAAAAAGTGGTTATTGAACATGAGGCACGATCCAATTGACATTTTGAATCATTTTTGGTACAGTCCAAAAAATCAATTTTCAGATGAAAAACGATGACTCCGGACATGCCGAACGTTCCCAAAATGGTCTATAATGATGAAATTTTAACATTTAATCTTTTGACTCTAAATGACTGTTGGATGTGAATTATGACTTTTTCAACTAAAATAAGTGTGTTTAAAGTCATTTCTGTGCCTGAAACGGGTCAAAATTGAAGCTTTTGAGTAAGCAAAACTCTGTAAAAATGGCACTTTTGGTCACTGTGAGGGTTTAAAAAGTGGTTATTCAACATGAGGCACGATCCAATTGACATTTTGAATCATTTTTGGTACAGTCCCAAAAATCCATTTTCGGATGAAAAACGATGATTCCGGACATGTCGAACGTTCCCAAAATGGTCTATAATGATGAAATTTTAACATTTAATCTTTTGACTCTAAATGACTGTTGGATGTGAAATATGACTTTTTCAACTTAAATAAGTGTGTTTAAAGTCATTTCTGTGCCTGAAACGGGTCAAAATTGAAGCTTTTGAGTAAGCAAAACTCTGTAAAAATGGCACTTTTGGTCACTGTGAGGGTTTAAAAAGTGGTTATTCAACATGAGGCACGATCCAATTGACATTTTGAATCATTTTTGGTACAGTCCAAAAAATCAATTTTCGGATGAAAAACGATGACTCCGGACATGTCGAACGTTCCCAAAATGGTCTATAATGATGAAATTTTAACATTTAATCTTTTGACTCTAAATGACTGTTGGATGTGAATTATGACTTTTTCAACTAAAATAAGTGTGTTTAAAGTCATTTCTGTGCCTGAAACGGGTCAAAATTGAAGCTTTTGAGTAAGCAAAACTCTGTAAAAATGGCACTTTTGGTCACTGTGAGGGTTTAAAAAGTGGTTATTCAACATGAGGCACGATCCAATTGACATTTTGAATCATTTTTGGTACAGTCCCAAAAATCCATTTTCGGATGAAAAACGATGATTCCGGACATGTCGAACGTTCCCAAAATGGTCTATAATGATGAAATTTTAACATTTAATCTTTTGACTCTAAATGACTGTTGGATGTGAAATATGACTTTTTCAACTTAAATAAGTGTGTTTAAAGTCATTTCTGTGCCTGAAACGGGTCAAAATTGAAGCTTTTGAGTAAGCAAAACTCTGTAAAAATGGCACTTTTGGTCACTGTGAGGGTTTAAAAAGTGGTTATTCAACATGAGGCACGATCCAATTGACATTTTGAATCATTTTTGGTACAGTCCCAAAAATCAATTTTCGGATGAAAAACAATGACTCCGGACATGTCGAACGTTCCCAAAATGGTCTATAATGATGAAATTTTAACATTTAATCTTTTGACTCTAAATGACTGTTGGATGTGCATTATGACTTTTTCAACTAAAATAAGTGTGTTTAAAGTCATTTCTGTGCCTGAAACGGGTCAAAATTGAAGCTTTTGAGTAAGCAAAACTCTGTAAAAATGGCAATTTTGGTCACTGTGAAGGTTTAAAAAGTGGTTATTCAACATGAGGCATGATCCAATTGACATTTTGAATCATTTTTGGTACAGTCCAAAAAAATCGATTTTCGGATGAAAAACGATGACTCCGGACATGTCGAACGTTCCCAAAATGGTCTATAATGATGAAATGTTAACATTTAATCTTTTGACTCTAAATGACTGTTGGATGTGAATTATGACTTTTTCAACTAAAATAAGTGTGTTTAAAGTCATTTCCGTGCCTGAAACGGGTCAAAATTGAAGCTTTTGAGTAAGCAAAACTCTGTAAAAATGGCACTTTTGGTCACTGTGAGGGTTTAAAAAGTGGTTATTCAACATGAGGCACGATCCAATTGACATTTTGAATCATTTTTGGTACAGTCCCAAAAATCAATTTTCGGATGAAAAATGATGACTCCGGACATGTCGAACGTTCCCAAAATGGTCTATAATGATGAAATTTTAACATTTAATCTTTTGACTCTAAATGACTGTTGGATGTGAATTATGACTTTTTCAACTAAAATAAGTGTGTTTAAAGTCATTTCTGTGCATGAAACGGGTCAAAATTGAAGCTTTTGAGTAAGCAAAACTCTGTAAAAATGGCACTTTTGGTCACTGTGAGGGTTTAAAAAGTGGTTATTCAACATGAGGCCCGATCCAATCGACATTTTGAATCATTTTTGGTACAGTCCCAAAAATCAATTTTCGGATGAAAAACGATGACTCCGGACATGTCGAACGTTCCCAAAATGGTCTATAATGATGAAATTTTAACATTTAATCTTTTGACTCTAAATGACTGTTGGATGTGCATTATGACTTTTTCAACTAAAATAAGTGTGTTTAAAGTCATTTCTGTGCCTGAAACGGGTCAAAATTGAAGCTTTTGAGTAAGCAAAACTCTGTAAAAATGGCAATTTTGGTCACTGTGAAGGTTTAAAAAGTGGTTATTCAACATGAGGCACGATCCAATTGACATTTTGAATCATTTTTGGTACAGTCCCAAAAATCCATTTTCGGATGAAAAACGATGATTCCGGACATGTCGAACGTTCCCAAAATGGTCTATAATGATGAAATTTTAACATTTAATCTTTTGACTCTAAATGACTGTTGGATGTGAAATATGACTTTTTCAACTAAAATAAGTGTGTTTAAAGTCATTTCTGTGCCTGAAACGGGTCAAAATTGAAGCTTTTGAGTAAGCAAAACTCTGTAAAAATGGCAATTTTGGTCACTGTGAAGGTTTAAAAAGTGGTTATTCAACATGAGGCACGATCCAATTGACATTTTGAATCATTTTTGGTACAGTCCCAAAAATCCATTTTCGGATGAAAAACGATGATTCCGGACATGTCGAACGTTCCCAAAATGGTCTATAATGATGAAATTTTAACATTTAATCTTTTGACTCTAAATGACTGTTGGATGTGAAATATGACTTTTTCAACTTAAATAAGTGTGTTTAAAGTCATTTCTGTGCCTGAAACGGGTCAAAATTGAAGCTTTTGAGTAAGCAAAACTCTGTAAAAATGGCACTTTTGGTCACTGTGAGGGTTTAAAAAGTGGTTATTCAACATGAGGCACGATCCAATTGACATTTTGAATCATTTTTGGTACAGTCCCAAAAATCAATTTTCGGATGAAAAACAATGACTCCGGACATGTCGAACGTTCCCAAAATGGTCTATAATGATGAAATTTTAACATTTAATCTTTTGACTCTAAATGACTGTTGGATGTGCATTATGACTTTTTCAACTAAAATAAGTGTGTTTAAAGTCATTTCTGTGCCTGAAACGGGTCAAAATTGAAGCTTTTGAGTAAGCAAAACTCTGTAAAAATGGCAATTTTGGTCACTGTGAAGGTTTAAAAAGTGGTTATTCAACATGAGGCATGATCCAATTGACATTTTGAATCATTTTTGGTACAGTCCAAAAAAATCGATTTTCGGATGAAAAACGATGACTCCGGACATGTCGAACGTTCCCAAAATGGTCTATAATGATGAAATGTTAACATTTAATCTTTTGACTCTAAATGACTGTTGGATGTGAATTATGACTTTTTCAACTAAAATAAGTGTGTTTAAAGTCATTTCCGTGCCTGAAACGGGTCAAAATTGAAGCTTTTGAGTAAGCAAAACTCTGTAAAAATGGCACTTTTGGTCACTGTGAGGGTTTAAAAAGTGGTTATTCAACATGAGGCACGATCCAATTGACATTTTGAATCATTTTTGGTACAGTCCCAAAAATCAATTTTCGGATGAAAAATGATGACTCCGGACATGTCGAACGTTCCCAAAATGGTCTATAATGATGAAATTTTAACATTTAATCTTTTGACTCTAAATGACTGTTGGATGTGAATTATGACTTTTTCAACTAAAATAAGTGTGTTTAAAGTCATTTCTGTGCATGAAACGGGTCAAAATTGAAGCTTTTGAGTAAGCAAAACTCTGTAAAAATGGCACTTTTGGTCACTGTGAGGGTTTAAAAAGTGGTTATTCAACATGAGGCCCGATCCAATCGACATTTTGAATCATTTTTGGTACAGTCCCAAAAATCAATTTTCGGATGAAAAACGATGACTCCGGACATGTCGAACGTTCCCAAAATGGTCTATAATGATGAAATTTTAACATTTAATCTTTTGACTCTAAATGACTGTTGGATGTGCATTATGACTTTTTCAACTAAAATAAGTGTGTTTAAAGTCATTTCTGTGCCTGAAACGGGTCAAAATTGAAGCTTTTGAGTAAGCAAAACTCTGTAAAAATGGCAATTTTGGTCACTGTGAAGGTTTAAAAAGTGGTTATTCAACATGAGGCATGATCCAATTGACATTTTGAATCATTTTTGGTACAGTCCAAAAAATCGATTTTCGGATGAAAAACGATGACTCCGGACATGTCGAACGTTCCCAAAATGGTCTATAATGATGAAATGTTAACATTTAATCTTTTGACTCTAAATGACTGTTGGATGTGAATTATGACTTTTTCAACTAAAATAAGTGTGTTTAAAGTCATTTCCGTGCCTGAAACGGGTCAAAATTGAAGCTTTTAAGTAAGCAAAACTCTGTAAAAATGGCAATTTTGGTCACTGTGAGGGTTTAAAAAGTGGTTATTGAACATGAGGCACGATCCAATTGACATTTTGAATCATTTTTGGTACAGTCCAAAAAATCAATTTTCGGATGAAAAACGGTGACTCCGGACATGTCGAACGTTCCCAAAATGGTCAATAATGATGAAATTTTAACATTTAATCTTTTGACTCTAAATGACTGTTGGATGTGAATTATGACTTTTTCAACTAAAATAAGTGTGTTTAAAGTCATTTCTGTGCCTGAAACGGGTCAAAATTGATGCTTTTGAGTAAGCAAAACTCTGTAAAAATGGCACTTTTGGGCACTGTGAGGGTTTAAAAAGTAGTTATTCAACATGAGGCACGATCCAATTGACATTTTGAATCATTTTTGGTACAGTCCCAAAAATCAATTTTCGGATGAAAAACGATGACTCTGGACATGTCGAACGTTCCCAAAATGGTCTATAATGATGAAATTTTAACATTTAATCTTTTGACTCTAAATGACTGTTGGATGTGAAATATGACTTTTTCAACTAAAATAAGTGTGTTTAAAGTCATTTCTGTGCCTGAAACGGGTCAAAATTGAAGCTTTTGAGTAAGCAAAACTCTGTAAAAATGGCACTTTTGGTCACTGTGAGGGTTTAAAAAGTGGTTATTCAACATGAGGCACGATCCAATTGACATTTTGAATCATTTTTGGTACAGTCCCAAAAATCAATTTTCGGATGAAAAACAATGACTCCGGACATGTCGAACGTTCCCAAAATGGTCTATAATGATGAAATTTTAACATTTAATCTTTTGACTCTAAATGACTGTTGGATGTGCATTATGACTTTTTCAACTAAAATAAGTGTGTTTAAAGTCATTTCTGTGCCTGAAACGGGTCAAAATTGAAGCTTTTGAGTAAGCAAAACTCTGTAAAAATGGCAATTTTGGTCACTGTGAAGGTTTAAAAAGTGGTTATTCAACATGAGGCATGATCCAATTGACATTTTGAATCATTTTTGGTACAGTCCAAAAAAATCGATTTTCGGATGAAAAACGATGACTCCGGACATGTCGAACGTTCCCAAAATGGTCTATAATGATGAAATGTTAACATTTAATCTTTTGACTCTAAATGACTGTTGGATGTGAATTATGACTTTTTCAACTAAAATAAGTGTGTTTAAAGTCATTTCCGTGCCTGAAACGGGTCAAAATTGAAGCTTTTGAGTAAGCAAAACTCTGTAAAAATGGCACTTTTGGTCACTGTGAGGGTTTAAAAAGTGGTTATTCAACATGAGGCACGATCCAATTGACATTTTGAATCATTTTTGGTACAGTCCCAAAAATCAATTTTCGGATGAAAAATGATGACTCCGGACATGTCGAACGTTCCCAAAATGGTCTATAATGATGAAATTTTAACATTTAATCTTTTGACTCTAAATGACTGTTGGATGTGAATTATGACTTTTTCAACTAAAATAAGTGTGTTTAAAGTCATTTCTGTGCATGAAACGGGTCAAAATTGAAGCTTTTGAGTAAGCAAAACTCTGTAAAAATGGCACTTTTGGTCACTGTGAGGGTTTAAAAAGTGGTTATTCAACATGAGGCCCGATCCAATCGACATTTTGAATCATTTTTGGTACAGTCCCAAAAATCAATTTTCGGATGAAAAACGATGACTCCGGACATGTCGAACGTTCCCAAAATGGTCTATAATGATGAAATTTTAACATTTAATCTTTTGACTCTAAATGACTGTTGGATGTGCATTATGACTTTTTCAACTAAAATAAGTGTGTTTAAAGTCATTTCTGTGCCTGAAACGGGTCAAAATTGAAGCTTTTGAGTAAGCAAAACTCTGTAAAAATGGCAATTTTGGTCACTGTGAAGGTTTAAAAAGTGGTTATTCAACATGAGGCATGATCCAATTGACATTTTGAATCATTTTTGGTACAGTCCAAAAAATCGATTTTCGGATGAAAAACGATGACTCCGGACATGTCGAACGTTCCCAAAATGGTCTATAATGATGAAATGTTAACATTTAATCTTTTGACTCTAAATGACTGTTGGATGTGAATTATGACTTTTTCAACTAAAATAAGTGTGTTTAAAGTCATTTCCGTGCCTGAAACGGGTCAAAATTGAAGCTTTTAAGTAAGCAAAACTCTGTAAAAATGGCAATTTTGGTCACTGTGAGGGTTTAAAAAGTGGTTATTGAACATGAGGCACGATCCAATTGACATTTTGAATCATTTTTGGTACAGTCCAAAAAATCAATTTTCGGATGAAAAACGGTGACTCCGGACATGTCGAACGTTCCCAAAATGGTCAATAATGATGAAATTTTAACATTTAATCTTTTGACTCTAAATGACTGTTGGATGTGAATTATGACTTTTTCAACTAAAATAAGTGTGTTTAAAGTCATTTCTGTGCCTGAAACGGGTCAAAATTGATGCTTTTGAGTAAGCAAAACTCTGTAAAAATGGCACTTTTGGGCACTGTGAGGGTTTAAAAAGTAGTTATTCAACATGAGGCACGATCCAATTGACATTTTGAATCATTTTTGGTACAGTCCCAAAAATCAATTTTCGGATGAAAAACGATGACTCTGGACATGTCGAACGTTCCCAAAATGGTCTATAATGATGAAATTTTAACATTTAATCTTTTGACTCTAAATGACTGTTGGATGTGAATTATGACTTTTTCAACTAAAATAAGTGTGTTTAAAGTCATTTCTGTGCCTGAAACGGGTCAAAATTGAAGCTTTTGAGTAAGCAAAACTCTGTAAAAATGGCACTTTTGGTCACTGTGAGGGTTTAAAAAGTGGTTATTCAACATGAGGCACGATCCAATCGACATTTTGAATCATTTTTGGTACAGTCCCAAAAATCAATTTTCGGATGAAAAACGATGACTCCGGACATGTCGAACGTTCACAAAATGGTCTATAATGATGAAATTTTAACATTTAATCTTTTGACTCTAAATGACTGTTGGATGTGCATTATGAGTTTTTCAACTAAAATAAGTGTGTTTAAAGTCATTTCTGTGCCTGAAACGGGTCAAAATTGAAGCTTTTGAGTAAGCAAAACTCTGTAAAAATGGCACTTTTGGTCACTGTGAGGGTTTAAAAAGTGGTTATTCAACATGAGGCACGATCCAATCGACATTTTGAATCATTTTTGGTACAGTCCCAAAAATCAATTTTCGGATGAAAAACGATGACTCCGGACATGTCGAACGTTCACAAAATGGTCTATAATGATGAAATTTTAACATTTAATCTTTTGACTCTAAATGACTGTTGGATGTGCATTATGACTTTTTCAACTAAAATAAGTGTGTTTAAAGTCATTTCTGTGCCTGAAACGGGTCAAAATTGAAGCTTTTGAGTAAGCAAAACTCTGTAAAAATGGCAATTTTGGTCACTGTGAAGGTTTAAAAAGTGGTTATTCAACATGAGGCATGATCCAATTGACATTTTGAATCATTTTTGGTACAGTCCAAAAAATCGATTTTCGGATGAAAAACGATGACTCCGGACATGTCGAACGTTCCCAAAATGGTCTATAATGATGAAATTTTAACATTTAATCTTTTGACTCTAAATGACTGTTGGATGTGAATTATGACTTTTTCAACTAAAATAAGTGTGTTTAAAGTCATTTCCGTGCCTGAAACGGGTCAAAATTGAAGCTTTTAAGTAAGCAAAACTCTGTAAAAATGGCAATTTTGGTCACTGTGAGGGTTTAAAAAGTGGTTATTCAACATGAGGCATGATCCAATTGACATTTTGAATCATTTTTGGTACAGTCCAAAAAATCGATTTTCGGATGAAAAACGATGACTCCGGACATGTCGAACGTTCCCAAAATGGTCTATAATGATGAAATGTTAACATTTAATCTTTTGACTCTAAATGACTGTTGGATGTGAATTATGACTTTTTCAACTAAAATAAGTGTGTTTAAAGTCATTTCCGTGCCTGAAACGGGTCAAAATTGAAGCTTTTAAGTAAGCAAAACTCTGTAAAAATGGCACTTTTGGTCACTGTGAGGGTTTAAAAAGTGGTTATTCAACATGAGGCACGATCCAATTGACATTTTGAATAATTTTTGGTACAGTCCCAAAAATCAATTTTCGGATGAAAAACGATGACTCCGGACATGTCGAACGTTCCCAAAATGGTCTATAATGATGAAATTTTAACATTTAATCTTTTGACTCTAAATGACTGTTGGATGTGCATTATGACTTTTTCAACTAAAATAAGTGTGTTTAAAGTCATTTCTGTGCCTGAAACGGGTCAAAATTGAATCTTTTGAGTAAGCAAAACTCTGTAAAAATGGCAATTTTGGTCACTGTGAGGGTTTAAAAAGTGGTTATTCAACATGAGGCACGATCCAATTGACATTTTGAATCATTTTTGGTACAGTCCAAAAAATCAATTTTCGGATGAAAAACGATGACTCCGGACATGTCGAACGTTCCCAAAATGGTCTATAATGATGAAATTTTAACATTTAATCTTTTGACTCTAAATGACTGTTGGATGTGAATTATGACTTTTTCAACTAAAATAAGTGTGTTTAAAGTCATTTCTGTGCCTGAAACGGGTCAAAATTGAAGCTTTTGAGTAAGCAAAACTCTGTAAAAATGGCACTTTTGGTCACTGTGAGGGTTTAAAAAGTGGTTATTCAACATGAGGCACGATCCAATTGACATTTTGAATCATTTTTGGTACAGTCCCAAAAATCCATTTTCGGATGAAAAACGATGATTCCGGACATGTCGAACGTTCCCAAAATGGTCTATAATGATGAAATTTTAACATTTAATCTTTTGACTCTAAATGACTGTTGGATGTGAAATATGACTTTTTCAACTTAAATAAGTGTGTTTAAAGTCATTTCTGTGCCTGAAACGGGTCAAAATTGAAGCTTTTGAGTAAGCAAAACTCTGTAAAAATGGCACTTTTGGTCACTGTGAGGGTTTAAAAAGTGGTTATTCAACATGAGGCACGATCCAATTGACATTTTGAATCATTTTTGGTACAGTCCCAAAAATCAATTTTCGGATGAAAAACGATGACTCCGGACATGTCGAACGTTCCCAAAATGGTCTATAATGATGAAATTTTAACATTTAATCTTTTGACTCTAAATGACTGTTGGATGTGCATTATGACTTTTTCAACTAAAATAAGTGTGTTTAAAGTCATTTCTGTGCCTGAAACGGGTCAAAATTGAAGCTTTTGAGTAAGCAAAACTCTGTAAAAATGGCAATTTTGGTCACTGTGAAGGTTTAAAAAGTGGTTATTCAACATGAGGCATGATCCAATTGACATTTTGAATCATTTTTGGTACAGTCCAAAAAAATCGATTTTCGGATGAAAAACGATGACTCCGGACATGTCGAACGTTCCCAAAATGGTCTATAATGATGAAATGTTAACATTTAATCTTTTGACTCTAAATGACTGTTGGATGTGAATTATGACTTTTTCAACTAAAATAAGTGTGTTTAAAGTCATTTCCGTGCCTGAAACGGGTCAAAATTGAAGCTTTTGAGTAAGCAAAACTCTGTAAAAATGGCACTTTTGGTCACTGTGAGGGTTTAAAAAGTGGTTATTCAACATGAGGCACGATCCAATTGACATTTTGAATCATTTTTGGTACAGTCCCAAAAATCAATTTTCGGATGAAAAATGATGACTCCGGACATGTCGAACGTTCCCAAAATGGTCTATAATGATGAAATTTTAACATTTAATCTTTTGACTCTAAATGACTGTTGGATGTGAATTATGACTTTTTCAACTAAAATAAGTGTGTTTAAAGTCATTTCTGTGCATGAAACGGGTCAAAATTGAAGCTTTTGAGTAAGCAAAACTCTGTAAAAATGGCACTTTTGGTCACTGTGAGGGTTTAAAAAGTGGTTATTCAACATGAGGCACGATCCAATCGACATTTTGAATCATTTTTGGTACAGTCCCAAAAATCAATTTTCGGATGAAAAACGATGACTCCGGACATGTCGAACGTTCACAAAATGGTCTATAATGATGAAATTTTAACATTTAATCTTTTGACTCTAAATGACTGTTGGATGTGCATTATGACTTTTTCAACTAAAATAAGTGTGTTTAAAGTCATTTCTGTGCCTGAAACGGGTCAAAATTGAAGCTTTTGAGTAAGCAAAACTCTGTAAAAATGGCAATTTTGGTCACTGTGAAGGTTTAAAAAGTGGTTATTCAACATGAGGCATGATCCAATTGACATTTTGAATCATTTTTGGTACAGTCCAAAAAATCGATTTTCGGATGAAAAACGATGACTCCGGACATGTCGAACGTTCCCAAAATGGTCTATAATGATGAAATTTTAACATTTAATCTTTTGACTCTAAATGACTGTTGGATGTGAATTATGACTTTTTCAACTAAAATAAGTGTGTTTAAAGTCATTTCCGTGCCTGAAACGGGTCAAAATTGAAGCTTTTAAGTAAGCAAAACTCTGTAAAAATGGCAATTTTGGTCACTGTGAGGGTTTAAAAAGTGGTTATTGAACATGAGGCACGATCCAATTGACATTTTGAATCATTTTTGGTACAGTCCAAAAAATCAATTTTCGGATGAAAAACGATGACTCCGGACATGTCGAACGTTCCCAAAATGGTCAATAATGATGAAATTTTAACATTTAATCTTTTGACTCTAAATGACTGTTGGATGTGAATTATGACTTTTTCAACTAAAATAAGTGTGTTTAAAGTCATTTCTGTGCCTGAAACGGGTCAAAATTGATGCTTTTGAGTAAGCAAAACTCTGTAAAAATGGCACTTTTGGGCACTGTGAGGGTTTAAAAACTAGTTATTCAACATGAGGCACGATCCAATTGACATTTTGAATCATTTTTGGTACAGTCCCAAAAATCAATTTTCGGATGAAAAACGATGACTCCGGACATGTCGAACGTTCCCAAAATGGTCTATAATGATGAAATTTTAACATTTAATCTTTTGACTCTAAATGACTGTTGGATGTAAATTATGACTTTTTCAACTAAAATAAGTGTGTTTAAAGTCATTTCTGTGCCTGAAACGGGTCAAAATTGAAGCTTTTGAGTAAGCAAAACTCTGTAAAAATGGCACTTTTGGTCACTGTGAGGGTTTAAAAAGTGGTTATTCAACATGAGGCACGATCCAATTGACATTTTGAATCATTTTTGGTACAGTCCCAAAAATCAATTTTCGGATGAAAAATGATGACTCCGGACATGTCGAACATTCCCAAAATGGTCTATAATGATGAAATTTTAACATTTAATCTTTTGACTCTAAATGACTGTTGGATGTGAATTATGACTTTTTCAACTAAAATAAGTGTGTTTAAAGTCATTTCTGTGCATGAAACGGGTCAAAATTGAAGCTTTTGAGTAAGCAAAACTCTGTAAAAATGGCACTTTTGGTCACTGTGAGGGTTTAAAAAGTGGTTATTCAACATGAGGCACGATCCAATCGACATTTTGAATCATTTTTGGTACAGTCCCAAAAATCAATTTTCGGATGAAAAACGATGACTCCGGACATGTCGAACGTTCACAAAATGGTCTATAATGATGAAATTTTAACATTTAATCTTTTGACTCTAAATGACTGTTGGATGTGCATTATGACTTTTTCAACTAAAATAAGTGTGTTTAAAGTCATTTCTGTGCCTGAAACGGGTCAAAATTGAAGCTTTTGAGTAAGCAAAACTCTGTAAAAATGGCAATTTTGGTCACTGTGAAGGTTTAAAAAGTGGTTATTCAACATGAGGCATGATCCAATTGACATTTTGAATCATTTTTGGTACAGTCCAAAAAATCGATTTTCGGATGAAAAACGATGACTCCGGACATGTCGAACGTTCCCAAAATGGTCTATAATGATGAAATTTTAACATTTAATCTTTTGACTCTAAATGACTGTTGGATGTGAATTATGACTTTTTCAACTAAAATAAGTGTGTTTAAAGTCATTTCCGTGCCTGAAACGGGTCAAAATTGAAGCTTTTAAGTAAGCAAAACTCTGTAAAAATGGCAATTTTGGTCACTGTGAGGGTTTAAAAAGTGGTTGTTCAACATGAGGCATGATCCAATTGACATTTTGAATCATTTTTGGTACAGTCCAAAAAATCGATTTTCGGATGAAAAACGATGACTCCGGACATGTCGAACGTTCCCAAAATGGTCTATAATGATGAAATGTTAACATTTAATCTTTTGACTCTAAATGACTGTTGGATGTGAATTATGACTTTTTCAACTAAAATAAGTGTGTTTAAAGTCATTTCCGTGCCTGAAACGGGTCAAAATTGAAGCTTTTAAGTAAGCAAAACTCTGTAAAAATGGCAATTTTGGTCACTGTGAGGGTTTAAAAAGTGGTTATTGAACATGAGGCACGATCCAATTGACATTTTGAATCATTTTTGGTACAGTCCAAAAAATCAATTTTCGGATGAAAAACGATGACTCCGGACATGCCGAACGTTCCCAAAATGGTCTATAATGATGAAATTTTAACATTTAATCTTTTGACTCTAAATGACTGTTGGATGTGAATTATGACTTTTTCAACTAAAATAAGTGTGTTTAAAGTCATTTCCGTGCCTGAAACGGGTCAAAATTGAAGCTTTTGAGTAAGCAAAACTCTGTAAAAATGGCACTTTTGGTCACTGTGAGGGTTTAAAAAGTGGTTATTCAACATGAGGCACGATCCAATTGACATTTTGAATCATTTTTGGTACAGTCCCAAAAATCAATTTTCGGATGAAAAATGATGACTCCGGACATGTCGAACGTTCCCAAAATGGTCTATAATGATGAAATTTTAACATTTAATCTTTTGACTCTAAATGACTGTTGGATGTGAATTATGACTTTTTCAACTAAAATAAGTGTGTTTAAAGTCATTTCTGTGCATGAAACGGGTCAAAATTGAAGCTTTTGAGTAAGCAAAACTCTGTAAAAATGGCACTTTTGGTCACTGTGAGGGTTTAAAAAGTGGTTATTCAACATGAGGCACGATCCAATCGACATTTTGAATCATTTTTGGTACAGTCCCAAAAATCAATTTTCGGATGAAAAACGATGACTCCGGACATGTCGAACGTTCACAAAATGGTCTATAATGATGAAATTTTAACATTTAATCTTTTGACTCTAAATGACTGTTGGATGTGCATTATGACTTTTTCAACTAAAATAAGTGTGTTTAAAGTCATTTCTGTGCCTGAAACGGGTCAAAATTGAAGCTTTTGAGTAAGCAAAACTCTGTAAAAATGGCAATTTTGGTCACTGTGAAGGTTTAAAAAGTGGTTATTCAACATGAGGCATGATCCAATTGACATTTTGAATCATTTTTGGTACAGTCCAAAAAATCGATTTTCGGATGAAAAACGATGACTCCGGACATGTCGAACGTTCCCAAAATGGTCTATAATGATGAAATTTTAACATTTAATCTTTTGACTCTAAATGACTGTTGGATGTGAATTATGACTTTTTCAACTAAAATAAGTGTGTTTAAAGTCATTTCCGTGCCTGAAACGGGTCAAAATTGAAGCTTTTAAGTAAGCAAAACTCTGTAAAAATGGCAATTTTGGTCACTGTGAGGGTTTAAAAAGTGGTTATTGAACATGAGGCACGATCCAATTGACATTTTGAATCATTTTTGGTACAGTCCAAAAAATCAATTTTCGGATGAAAAACGATGACTCCGGACATGTCGAACGTTCCCAAAATGGTCAATAATGATGAAATTTTAACATTTAATCTTTTGACTCTAAATGACTGTTGGATGTGAATTATGACTTTTTCAACTAAAATAAGTGTGTTTAAAGTCATTTCTGTGCCTGAAACGGGTCAAAATTGATGCTTTTGAGTAAGCAAAACTCTGTAAAAATGGCACTTTTGGGCACTGTGAGGGTTTAAAAACTAGTTATTCAACATGAGGCACGATCCAATTGACATTTTGAATCATTTTTGGTACAGTCCCAAAAATCAATTTTCGGATGAAAAACGATGACTCCGGACATGTCGAACGTTCCCAAAATGGTCTATAATGATGAAATTTTAACATTTAATCTTTTGACTCTAAATGACTGTTGGATGTAAATTATGACTTTTTCAACTAAAATAAGTGTGTTTAAAGTCATTTCTGTGCCTGAAACGGGTCAAAATTGAAGCTTTTGAGTAAGCAAAACTCTGTAAAAATGGCACTTTTGGTCACTGTGAGGGTTTAAAAAGTGGTTATTCAACATGAGGCACGATCCAATTGACATTTTGAATCATTTTTGGTACAGTCCCAAAAATCAATTTTCGGATGAAAAATGATGACTCCGGACATGTCGAACATTCCCAAAATGGTCTATAATGATGAAATTTTAACATTTAATCTTTTGACTCTAAATGACTGTTGGATGTGAATTATGACTTTTTCAACTAAAATAAGTGTGTTTAAAGTCATTTCTGTGCATGAAACGGGTCAAAATTGAAGCTTTTGAGTAAGCAAAACTCTGTAAAAATGGCACTTTTGGTCACTGTGAGGGTTTAAAAAGTGGTTATTCAACATGAGGCACGATCCAATCGACATTTTGAATCATTTTTGGTACAGTCCCAAAAATCAATTTTCGGATGAAAAACGATGACTCCGGACATGTCGAACGTTCACAAAATGGTCTATAATGATGAAATTTTAACATTTAATCTTTTGACTCTAAATGACTGTTGGATGTGCATTATGACTTTTTCAACTAAAATAAGTGTGTTTAAAGTCATTTCTGTGCCTGAAACGGGTCAAAATTGAAGCTTTTGAGTAAGCAAAACTCTGTAAAAATGGCAATTTTGGTCACTGTGAAGGTTTAAAAAGTGGTTATTCAACATGAGGCATGATCCAATTGACATTTTGAATCATTTTTGGTACAGTCCAAAAAATCGATTTTCGGATGAAAAACGATGACTCCGGACATGTCGAACGTTCCCAAAATGGTCTATAATGATGAAATTTTAACATTTAATCTTTTGACTCTAAATGACTGTTGGATGTGAATTATGACTTTTTCAACTAAAATAAGTGTGTTTAAAGTCATTTCCGTGCCTGAAACGGGTCAAAATTGAAGCTTTTAAGTAAGCAAAACTCTGTAAAAATGGCAATTTTGGTCACTGTGAGGGTTTAAAAAGTGGTTGTTCAACATGAGGCATGATCCAATTGACATTTTGAATCATTTTTGGTACAGTCCAAAAAATCGATTTTCGGATGAAAAACGATGACTCCGGACATGTCGAACGTTCCCAAAATGGTCTATAATGATGAAATGTTAACATTTAATCTTTTGACTCTAAATGACTGTTGGATGTGAATTATGACTTTTTCAACTAAAATAAGTGTGTTTAAAGTCATTTCCGTGCCTGAAACGGGTCAAAATTGAAGCTTTTAAGTAAGCAAAACTCTGTAAAAATGGCAATTTTGGTCACTGTGAGGGTTTAAAAAGTGGTTATTGAACATGAGGCACGATCCAATTGACATTTTGAATCATTTTTGGTACAGTCCAAAAAATCAATTTTCGGATGAAAAACGATGACTCCGGACATGCCGAACGTTCCCAAAATGGTCTATAATGATGAAATTTTAACATTTAATCTTTTGACTCTAAATGACTGTTGGATGTGAATTATGACTTTTTCAACTAAAATAAGTGTGTTTAAAGTCATTTCTGTGCCTGAAACGGGTCAAAATTGAAGCTTTTGAGTAAGCAAAACTCTGTAAAAATGGCACTTTTGGTCACTGTGAGGGTTTAAAAAGTGGTTATTCAACATGAGGCACGATCCAATTGACATTTTGAATAATTTTTGGTACAGTCCCAAAAATCAATTTTCGGATGAAAAACGATGACTCCGGACATGTCGAACGTTCCCAAAATGGTCTATAATGATGAAATTTTAACATTTAATCTTTTGACTCTAAATGACTGTTGGATGTGCATTATGACTTTTTCAACTAAAATAAGTGTGTTTAAAGTCATTTCTGTGCCTGAAACGGGTCAAAATTGAAGCTTTTGAGTAAGCAAAACTCTGTAAAAATGGCAATTTTGGTCACTGTGAGGGTTTAAAAAGTGGTTATTCAACATGAGGCACGATCCAATTGACATTTTGAGTCATTTTTGGTACAGTCCAAAAAATCAATTTTCGGATGAAAAACGATGACTCCGGACATGTCGAACGTTCCCAAAATGGTCTATAATGATGAAATTTTAACATTTAATCTTTTGACTCTAAATGACTGTTGGATGTGAATTATGACTTTTTCAACTAAAATAAGTGTGTTTAAAGTCATTTCCGTGCCTGAAACGGGTCAAAATTGAAGCTTTTAAGTAAGCAAAACTCTGTAAAAATGGCAATTTTGGTCACTGTGAGGGTTTAAAAAGTGGTTATTCAACATGAGGCATGATCCAATTGACATTTTGAATCATTTTTGGTACAGTCCAAAAAATCGATTTTCGGATGAAAAACGATGACTCCGGACATGTCGAACGTTCCCAAAATGGTCTATAATGATGAAATTTTAACATTTAATCTTTTGACTCTAAATGACTGTTGGATGTGCATTATGACTTTTTCAACTAAAATAAGTGTGTTTAAAGTCATTTCTGTGCCTGAAACGGGTCAAAATTGAAGCTTTTGAGTAAGCAAAACTCTGTAAAAATGGCAATTTTGGTCACTGTGAGGGTTTAAAAAGTGGTTATTCAACATGAGGCACGATCCAATTGACATTTTGAATCATTTTTGGTACAGTCCAAAAAATCAATTTTCGGATGAAAAACGATGACTCCGGACATGTCGAACGTTCCCAAAATGGTCTATAATGATGAAATTTTAACATTTAATCTTTTGACTCTAAATGACTGTTGGATGTGCATTATGACTTTTTCAACTAAAATAAGTGTGTTTAAAGTCATTTCTGTGCCTGAAACGGGTCAAAATTGAAGCTTTTGAGTAAGCAAAACTCTGTAAAAATGGCAATTTTGGTCACTGTGAAGGTTTAAAAAGTGGTTATTCAACATGAGGCATGATCCAATTGACATTTTGAATCATTTTTGGTACAGTCCAAAAAAATCGATTTTCGGATGAAAAACGATGACTCCGGACATGTCGAACGTTCCCAAAATGGTCTATAATGATGAAATGTTAACATTTAATCTTTTGACTCTAAATGACTGTTGGATGTGAATTATGACTTTTTCAACTAAAATAAGTGTGTTTAAAGTCATTTCCGTGCCTGAAACGGGTCAAAATTGAAGCTTTTGAGTAAGCAAAACTCTGTAAAAATGGCACTTTTGGTCACTGTGAGGGTTTAAAAAGTGGTTATTCAACATGAGGCACGATCCAATTGACATTTTGAATCATTTTTGGTACAGTCCCAAAAATCAATTTTCGGATGAAAAATGATGACTCCGGACATGTCGAACGTTCCCAAAATGGTCTATAATGATGAAATTTTAACATTTAATCTTTTGACTCTAAATGACTGTTGGATGTGAATTATGACTTTTTCAACTAAAATAAGTGTGTTTAAAGTCATTTCTGTGCATGAAACGGGTCAAAATTGAAGCTTTTGAGTAAGCAAAACTCTGTAAAAATGGCACTTTTGGTCACTGTGAGGGTTTAAAAAGTGGTTATTCAACATGAGGCACGATCCAATCGACATTTTGAATCATTTTTGGTACAGTCCCAAAAATCAATTTTCGGATGAAAAACGATGACTCCGGACATGTCGAACGTTCACAAAATGGTCTATAATGATGAAATTTTAACATTTAATCTTTTGACTCTAAATGACTGTTGGATGTGCATTATGACTTTTTCAACTAAAATAAGTGTGTTTAAAGTCATTTCTGTGCCTGAAACGGGTCAAAATTGAAGCTTTTGAGTAAGCAAAACTCTGTAAAAATGGCAATTTTGGTCACTGTGAAGGTTTAAAAAGTGGTTATTCAACATGAGGCATGATCCAATTGACATTTTGAATCATTTTTGGTACAGTCCAAAAAATCGATTTTGGGATGAAAAACGATGACTCCGGACATGTCGAACGTTCCCAAAATGGTCTATAATGATGAAATTTTAACATTTAATCTTTTGACTCTAAATGACTGTTGGATGTGAATTATGACTTTTTCAACTAAAATAAGTGTGTTTAAAGTCATTTCCGTGCCTGAAACGGGTCAAAATTGAAGCTTTTAAGTAAGCAAAACTCTGTAAAAATGGCAATTTTGGTCACTGTGAGGGTTTAAAAAGTGGTTATTGAACATGAGGCACGATCCAATTGACATTTTGAATCATTTTTGGTACAGTCCAAAAAATCAATTTTCGGATGAAAAACGATGACTCCGGACATGTCGAACGTTCCCAAAATGGTCAATAATGATGAAATTTTAACATTTAATCTTTTGACTCTAAATGACTGTTGGATGTGAATTATGACTTTTTCAACTAAAATAAGTGTGTTTAAAGTCATTTCTGTGCCTGAAACGGGTCAAAATTGATGCTTTTGAGTAAGCAAAACTCTGTAAAAATGGCACTTTTGGGCACTGTGAGGGTTTAAAAACTAGTTATTCAACATGAGGCACGATCCAATTGACATTTTGAATCATTTTTGGTACAGTCCCAAAAATCAATTTTCGGATGAAAAACGATGACTCCGGACATGTCGAACGTTCCCAAAATGGTCTATAATGATGAAATTTTAACATTTAATCTTTTGACTCTAAATGACTGTTGGATGTGAATTATGACTTTTTCAACTAAAATAAGTGTGTTTAAAGTCATTTCTGTGCCTGAAACGGGTCAAAATTGAAGCTTTTGAGTAAGCAAAACTCTGTAAAAATGGCACTTTTGGTCACTGTGAGGGTTTAAAAAGTGGTTATTCAACATGAGGCACGATCCAATCGACATTTTGAATCATTTTTGGTACAGTCCCAAAAATCAATTTTCGGATGAAAAACGATGACTCCGGACATGTCGATCGTTCACAAAATGGTCTATAATGATGAAATTTTAACATTTAATCTTTTGACTCTAAATGACTGTTGGATGTGCATTATGACTTTTTCAACTAAAATAAGTGTGTTTAAAGTCATTTCTGTGCATGAAACGGGTCAAAATTGAAGCTTTTGAGTAAGCAAAACTCTGTAAAAATGGCACTTTTGGTCACTGTGAGGGTTTAAAAAGTGGTTATTCAACATGAGGCACGATCCAATCGACATTTTGAATCATTTTTGGTACAGTCCCAAAAATCAATTTTCGGATGAAAAACGATGACTCCGGACATGTCGAACGTTCACAAAATGGTCTATAATGATGAAATTTTAACATTTAATCTTTTGACTCTAAATGACTGTTGGATGTGCATTATGACTTTTTCAACTAAAATAAGTGTGTTTAAAGTCATTTCCGTGCCTGAAACGGGTCAAAATTGAAGCTTTTAAGTAAGCAAAACTCTGTAAAAATGGCAATTTTGGTCACTGTGAGGGTTTAAAAAGTGGTTATTGAACATGAGGCACGATCCAATTGACATTTTGAATCATTTTTGGTACAGTCCAAAAAATCAATTTTCGGATGAAAAACGATGACTCCGGACATGTCGAACGTTCCCAAAATGGTCAATAATGATGAAATTTTAACATTTAATCTTTTGACTCTAAATGACTGTTGGATGTGAATTATGACTTTTTCAACTAAAATAAGTGTGTTTAAAGTCATTTCTGTGCCTGAAACGGGTCAAAATTGATGCTTTTGAGTAAGCAAAACTCTGTAAAAATGGCACTTTTGGGCACTGTGAGGGTTTAAAAACTAGTTATTCAACATGAGGCACGATCCAATTGACATTTTGAATCATTTTTGGTACAGTCCCAAAAATCAATTTTCGGATGAAAAACGATGACTCCGGACATGTCGAACGTTCCCAAAATGGTCTATAATGATGAAATTTTAACATTTAATCTTTTGACTCTAAATGACTGTTGGATGTGAATTATGACTTTTTCAACTAAAATAAGTGTGTTTAAAGTCATTTCTGTGCCTGAAACGGGTCAAAATTGAAGCTTTTGAGTAAGCAAAACTCTGTAAAAATGGCACTTTTGGTCACTGTGAGGGTTTAAAAAGTGGTTATTCAACATGAGGCACGATCCAATTGACATTTTGAATCATTTTTGGTACAGTCCAAAAAATCAATTTTCGGATGAAAAACGATGACTCCGGACATGTCGAACGTTCCCAAAATGGTCTATAATGATGAAATTTTAACATTTAATCTTTTGACTCTAAATGACTGTTGGATGTAAATTATGACTTTTTCAACTAAAATAAGTGTGTTTAAAGTCATTTCTGTGCCTGAAACGGGTCAAAATTGAAGCTTTTGAGTAAGCAAAACTCTGTAAAAATGGCACTTTTGGTCACTGTGAGGGTTTAAAAAGTGGTTATTCAACATGAGGCACGATCCAATCGACATTTTGAATCATTTTTGGTACAGTCCCAAAAATCAATTTTCGGATGAAAAACGATGACTCCGGACATGTCGATCGTTCACAAAATGGTCTATAATGATGAAATTTTAACATTTAATCTTTTGACTCTAAATGACTGTTGGATGTGCATTATGACTTTTTCAACTAAAATAAGTGTGTTTAAAGTCATTTCTGTGCCTGAAACGGGTCAAAATTGAAGCTTTTGAGTAAGCAAAACTCTGTAAAAATGGCAATTTTGGTCACTGTGAAGGCTTAAAAAGTGGTTATTCAACATGAGGCATGATCCAATTGACATTTTGAATCATTTTTGGTACAGTCCAAAAAATCGATTTTCGGATGAAAAACGATGACTCCGGACATGTCGAACGTTCCCAAAATGGTCTATAATGATGAAATTTTAACATTTAATATTTTGACTCTAAATGACTGTTGGATGTGAATTATGACTTTTTCAACTAAAATAAGTGTGTTTAAAGTCATTTCCGTGCCTGAAACGGGTCAAAATTGAAGCTTTTAAGTAAGCAAAACTCTGTAAAAATGGCAATTTTGGTCACTGTGAGGGTTTAAAAAGTGGTTATTCAACATGAGGCATGATCCAATTGACATTTTGAATCATTTTTGGTACAGTCCAAAAAATCGATTTTCGGATGAAAAACGATGACTCCGGACATGTCGAACGTTCCCAAAATGGTCTATAATGATGAAATGTTAACATTTAATCTTTTGACTCTAAATGACTGTTGGATGTGAATTATGACTTTTTCAACTAAAATAAGTGTGTTTAAAGTCATTTCTGTGCCTGAAAAGGGTCAAAATTGAAGCTTGAGTAAGCAAAACTCTGTAAAAAATGGCACTTTTGGTCACTGTGAGGGTTTAAAAAGTGGTTATTCAACATGAGGCACGATCCAATTGACATTTTGAATCATTTTTGGTACAGTCCCAAAAATCAATTTTCGGATGAAAAACGATGACTCCGGACATGTCGAACGTTCCCAAAATGGTCTATAATGATGAAATTTTAACATTTAATCTTTTGACTCTAAATGACTGTTGGATGTGCATTATGACTTTTTCAACTAAAATAAGTGTGTTTTAAAGTCATTTCTGTGCCTGAAACAGGTCAAAATTGAAGCTTTTGAGTAAGCAAAACTCTGTAAAAATGGCAATTTTGGTCACTGTGAGGGTTTAAAAAGTGGTTATTCAACATGAGGCACGATCCAATTGACATTTTGAATCATTTTTGGTACAGTCCAAAAAATCAATTTTCGGATGAAAAACGATGACTCCGGACATGTCGAACGTTCCCAAAATGGTCTATAATGATGAAATTTTAACATTTAATCTTTTGACTCTAAATGACTGTTGGATGTGAATTATGACTTTTTCAACTAAAATAAGTGTGTTTAAAGTCATTTCTGTGCCTGAAACGGGTCAAAATTGAAGCTTTTGAGTAAGCAAAACTCTGTAAAAATGGCACTTTTGGTCACTGTGAGGGTTTAAAAAGTGGTTATTCAACATGAGGCACGATCCAATTGACATTTTGAATCATTTTTGGTACAGTCCCAAAAATCCATTTTCGGATGAAAAACGATGATTCCGGACATGTCGAACGTTCCCAAAATGGTCTATAATGATGAAATTTTAACATTTAATCTTTTGACTCTAAATGACTGTTGGATGTGAAATATGACTTTTTCAACTTAAATAAGTGTGTTTAAAGTCATTTCTGTGCCTGAAACGGGTCAAAATTGAAGCTTTTGAGTAAGCAAAACTCTGTAAAAATGGCACTTTTGGTCACTGTGAGGGTTTAAAAAGTGGTTATTCAACATGAGGCACGATCCAATTGACATTTTGAATCATTTTTGGTACAGTCCCAAAAATCAATTTTCGGATGAAAAACGATGACTCCGGACATGTCGAACGTTCCCAAAATGGTCTATAATGATGAAATTTTAACATTTAATCTTTTGACTCTAAATGACTGTTGGATGTGCATTATGACTTTTTCAACTAAAATAAGTGTGTTTAAAGTCATTTCTGTGCCTGAAACGGGTCAAAATTGAAGCTTTTGAGTAAGCAAAACTCTGTAAAAATGGCAATTTTGGTCACTGTGAAGGTTTAAAAAGTGGTTATTCAACATGAGGCATGATCCAATTGACATTTTGAATCATTTTTGGTACAGTCCAAAAAAATCGATTTTCGGATGAAAAACGATGACTCCGGACATGTCGAACGTTCCCAAAATGGTCTATAATGATGAAATGTTAACATTTAATCTTTTGACTCTAAATGACTGTTGGATGTGAATTATGACTTTTTCAACTAAAATAAGTGTGTTTAAAGTCATTTCCGTGCCTGAAACGGGTCAAAATTGAAGCTTTTGAGTAAGCAAAACTCTGTAAAAATGGCACTTTTGGTCACTGTGAGGGTTTAAAAAGTGGTTATTCAACATGAGGCACGATCCAATTGACATTTTGAATCATTTTTGGTACAGTCCCAAAAATCAATTTTCGGATGAAAAATGATGACTCCGGACATGTCGAACGTTCCCAAAATGGTCTATAATGATGAAATTTTAACATTTAATCTTTTGACTCTTAATGACTGTTGGATGTGAATTATGACTTTTTCAACTAAAATAAGTGTGTTTAAAGTCATTTCTGTGCATGAAACGGGTCAAAATTGAAGCTTTTGAGTAAGCAAAACTCTGTAAAAATGGCACTTTTGGTCACTGTGAGGGTTTAAAAAGTGGTTATTCAACATGAGGCACGATCCAATCGACATTTTGAATCATTTTTGGTACAGTCCCAAAAATCAATTTTCGGATGAAAAACGATGACTCCGGACATGTCGAACGTTCACAAAATGGTCTATAATGATGAAATTTTAACATTTAATCTTTTGACTCTAAATGACTGTTGGATGTGCATTATGACTTTTTCAACTAAAATAAGTGTGTTTAAAGTCATTTCTGTGCCTGAAACGGGTCAAAATTGAAGCTTTTGAGTAAGCAAAACTCTGTAAAAATGGCAATTTTGGTCACTGTGAAGGTTTAAAAAGTGGTTATTCAACATGAGGCATGATCCAATTGACATTTTGAATCATTTTTGGTACAGTCCAAAAAATCGATTTTCGGATGAAAAACGATGACTCCGGACATGTCGAACGTTCCCAAAATGGTCTATAATGATGAAATTTTAACATTTAATCTTTTGACTCTAAATGACTGTTGGATGTGAATTATGACTTTTTCAACTAAAATAAGTGTGTTTAAAGTCATTTCCGTGCCTGAAACGGGTCAAAATTGAAGCTTTTAAGTAAGCAAAACTCTGTAAAAATGGCAATTTTGGTCACTGTGAGGGTTTAAAAAGTGGTTATTGAACATGAGGCACGATCCAATTGACATTTTGAATCATTTTTGGTACAGTCCAAAAAATCTATTTTCGGATGAAAAACGATGACTCCGGACATGTCGAAAGTTCCCAAAATGGTCAATAATGATGAAATTTTAACATTTAATCTTTTGACTCTAAATGACTGTTGGATGTGAATTATGACTTTTTCAACTAAAATAAGTGTGTTTAAAGTCATTTCTGTGCCTGAAACGGGTCAAAATTGATGCTTTTGAGTAAGCAAAACTCTGTAAAAATGGCACTTTTGGGCACTGTGAGGGTTTAAAAAGTAGTTATTCAACATGAGGCACGATCCAATTGACATTTTGAATCATTTTTGGTACAGTCCCAAAAATCAATTTTCGTATGAAAAACGATGACTCCGGACATGTCGAACGTTCCCAAAATGGTCTATAATGATGAAATTTTAACATTTAATCTTTTGACTCTAAATGACTGTTGGATGTGAATTATGACTTTTTCAACTAAAATAAGTGTGTTTAAAGTCATTTCTGTGCCTGAAATGGGTCAAAATTGAAGCTTTTGAGTAAGCAAAACTCTGTAAAAATGGCACTTTTGGTCACTGTGAGGGTTTAAAAAGTGGTTATTCAACATGAGGCACGATCCAATTGACATTTTGAATCATTTTTGGTACAGTCCAAAAAATCAATTTTCGGATGAAAAATGATGACTCCGGACATGTCGAACGTTCCCAAAATGGTCTATAATGATGAAATTTTAACATTTAATCTTTTGACTCTAAATTACTGTTGGATGTGAATTATGACTTTTTCAACTAAAATAAGTGTGTTTAAAGTCATTTCTGTGCCTGAAACGGGTCAAAATTGAAGCTTTTGAGTAAGCAAAACTCTGTAAAAATGGCACTTTTGGTCACTGTGAGGGTTTAAAAAGTGGTTATTCAACATGAGGCACGATCCAATTGACATTTTGAATCATTTTTGGTACAGTCCCAAAAATCAATTTTCGGATGAAAAACGATGACTCCGGACATGTCGAACGTTCCCAAAATGGTCTATAATGATGAAATTTTAACATTTATTCTTTTGATTCCAAATGACTGTTGGATGTGCATTATGACTTTTTCAACTAAAATAAGTGTGTTTAAAGTCATTTCTGTGCCTGAAACGGGTCAAAATTGAAGCTTTTGAGTAAGCAAAACTCTGTAAAAATGGCAATTTTGGTCACTGTGAGGGTTTAAAAAGTGGTTATTCAACATGAGGCACGATCCAATTGACATTTTGAATCATTTTTGGTACAGTCCAAAAAATCAATTTTCGGATGAAAAACGATGACTCCGGACATGCCGAACGTTCCCAAAATGGTCTATAATGATGAAATTTTAACATTTAATCTTTTGACTCTAAATGACTGTTGGATGTGAATTATGACTTTTTCAACTAAAATAAGTGTGTTTAAAGTCATTTCTGTGCCTGAAACTGGTCAAAATTGAAGCTTTTGAGTAAGCAAAACTCTGTAAAAATGGCACTTTTGGGCACTGTGAGGGTTTAAAAAGTGGTTATTCAACATGAGGCACGATCCAATTGACATTTTGAATCATTTTTGGTACAGTCCCAAAAATCAATTTTCGGATGAAAAACGATGACTCCGGACATGTCGAACGTTCCCAAAATGGTCTATAATGATGAAATTTTAACATTTAATCTTTTGACTCTAAATGACTGTTGGATGTGCATTATGACTTTTTCAACTAAAATAAGTGTGTTTAAAGTCATTTCTGTGCCTGAAACGGGTCAAAATTGAAGCTTTTGAGTAAGCAAAACTCTGTAAAAATGGCACTTTTGGTCACTGTGAGGGTTTAAAAAGTGGTTATTCAACATGAGGCACGATCCAATTGACATTTTGAATCATTTTTGGTACAGTCCAAAAAATCAATTTTCGGATGAAAAACGATGACTCCGGACATGTCGAACGTTCCCAAAATGGTCTATAATGATGAAATTTTAACATTTAATCTTTTGACTCTAAATGACTGTTGGATGTGAATTATGACTTTTTCAACTAAAATAAGTGTGTTTAAAGTCATTTCTGTGCCTGAAACGGGTCAAAATAAGCTTTTGAGTAAGCAAAACTCTGTAAAAATGGCACTTTTGGTCACTGTGAGGGTTTAAAAAGTGGTTATTCAACATGAGGCACGATCCAATTGACATTTTGAATCATTTTTGGTACAGTCCAAAAAATCAATTTTCGGATGAAAAACGATGACTCCGGACATGCCGAACGTTCCCAAAATGGTCTATAACCTCTTCGCCACTAATGACAAGGGTAACTCGTCATGGACTTTCCATTGATTTCAATGGAAATTACATTGAAGCTGTAAAATAGCCTTAGCAGTAAAGGGGTTAATGATGAAATTTTAACATTTAATCTTTTGACTCTAAATGACTGTTGGATGTGAATTATGACTTTTTCAACTAAAATAAGTGTGTTTAAAGTCATTTCTGTGCCTGAAACGGGTCAAAATTGAAGCTTTTGAGTAAGCAAAACTCTGTAAAAATGGCACTTTTGGTCACTGTGAGGGTTTAAAAAGTTGTTATTCAACATGAGGCACGATCCAATTGACATTTTGAATCATTTTTGGTACAGTCCAAAAAAATCAATTTTCGGATGAAAAACGATGACTCCGGACATGTCTAACGTTCCCAAAATGGTCTATAATGATGAAATTTTAACATTTAATCTTTTGACTCTAAATGACTGTTGGGTGTGAAATATGACTTTTTCAACTTAAATAAGTGTGTTTAAAGTCATTTCTGTGCCTGAAACGGGTCAAAATTGAAGCTTTTGAGTAAGCAAAACTCTGTAAAAATGGCACTTTTGGTCACTGTGAGGGTTTAAAAAGTGGTTATTCAACATGAGGCACGATCCAATTGACATTTTGAATCATTTTTGGTACAGTCCCAAAAATCAATTTTCGGATGAAAAACGATGACTCCGGACATGTCGAACGTTCCCAAAATGGTCTATAATGATGAAATTTTAACATTTAATCTTTTGACTCTAAATGACTGTTGGATGTGAATTATGACTTTTTCAACTAAAATAAGTGTGTTTAAAGTCATTTCTGTGCCTGAAAAGGGTCAAAATTGAAGCTTTTGAGTAAGCAAAACTCTGTAAAAATGGCACTTTTGGTCACTGTGAGGGTTTAAAAAGTGGTTAATCAACATGAGGCACGATCCAATTGACATTTTGAATAATTTTTGGTACAGTCCCAAAAATCAATTTTCGGATGAAAAACGATGACTCCGGACATGTCGAACGTTCCCAAAATGGTCTATAATGATGAAATTTTAACATTTAATCTTTTGACTCTAAATGACTGTTGGATGTGCATTATGACTTTTTCAACTAAAATAAGTGTGTTTAAAGTCATTTCTGTGCCTGAAACGGGTCAAAATTGAAGCTTTTGAGTAAGCAAAACTCTGTAAAAATGGCAATTTTGGTCACTGTGAGGGTTTAAAAAGTGGTTATTCAACATGAGGCACGATCCAATTGACATTTTGAATCATTTTTGGTACAGTCCAAAAAATCAATTTTCGGATGAAAAACGATGACTCCGGACATGTCGAACGTTCCCAAAATGGTCTATAATGATGAAATTTTAACATTTAATCTTTTGACTCTAAATGACTGTTGGATGTGAATTATGACTTTTTCAACTAAAATAAGTGTGTTTAAAGTCATTTCTGTGCCTGAAACGGGTCAAAATTGAAGCTTTTGAGTAAGCAAAACTCTGTAAAAATGGCACTTTTGGTCACTGTGAGGGTTTAAAAAGTGGTTATTCAACATGAGGCACGATCCAATTGACATTTTGAATCATTTTTGGTACAGTCCCAAAAATCCATTTTCGGATGAAAAACGATGATTCCGGACATGTCGAACGTTCCCAAAATGGTCTATAATGATGAAATTTTAACATTTAATCTTTTGACTCTAAATGACTGTTGGATGTGAAATATGACTTTTTCAACTTAAATAAGTGTGTTTAAAGTCATTTCTGTGCCTGAAACGGGTCAAAATTGAAGCTTTTGAGTAAGCAAAACTCTGTAAAAATGGCACTTTTGGTCACTGTGAGGGTTTAAAAAGTGGTTATTCAACATGAGGCACGATCCAATTGACATTTTGAATCATTTTTGGTACAGTCCAAAAAATCAATTTTCGGATGAACAACGATGACTCCGGACATGTCGAACGTTCCCAAAATGGTCTATAATGATGAAATTTTAACATTTAATCTTTTGACTCTAAATGACTGTTGGATGTGAATTATGACTTTTTCAACTAAAATAAGTGTGTTTAAAGTCATTTCTGTGCCTGAAACGGGTCAAAATTGAAGCTTTTGAGTAAGCAAAACTCTGTAAAAATGGCACTTTTGGTCACTGTGAGGGTTTAAAAAGTGGTTATTCAACATGAGGCACGATCCAATTGACATTTTGAATCATTTTTGGTACAGTCCAAAAAATCAATTTTCGGATGAAAAACGATGACTCCGGACATGTCGAACGTTCCCAAAATGGTCTATAATGATGAAATTTTAACATTTAATCTTTTGACTCTAAATGACTGTTGGATGTAAATTATGACTTTTTCAACTAAAATAAGTGTGTTTAAAGTCATTTCTGTGCCTGAAACGGGTCAAAATTGAAGCTTTTGAGTAAGCAAAACTCTGTAAAAATGGCACTTTTGGTCACTGTGAGGGTTTAAAAAGTGGTTATTCAACATGAGGCACGATCCAATCGACATTTTGAATCATTTTTGGTACAGTCCAAAAAATCAATTTTCGGATGAAAAACGATGACTCCGGACATGTCGAACGTTCCCAAAATGGTCAATAATGATGAAATTTTAACATTTAATCTTTTGACTCTAAATGACTGTTGGATGTGAATTATGACTTTTTCAACTAAAATAAGTGTGTTTAAAGTCATTTCTGTGCCTGAAACGGGTCAAAATTGATGCTTTTGAGTAAGCAAAACTCTGTAAAAATGGCACTTTTGGGCACTGTGAGGGTTTAAAAACTAGTTATTCAACATGAGGCACGATCCAATTGACATTTTGAATCATTTTTGGTACAGTCCCAAAAATCAATTTTCGGATGAAAAACGATGACTCCGGACATGTCGAACGTTCCCAAAATGGTCTATAATGATGAAATTTTAACATTTAATCTTTTGACTCTAAATGACTGTTGGATGTGAATTATGACTTTTTCAACTAAAATAAGTGTGTTTAAAGTCATTTCTGTGCCTGAAACGGGTCAAAATTGAAGCTTTTGAGTAAGCAAAACTCTGTAAAAATGGCACTTTTGGTCACTGTGAGGGTTTAAAAAGTGGTTATTCAACATGAGGCACGATCCAATTGACATTTTGAATCATTTTTGGTACAGTCCAAAAAATCAATTTTCGGATGAAAAACGATGACTCCGGACATGTCGAACGTTCCCAAAATGGTCTATAATGATGAAATTTTAACATTTAATCTTTTGACTCTAAATGACTGTTGGATGTAAATTATGACTTTTTCAACTAAAATAAGTGTGTTTAAAGTCATTTCTGTGCCTGAAACGGGTCAAAATTGAAGCTTTTGAGTAAGCAAAACTCTGTAAAAATGGCACTTTTGGTCACTGTGAGGGTTTAAAAAGTGGTTATTCAACATGAGGCACGATCCAATCGACATTTTGAATCATTTTTGGTACAGTCCCAAAAATCAATTTTCGGATGAAAAACGATGACTCCGGACATGTCGATCGTTCACAAAATGGTCTATAATGATGAAATTTTAACATTTAATCTTTTGACTCTAAATGACTGTTGGATGTGCATTATGACTTTTTCAACTAAAATAAGTGTGTTTAAAGTCATTTCTGTGCCTGAAACGGGTCAAAATTGAAGCTTTTGAGTAAGCAAAACTCTGTAAAAATGGCAATTTTGGTCACTGTGAAGGCTTAAAAAGTGGTTATTCAACATGAGGCATGATCCAATTGACATTTTGAATCATTTTTGGTACAGTCCAAAAAATCGATTTTCGGATGAAAAACGATGACTCCGGACATGTCGAACGTTCCCAAAATGGTCTATAATGATGAAATTTTAACATTTAATATTTTGACTCTAAATGACTGTTGGATGTGAATTATGACTTTTTCAACTAAAATAAGTGTGTTTAAAGTCATTTCCGTGCCTGAAACGGGTCAAAATTGAAGCTTTTAAGTAAGCAAAACTCTGTAAAAATGGCAATTTTGGTCACTGTGAGGGTTTAAAAAGTGGTTATTCAACATGAGGCATGATCCAATTGACATTTTGAATCATTTTTGGTACAGTCCAAAAAATCGATTTTCGGATGAAAAACGATGACTCCGGACATGTCGAACGTTCCCAAAATGGTCTATAATGATGAAATGTTAACATTTAATCTTTTGACTCTAAATGACTGTTGGATGTGAATTATGACTTTTTCAACTAAAATAAGTGTGTTTAAAGTCATTTCTGTGCCTGAAAAGGGTCAAAATTGAAGCTTTTGAGTAAGCAAAACTCTGTAAAAATGGCACTTTTGGTCACTGTGAGGGTTTAAAAAGTGGTTATTCAACATGAGGCACGATCCAATTGACATTTTGAATCATTTTTGGTACAGTCCCAAAAATCAATTTTCGGATGAAAAACGATGACTCCGGACATGTCGAACGTTCCCAAAATGGTCTATAATGATGAAATTTTAACATTTAATCTTTTGACTCTAAATGACTGTTGGATGTGCATTATGACTTTTTCAACTAAAATAAGTGTGTTTAAAGTCATTTCTGTGCCTGAAACAGGTCAAAATTGAAGCTTTTGAGTAAGCAAAACTCTGTAAAAATGGCAATTTTGGTCACTGTGAGGGTTTAAAAAGTGGTTATTCAACATGAGGCACGATCCAATTGACATTTTGAATCATTTTTGGTACAGTCCAAAAAATCAATTTTCGGATGAAAAACGATGACTCCGGACATGTCGAACGTTCCCAAAATGGTCTATAATGATGAAATTTTAACATTTAATCTTTTGACTCTAAATGACTGTTGGATGTGAATTATGACTTTTTCAACTAAAATAAGTGTGTTTAAAGTCATTTCTGTGCCTGAAACGGGTCAAAATTGAAGCTTTTGAGTAAGCAAAACTCTGTAAAAATGGCACTTTTGGTCACTGTGAGGGTTTAAAAAGTGGTTATTCAACATGAGGCACGATCCAATTGACATTTTGAATCATTTTTGGTACAGTCCCAAAAATCCATTTTCGGATGAAAAACGATGATTCCGGACATGTCGAACGTTCCCAAAATGGTCTATAATGATGAAATTTTAACATTTAATCTTTTGACTCTAAATGACTGTTGGATGTGAAATATGACTTTTTCAACTTAAATAAGTGTGTTTAAAGTCATTTCTGTGCCTGAAACGGGTCAAAATTGAAGCTTTTGAGTAAGCAAAACTCTGTAAAAATGGCACTTTTGGTCACTGTGAGGGTTTAAAAAGTGGTTATTCAACATGAGGCACGATCCAATTGACATTTTGAATCATTTTTGGTACAGTCCCAAAAATCAATTTTCGGATGAAAAACGATGACTCCGGACATGTCGAACGTTCCCAAAATGGTCTATAATGATGAAATTTTAACATTTAATCTTTTGACTCTAAATGACTGTTGGATGTGCATTATGACTTTTTCAACTAAAATAAGTGTGTTTAAAGTCATTTCTGTGCCTGAAACGGGTCAAAATTGAAGCTTTTGAGTAAGCAAAACTCTGTAAAAATGGCAATTTTGGTCACTGTGAAGGTTTAAAAAGTGGTTATTCAACATGAGGCATGATCCAATTGACATTTTGAATCATTTTTGGTACAGTCCAAAAAAATCGATTTTCGGATGAAAAACGATGACTCCGGACATGTCGAACGTTCCCAAAATGGTCTATAATGATGAAATGTTAACATTTAATCTTTTGACTCTAAATGACTGTTGGATGTGAATTATGACTTTTTCAACTAAAATAAGTGTGTTTAAAGTCATTTCCGTGCCTGAAACGGGTCAAAATTGAAGCTTTTGAGTAAGCAAAACTCTGTAAAAATGGCACTTTTGGTCACTGTGAGGGTTTAAAAAGTGGTTAT
Source organism: Lissotriton vulgaris (assembly GCF_964263255.1). NCBI lineage: Eukaryota > Metazoa > Chordata > Amphibia > Caudata > Salamandridae > Lissotriton > Lissotriton vulgaris. The sequence goes on from NW_028251443.1 coordinate 377,785, forward strand.
TCAACATGAGGCACGATCCAATTGACATTTTGAATCATTTTTGGTACAGTCCCAAAAATCAATTTTCGGATGAAAAATGATGACTCCGGACATGTCGAACGTTCCCAAAATGGTCTATAATGATGAAATTTTAACATTTAATCTTTTGACTCTTAATGACTGTTGGATGTGAATTATGACTTTTTCAACTAAAATAAGTGTGTTTAAAGTCATTTCTGTGCATAAAACGGGTCAAAATTGAAGCTTTTGAGTAAGCAAAACTCTGTAAAAATGGCACTTTTGGTCACTGTGAGGGTTTAAAAAGTGGTTATTCAACATGAGGCACGATCCAATCGACATTTTGAATCATTTTTGGTACAGTCCCAAAAATCAATTTTCGGATGAAAAACGATGACTCCGGACATGTCGAACGTTCACAAAATGGTCTATAATGATGAAATTTTAACATTTAATCTTTTGACTCTAAATGACTGTTGGATGTGCATTATGACTTTTTCAACTAAAATAAGTGTGTTTAAAGTCATTTCTGTGCCTGAAACGGGTCAAAATTGAAGCTTTTGAGTAAGCAAAACTCTGTAAAAATGGCAATTTTGGTCACTGTGAAGGTTTAAAAAGTGGTTATTCAACATGAGGCATGATCCAATTGACATTTTGAATCATTTTTGGTACAGTCCAAAAAATCGATTTTCGGATGAAAAACGATGACTCCGGACATGTCGAACGTTCCCAAAATGGTCTATAATGATGAAATTTTAACATTTAATCTTTTGACTCTAAATGACTGTTGGATGTGAATTATGACTTTTTCAACTAAAATAAGTGTGTTTAAAGTCATTTCCGTGCCTGAAACGGGTCAAAATTGAAGCTTTTAAGTAAGCAAAACTCTGTAAAAATGGCAATTTTGGTCACTGTGAGGGTTTAAAAAGTGGTTATTGAACATGAGGCACGATCCAATTGACATTTTGAATCATTTTTGGTACAGTCCAAAAAATCTATTTTCGGATGAAAAACGATGACTCCGGACATGTCGAACGTTCCCAAAATGGTCAATAATGATGAAATTTTAACATTTAATCTTTTGACTCTAAATGACTGTTGGATGTGAATTATGACTTTTTCAACTAAAATAAGTGTGTTTAAAGTCATTTCTGTGCCTGAAACGGGTCAAAATTGATGCTTTTGAGTAAGCAAAACTCTGTAAAAATGGCACTTTTGGGCACTGTGAGGGTTTAAAAAGTAGTTATTCAACATGAGGCACGATCCAATTGACATTTTGAATCATTTTTGGTACAGTCCCAAAAATCAATTTTCGTATGAAAAACGATGACTCCGGACATGTCGAACGTTCCCAAAATGGTCTATAATGATGAAATTTTAACATTTAATCTTTTGACTCTAAATGACTGTTGGATGTGAATTATGACTTTTTCAACTAAAATAAGTGTGTTTAAAGTCATTTCTGTGCCTGAAATGGGTCAAAATTGAAGCTTTTGAGTAAGCAAAACTCTGTAAAAATGGCACTTTTGGTCACTGTGAGGGTTTAAAAAGTGGTTATTCAACATGAGGCACGATCCAATTGACATTTTGAATCATTTTTGGTACAGTCCAAAAAATCAATTTTCGGATGAAAAATGATGACTCCGGACATGTCGAACGTTCCCAAAATGGTCTATAATGATGAAATTTTAACATTTATTCTTTTGATTCCAAATGACTGTTGGATGTGCATTATGACTTTTTCAACTAAAATAAGTGTGTTTAAAGTCATTTCTGTGCCTGAAACGGGTCAAAATTGAAGCTTTTGAGTAAGCAAAACTCTGTAAAAATGGCAATTTTGGTCACTGTGAGGGTTTAAAAAGTGGTTATTCAACATGAGGCACGATCCAATTGACATTTTGAATCATTTTTGGTACAGTCCAAAAAATCAATTTTCGGATGAAAAACGATGACTCCGGACATGCCGAACGTTCCCAAAATGGTCTATAATGATGAAATTTTAACATTTAATCTTTTGACTCTAAATGACTGTTGGATGTGAATTATGACTTTTTCAACTAAAATAAGTGTGTTTAAAGTCATTTCTGTGCCTGAAACTGGTCAAAATTGAAGCTTTTGAGTAAGCAAAACTCTGTAAAAATGGCACTTTTGGGCACTGTGAGGGTTTAAAAAGTGGTTATTCAACATGAGGCACGATCCAATTGACATTTTGAATCATTTTTGGTACAGTCCCAAAAATCAATTTTCGGATGAAAAACGATGACTCCGGACATGTCGAACGTTCCCAAAATGGTCTATAATGATGAAATTTTAACATTTAATCTTTTGACTCTAAATGACTGTTGGATGTGCATTATGACTTTTTCAACTAAAATAAGTGTGTTTAAAGTCATTTCTGTGCCTGAAACGGGTCAAAATTGAAGCTTTTGAGTAAGCAAAACTCTGTAAAAATGGCACTTTTGGTCACTGTGAGGGTTTAAAAAGTGGTTATTCAACATGAGGCACGATCCAATTGACATTTTGAATCATTTTTGGTACAGTCCAAAAAATCAATTTTCGGATGAAAAACGATGACTCCGGACATGTCGAACGTTCCCAAAATGGTCTATAATGATGAAATTTTAACATTTAATCTTTTGACTCTAAATGACTGTTGGATGTGAATTATGACTTTTTCAACTAAAATAAGTGTGTTTAAAGTCATTTCTGTGCCTGAAACGGGTCAAAATTGAAGCTTTTGAGTAAGCAAAACTCTGTAAAAATGGCACTTTTGGTCACTGTGAGGGTTTAAAAAGTGGTTATTCAACATGAGGCACGATCCAATTGACATTTTGAATCATTTTTGGTACAGTCCAAAAAATCAATTTTCGGATGAAAAACGATGACTCCGGACATGTCGAACGTTCCCAAAATGGTCTATAATGATGAAATTTTAACATTTAATCTTTTGACTCTAAATGACTGTTGGATGTGAATTATGACTTTTTCAACTAAAATAAGTGTGTTTAAAGTCATTTCTGTGCCTGAAACGGGTCAAAATTGAAGCTTTTGAGTAAGCAAAACTCTGTAAAAATGGCACTTTTGGTCACTGTGAGGGTTTAAAAAGTTGTTATTCAACATGAGGCACGATCCAATTGACATTTTGAATCATTTTTGGTACAGTCCAAAAAAATCAATTTTCGGATGAAAAACGATGACTCCGGACATGTCTAACGTTCCCAAAATGGTCTATAATGATGAAATTTTAACATTTAATCTTTTGACTCTAAATGACTGTTGGGTGTGAAATATGACTTTTTCAACTTAAATAAGTGTGTTTAAAGTCATTTCTGTGCCTGAAACGGGTCAAAATTGAAGCTTTTGAGTAAGCAAAACTCTGTAAAAATGGCAATTTTGGTCACTGTGAGGGTTTAAAAAGTGGTTATTCAACATGAGGCACGATCCAATTGACATTTTGAATCATTTTTGGTACAGTCCAAAAAATCAATTTTCGGATGAAAAACGATGACTCCGGACATGTCGAACGTTCCCAAAATGGTCTATAATGATGAAATTTTAACATTTAATCTTTTGACTCTAAATGACTGTTGGATGTGAATTATGACTTTTTCAACTAAAATAAGTGTGTTTAAAGTCATTTCTGTGCCTGAAACGGGTCAAAATTGAAGCTTTTGAGTAAGCAAAACTCTGTAAAAATGGCACTTTTGGTCACTGTGAGGGTTTAAAAAGTGGTTATTCAACATGAGGCACGATCCAATTGACATTTTGAATCATTTTTGGTACAGTCCCAAAAATCCATTTTCGGATGAAAAACGATGATTCCGGACATGTCGAACGTTCCCAAAATGGTCTATAATGATGAAATTTTAACATTTAATCTTTTGACTCTAAATGACTGTTGGATGTGAAATATGACTTTTTCAACTTAAATAAGTGTGTTTAAAGTCATTTCTGTGCCTGAAACGGGTCAAAATTGAAGCTTTTGAGTAAGCAAAACTCTGTAAAAATGGCACTTTTGGTCACTGTGAGGGTTTAAAAAGTGGTTATTCAACATGAGGCACGATCCAATTGACATTTTGAATCATTTTTGGTACAGTCCCAAAAATCAATTTTCGGATGAAAAACGATGACTCCGGACATGTCGAACGTTCCCAAAATGGTCTATAATGATGAAATTTTAACATTTAATCTTTTGACTCTAAATGACTGTTGGATGTGCATTATGACTTTTTCAACTAAAATAAGTGTGTTTAAAGTCATTTCTGTGCCTGAAACGGGTCAAAATTGAAGCTTTTGAGTAAGCAAAACTCTGTAAAAATGGCAATTTTGGTCACTGTGAAGGTTTAAAAAGTGGTTATTCAACATGAGGCATGATCCAATTGACATTTTGAATCATTTTTGGTACAGTCCAAAAAAATCGATTTTCGGATGAAAAACGATGACTCCGGACATGTCGAACGTTCCCAAAATGGTCTATAATGATGAAATGTTAACATTTAATCTTTTGACTCTAAATGACTGTTGGATGTGAATTATGACTTTTTCAACTAAAATAAGTGTGTTTAAAGTCATTTCCGTGCCTGAAACGGGTCAAAATTGAAGCTTTTGAGTAAGCAAAACTCTGTAAAAATGGCACTTTTGGTCACTGTGAGGGTTTAAAAAGTGGTTATTCAACATGAGGCACGATCCAATTGACATTTTGAATCATTTTTGGTACAGTCCCAAAAATCAATTTTCGGATGAAAAATGATGACTCCGGACATGTCGAACGTTCCCAAAATGGTCTATAATGATGAAATTTTAACATTTAATCTTTTGACTCTAAATGACTGTTGGATGTGAATTATGACTTTTTCAACTAAAATAAGTGTGTTTAAAGTCATTTCTGTGCATGAAACGGGTCAAAATTGAAGCTTTTGAGTAAGCAAAACTCTGTAAAAATGGCACTTTTGGTCACTGTGAGGGTTTAAAAAGTGGTTATTCAACATGAGGCACGATCCAATCGACATTTTGAATCATTTTTGGTACAGTCCCAAAAATCAATTTTCGGATGAAAAACGATGACTCCGGACATGTCGAACGTTCACAAAATGGTCTATAATGATGAAATTTTAACATTTAATCTTTTGACTCTAAATGACTGTTGGATGTGCATTATGACTTTTTCAACTAAAATAAGTGTGTTTAAAGTCATTTCTGTGCCTGAAACGGGTCAAAATTGAAGCTTTTGAGTAAGCAAAACTCTGTAAAAATGGCAATTTTGGTCACTGTGAAGGTTTAAAAAGTGGTTATTCAACATGAGGCATGATCCAATTGACATTTTGAATCATTTTTGGTACAGTCCAAAAAATCGATTTTCGGATGAAAAACGATGACTCCGGACATGTCGAACGTTCCCAAAATGGTCTATAATGATGAAATTTTAACATTTAATCTTTTGACTCTAAATGACTGTTGGATGTGAATTATGACTTTTTCAACTAAAATAAGTGTGTTTAAAGTCATTTCCGTGCCTGAAACGGGTCAAAATTGAAGCTTTTAAGTAAGCAAAACTCTGTAAAAATGGCAATTTTGGTCACTGTGAGGGTTTAAAAAGTGGTTATTGAACATGAGGCACGATCCAATTGACATTTTGAATCATTTTTGGTACAGTCCAAAAAATCAATTTTCGGATGAAAAACGATGACTCCGGACATGTCGAACGTTCCCAAAATGGTCAATAATGATGAAATTTTAACATTTAATCTTTTGACTCTAAATGACTGTTGGATGTGAATTATGACTTTTTCAACTAAAATAAGTGTGTTTAAAGTCATTTCTGTGCCTGAAACGGGTCAAAATTGATGCTTTTGAGTAAGCAAAACTCTGTAAAAATGGCACTTTTGGGCACTGTGAGGGTTTAAAAACTAGTTATTCAACATGAGGCACGATCCAATTGACATTTTGAATCATTTTTGGTACAGTCCCAAAAATCAATTTTCGGATGAAAAACGATGACTCCGGACATGTCGAACGTTCCCAAAATGGTCTATAATGATGAAATTTTAACATTTAATCTTTTGACTCTAAATGACTGTTGGATGTAAATTATGACTTTTTCAACTAAAATAAGTGTGTTTAAAGTCATTTCTGTGCCTGAAACGGGTCAAAATTGAAGCTTTTGAGTAAGCAAAACTCTGTAAAAATGGCACTTTTGGTCACTGTGAGGGTTTAAAAAGTGGTTATTCAACATGAGGCACGATCCAATTGACATTTTGAATCATTTTTGGTACAGTCCCAAAAATCAATTTTCGGATGAAAAATGATGACTCCGGACATGTCGAACATTCCCAAAATGGTCTATAATGATGAAATTTTAACATTTAATCTTTTGACTCTAAATGACTGTTGGATGTGAATTATGACTTTTTCAACTAAAATAAGTGTGTTTAAAGTCATTTCTGTGCATGAAACGGGTCAAAATTGAAGCTTTTGAGTAAGCAAAACTCTGTAAAAATGGCACTTTTGGTCACTGTGAGGGTTTAAAAAGTGGTTATTCAACATGAGGCACGATCCAATCGACATTTTGAATCATTTTTGGTACAGTCCCAAAAATCAATTTTCGGATGAAAAACGATGACTCCGGACATGTCGAACGTTCACAAAATGGTCTATAATGATGAAATTTTAACATTTAATCTTTTGACTCTAAATGACTGTTGGATGTGCATTATGACTTTTTCAACTAAAATAAGTGTGTTTAAAGTCATTTCTGTGCCTGAAACGGGTCAAAATTGAAGCTTTTGAGTAAGCAAAACTCTGTAAAAATGGCAATTTTGGTCACTGTGAAGGTTTAAAAAGTGGTTATTCAACATGAGGCATGATCCAATTGACATTTTGAATCATTTTTGGTACAGTCCAAAAAATCGATTTTCGGATGAAAAACGATGACTCCGGACATGTCGAACGTTCCCAAAATGGTCTATAATGATGAAATTTTAACATTTAATCTTTTGACTCTAAATGACTGTTGGATGTGAATTATGACTTTTTCAACTAAAATAAGTGTGTTTAAAGTCATTTCCGTGCCTGAAACGGGTCAAAATTGAAGCTTTTAAGTAAGCAAAACTCTGTAAAAATGGCAATTTTGGTCACTGTGAGGGTTTAAAAAGTGGTTGTTCAACATGAGGCATGATCCAATTGACATTTTGAATCATTTTTGGTACAGTCCAAAAAATCGATTTTCGGATGAAAAACGATGACTCCGGACATGTCGAACGTTCCCAAAATGGTCTATAATGATGAAATGTTAACATTTAATCTTTTGACTCTAAATGACTGTTGGATGTGAATTATGACTTTTTCAACTAAAATAAGTGTGTTTAAAGTCATTTCCGTGCCTGAAACGGGTCAAAATTGAAGCTTTTAAGTAAGCAAAACTCTGTAAAAATGGCAATTTTGGTCACTGTGAGGGTTTAAAAAGTGGTTATTGAACATGAGGCACGATCCAATTGACATTTTGAATCATTTTTGGTACAGTCCAAAAAATCAATTTTCGGATGAAAAACGATGACTCCGGACATGCCGAACGTTCCCAAAATGGTCTATAATGATGAAATTTTAACATTTAATCTTTTGACTCTAAATGACTGTTGGATGTGAATTATGACTTTTTCAACTAAAATAAGTGTGTTTAAAGTCATTTCCGTGCCTGAAACGGGTCAAAATTGAAGCTTTTGAGTAAGCAAAACTCTGTAAAAATGGCACTTTTGGTCACTGTGAGGGTTTAAAAAGTGGTTATTCAACATGAGGCACGATCCAATTGACATTTTGAATCATTTTTGGTACAGTCCCAAAAATCAATTTTCGGATGAAAAATGATGACTCCGGACATGTCGAACGTTCCCAAAATGGTCTATAATGATGAAATTTTAACATTTAATCTTTTGACTCTAAATGACTGTTGGATGTGAATTATGACTTTTTCAACTAAAATAAGTGTGTTTAAAGTCATTTCTGTGCATGAAACGGGTCAAAATTGAAGCTTTTGAGTAAGCAAAACTCTGTAAAAATGGCACTTTTGGTCACTGTGAGGGTTTAAAAAGTGGTTATTCAACATGAGGCACGATCCAATCGACATTTTGAATCATTTTTGGTACAGTCCCAAAAATCAATTTTCGGATGAAAAACGATGACTCCGGACATGTCGAACGTTCACAAAATGGTCTATAATGATGAAATTTTAACATTTAATCTTTTGACTCTAAATGACTGTTGGATGTGCATTATGACTTTTTCAACTAAAATAAGTGTGTTTAAAGTCATTTCTGTGCCTGAAACGGGTCAAAATTGAAGCTTTTGAGTAAGCAAAACTCTGTAAAAATGGCAATTTTGGTCACTGTGAAGGTTTAAAAAGTGGTTATTCAACATGAGGCATGATCCAATTGACATTTTGAATCATTTTTGGTACAGTCCAAAAAATCGATTTTCGGATGAAAAACGATGACTCCGGACATGTCGAACGTTCCCAAAATGGTCTATAATGATGAAATTTTAACATTTAATCTTTTGACTCTAAATGACTGTTGGATGTGAATTATGACTTTTTCAACTAAAATAAGTGTGTTTAAAGTCATTTCCGTGCCTGAAACGGGTCAAAATTGAAGCTTTTAAGTAAGCAAAACTCTGTAAAAATGGCAATTTTGGTCACTGTGAGGGTTTAAAAAGTGGTTATTGAACATGAGGCACGATCCAATTGACATTTTGAATCATTTTTGGTACAGTCCAAAAAATCAATTTTCGGATGAAAAACGATGACTCCGGACATGTCGAACGTTCCCAAAATGGTCAATAATGATGAAATTTTAACATTTAATCTTTTGACTCTAAATGACTGTTGGATGTGAATTATGACTTTTTCAACTAAAATAAGTGTGTTTAAAGTCATTTCTGTGCCTGAAACGGGTCAAAATTGATGCTTTTGAGTAAGCAAAACTCTGTAAAAATGGCACTTTTGGGCACTGTGAGGGTTTAAAAACTAGTTATTCAACATGAGGCACGATCCAATTGACATTTTGAATCATTTTTGGTACAGTCCCAAAAATCAATTTTCGGATGAAAAACGATGACTCCGGACATGTCGAACGTTCCCAAAATGGTCTATAATGATGAAATTTTAACATTTAATCTTTTGACTCTAAATGACTGTTGGATGTAAATTATGACTTTTTCAACTAAAATAAGTGTGTTTAAAGTCATTTCTGTGCCTGAAACGGGTCAAAATTGAAGCTTTTGAGTAAGCAAAACTCTGTAAAAATGGCACTTTTGGTCACTGTGAGGGTTTAAAAAGTGGTTATTCAACATGAGGCACGATCCAATTGACATTTTGAATCATTTTTGGTACAGTCCCAAAAATCAATTTTCGGATGAAAAATGATGACTCCGGACATGTCGAACATTCCCAAAATGGTCTATAATGATGAAATTTTAACATTTAATCTTTTGACTCTAAATGACTGTTGGATGTGAATTATGACTTTTTCAACTAAAATAAGTGTGTTTAAAGTCATTTCTGTGCATGAAACGGGTCAAAATTGAAGCTTTTGAGTAAGCAAAACTCTGTAAAAATGGCACTTTTGGTCACTGTGAGGGTTTAAAAAGTGGTTATTCAACATGAGGCACGATCCAATCGACATTTTGAATCATTTTTGGTACAGTCCCAAAAATCAATTTTCGGATGAAAAACGATGACTCCGGACATGTCGAACGTTCACAAAATGGTCTATAATGATGAAATTTTAACATTTAATCTTTTGACTCTAAATGACTGTTGGATGTGCATTATGACTTTTTCAACTAAAATAAGTGTGTTTAAAGTCATTTCTGTGCCTGAAACGGGTCAAAATTGAAGCTTTTGAGTAAGCAAAACTCTGTAAAAATGGCAATTTTGGTCACTGTGAAGGTTTAAAAAGTGGTTATTCAACATGAGGCATGATCCAATTGACATTTTGAATCATTTTTGGTACAGTCCAAAAAATCGATTTTCGGATGAAAAACGATGACTCCGGACATGTCGAACGTTCCCAAAATGGTCTATAATGATGAAATTTTAACATTTAATCTTTTGACTCTAAATGACTGTTGGATGTGAATTATGACTTTTTCAACTAAAATAAGTGTGTTTAAAGTCATTTCCGTGCCTGAAACGGGTCAAAATTGAAGCTTTTAAGTAAGCAAAACTCTGTAAAAATGGCAATTTTGGTCACTGTGAGGGTTTAAAAAGTGGTTGTTCAACATGAGGCATGATCCAATTGACATTTTGAATCATTTTTGGTACAGTCCAAAAAATCGATTTTCGGATGAAAAACGATGACTCCGGACATGTCGAACGTTCCCAAAATGGTCTATAATGATGAAATGTTAACATTTAATCTTTTGACTCTAAATGACTGTTGGATGTGAATTATGACTTTTTCAACTAAAATAAGTGTGTTTAAAGTCATTTCCGTGCCTGAAACGGGTCAAAATTGAAGCTTTTAAGTAAGCAAAACTCTGTAAAAATGGCAATTTTGGTCACTGTGAGGGTTTAAAAAGTGGTTATTGAACATGAGGCACGATCCAATTGACATTTTGAATCATTTTTGGTACAGTCCAAAAAATCAATTTTCGGATGAAAAACGATGACTCCGGACATGCCGAACGTTCCCAAAATGGTCTATAATGATGAAATTTTAACATTTAATCTTTTGACTCTAAATGACTGTTGGATGTGAATTATGACTTTTTCAACTAAAATAAGTGTGTTTAAAGTCATTTCTGTGCCTGAAACGGGTCAAAATTGAAGCTTTTGAGTAAGCAAAACTCTGTAAAAATGGCACTTTTGGTCACTGTGAGGGTTTAAAAAGTGGTTATTCAACATGAGGCACGATCCAATTGACATTTTGAATAATTTTTGGTACAGTCCCAAAAATCAATTTTCGGATGAAAAACGATGACTCCGGACATGTCGAACGTTCCCAAAATGGTCTATAATGATGAAATTTTAACATTTAATCTTTTGACTCTAAATGACTGTTGGATGTGCATTATGACTTTTTCAACTAAAATAAGTGTGTTTAAAGTCATTTCTGTGCCTGAAACGGGTCAAAATTGAAGCTTTTGAGTAAGCAAAACTCTGTAAAAATGGCAATTTTGGTCACTGTGAGGGTTTAAAAAGTGGTTATTCAACATGAGGCACGATCCAATTGACATTTTGAGTCATTTTTGGTACAGTCCAAAAAATCAATTTTCGGATGAAAAACGATGACTCCGGACATGTCGAACGTTCCCAAAATGGTCTATAATGATGAAATTTTAACATTTAATCTTTTGACTCTAAATGACTGTTGGATGTGAATTATGACTTTTTCAACTAAAATAAGTGTGTTTAAAGTCATTTCCGTGCCTGAAACGGGTCAAAATTGAAGCTTTTAAGTAAGCAAAACTCTGTAAAAATGGCAATTTTGGTCACTGTGAGGGTTTAAAAAGTGGTTATTCAACATGAGGCATGATCCAATTGACATTTTGAATCATTTTTGGTACAGTCCAAAAAATCGATTTTCGGATGAAAAACGATGACTCCGGACATGTCGAACGTTCCCAAAATGGTCTATAATGATGAAATTTTAACATTTAATCTTTTGACTCTAAATGACTGTTGGATGTGCATTATGACTTTTTCAACTAAAATAAGTGTGTTTAAAGTCATTTCTGTGCCTGAAACGGGTCAAAATTGAAGCTTTTGAGTAAGCAAAACTCTGTAAAAATGGCAATTTTGGTCACTGTGAGGGTTTAAAAAGTGGTTATTCAACATGAGGCACGATCCAATTGACATTTTGAATCATTTTTGGTACAGTCCAAAAAATCAATTTTCGGATGAAAAACGATGACTCCGGACATGTCGAACGTTCCCAAAATGGTCTATAATGATGAAATTTTAACATTTAATCTTTTGACTCTAAATGACTGTTGGATGTGCATTATGACTTTTTCAACTAAAATAAGTGTGTTTAAAGTCATTTCTGTGCCTGAAACGGGTCAAAATTGAAGCTTTTGAGTAAGCAAAACTCTGTAAAAATGGCAATTTTGGTCACTGTGAAGGTTTAAAAAGTGGTTATTCAACATGAGGCATGATCCAATTGACATTTTGAATCATTTTTGGTACAGTCCAAAAAAATCGATTTTCGGATGAAAAACGATGACTCCGGACATGTCGAACGTTCCCAAAATGGTCTATAATGATGAAATGTTAACATTTAATCTTTTGACTCTAAATGACTGTTGGATGTGAATTATGACTTTTTCAACTAAAATAAGTGTGTTTAAAGTCATTTCCGTGCCTGAAACGGGTCAAAATTGAAGCTTTTGAGTAAGCAAAACTCTGTAAAAATGGCACTTTTGGTCACTGTGAGGGTTTAAAAAGTGGTTATTCAACATGAGGCACGATCCAATTGACATTTTGAATCATTTTTGGTACAGTCCCAAAAATCAATTTTCGGATGAAAAATGATGACTCCGGACATGTCGAACGTTCCCAAAATGGTCTATAATGATGAAATTTTAACATTTAATCTTTTGACTCTAAATGACTGTTGGATGTGAATTATGACTTTTTCAACTAAAATAAGTGTGTTTAAAGTCATTTCTGTGCATGAAACGGGTCAAAATTGAAGCTTTTGAGTAAGCAAAACTCTGTAAAAATGGCACTTTTGGTCACTGTGAGGGTTTAAAAAGTGGTTATTCAACATGAGGCACGATCCAATCGACATTTTGAATCATTTTTGGTACAGTCCCAAAAATCAATTTTCGGATGAAAAACGATGACTCCGGACATGTCGAACGTTCACAAAATGGTCTATAATGATGAAATTTTAACATTTAATCTTTTGACTCTAAATGACTGTTGGATGTGCATTATGACTTTTTCAACTAAAATAAGTGTGTTTAAAGTCATTTCTGTGCCTGAAACGGGTCAAAATTGAAGCTTTTGAGTAAGCAAAACTCTGTAAAAATGGCAATTTTGGTCACTGTGAAGGTTTAAAAAGTGGTTATTCAACATGAGGCATGATCCAATTGACATTTTGAATCATTTTTGGTACAGTCCAAAAAATCGATTTTGGGATGAAAAACGATGACTCCGGACATGTCGAACGTTCCCAAAATGGTCTATAATGATGAAATTTTAACATTTAATCTTTTGACTCTAAATGACTGTTGGATGTGAATTATGACTTTTTCAACTAAAATAAGTGTGTTTAAAGTCATTTCCGTGCCTGAAACGGGTCAAAATTGAAGCTTTTAAGTAAGCAAAACTCTGTAAAAATGGCAATTTTGGTCACTGTGAGGGTTTAAAAAGTGGTTATTGAACATGAGGCACGATCCAATTGACATTTTGAATCATTTTTGGTACAGTCCAAAAAATCAATTTTCGGATGAAAAACGATGACTCCGGACATGTCGAACGTTCCCAAAATGGTCAATAATGATGAAATTTTAACATTTAATCTTTTGACTCTAAATGACTGTTGGATGTGAATTATGACTTTTTCAACTAAAATAAGTGTGTTTAAAGTCATTTCTGTGCCTGAAACGGGTCAAAATTGATGCTTTTGAGTAAGCAAAACTCTGTAAAAATGGCACTTTTGGGCACTGTGAGGGTTTAAAAACTAGTTATTCAACATGAGGCACGATCCAATTGACATTTTGAATCATTTTTGGTACAGTCCCAAAAATCAATTTTCGGATGAAAAACGATGACTCCGGACATGTCGAACGTTCCCAAAATGGTCTATAATGATGAAATTTTAACATTTAATCTTTTGACTCTAAATGACTGTTGGATGTGAATTATGACTTTTTCAACTAAAATAAGTGTGTTTAAAGTCATTTCTGTGCCTGAAACGGGTCAAAATTGAAGCTTTTGAGTAAGCAAAACTCTGTAAAAATGGCACTTTTGGTCACTGTGAGGGTTTAAAAAGTGGTTATTCAACATGAGGCACGATCCAATCGACATTTTGAATCATTTTTGGTACAGTCCCAAAAATCAATTTTCGGATGAAAAACGATGACTCCGGACATGTCGATCGTTCACAAAATGGTCTATAATGATGAAATTTTAACATTTAATCTTTTGACTCTAAATGACTGTTGGATGTGCATTATGACTTTTTCAACTAAAATAAGTGTGTTTAAAGTCATTTCTGTGCATGAAACGGGTCAAAATTGAAGCTTTTGAGTAAGCAAAACTCTGTAAAAATGGCACTTTTGGTCACTGTGAGGGTTTAAAAAGTGGTTATTCAACATGAGGCACGATCCAATCGACATTTTGAATCATTTTTGGTACAGTCCCAAAAATCAATTTTCGGATGAAAAACGATGACTCCGGACATGTCGAACGTTCACAAAATGGTCTATAATGATGAAATTTTAACATTTAATCTTTTGACTCTAAATGACTGTTGGATGTGCATTATGACTTTTTCAACTAAAATAAGTGTGTTTAAAGTCATTTCTGTGCCTGAAACGGGTCAAAATTGAAGCTTTTGAGTAAGCAAAACTCTGTAAAAATGGCAATTTTGGTCACTGTGAAGGTTTAAAAAGTGGTTATTCAACATGAGGCATGATCCAATTGACATTTTGAATCATTTTTGGTACAGTCCAAAAAATCGATTTTCGGATGAAAAACGATGACTCCGGACATGTCGAACGTTCCCAAAATGGTCTATAATGATGAAATTTTAACATTTAATCTTTTGACTCTAAATGACTGTTGGATGTGAATTATGACTTTTTCAACTAAAATAAGTGTGTTTAAAGTCATTTCCGTGCCTGAAACGGGTCAAAATTGAAGCTTTTAAGTAAGCAAAACTCTGTAAAAATGGCAATTTTGGTCACTGTGAGGGTTTAAAAAGTGGTTATTGAACATGAGGCACGATCCAATTGACATTTTGAATCATTTTTGGTACAGTCCAAAAAATCAATTTTCGGATGAAAAACGATGACTCCGGACATGTCGAACGTTCCCAAAATGGTCAATAATGATGAAATTTTAACATTTAATCTTTTGACTCTAAATGACTGTTGGATGTGAATTATGACTTTTTCAACTAAAATAAGTGTGTTTAAAGTCATTTCTGTGCCTGAAACGGGTCAAAATTGATGCTTTTGAGTAAGCAAAACTCTGTAAAAATGGCACTTTTGGGCACTGTGAGGGTTTAAAAACTAGTTATTCAACATGAGGCACGATCCAATTGACATTTTGAATCATTTTTGGTACAGTCCCAAAAATCAATTTTCGGATGAAAAACGATGACTCCGGACATGTCGAACGTTCCCAAAATGGTCTATAATGATGAAATTTTAACATTTAATCTTTTGACTCTAAATGACTGTTGGATGTGAATTATGACTTTTTCAACTAAAATAAGTGTGTTTAAAGTCATTTCTGTGCCTGAAACGGGTCAAAATTGAAGCTTTTGAGTAAGCAAAACTCTGTAAAAATGGCACTTTTGGTCACTGTGAGGGTTTAAAAAGTGGTTATTCAACATGAGGCACGATCCAATTGACATTTTGAATCATTTTTGGTACAGTCCAAAAAATCAATTTTCGGATGAAAAACGATGACTCCGGACATGTCGAACGTTCCCAAAATGGTCTATAATGATGAAATTTTAACATTTAATCTTTTGACTCTAAATGACTGTTGGATGTAAATTATGACTTTTTCAACTAAAATAAGTGTGTTTAAAGTCATTTCTGTGCCTGAAACGGGTCAAAATTGAAGCTTTTGAGTAAGCAAAACTCTGTAAAAATGGCACTTTTGGTCACTGTGAGGGTTTAAAAAGTGGTTATTCAACATGAGGCACGATCCAATCGACATTTTGAATCATTTTTGGTACAGTCCCAAAAATCAATTTTCGGATGAAAAACGATGACTCCGGACATGTCGATCGTTCACAAAATGGTCTATAATGATGAAATTTTAACATTTAATCTTTTGACTCTAAATGACTGTTGGATGTGCATTATGACTTTTTCAACTAAAATAAGTGTGTTTAAAGTCATTTCTGTGCCTGAAACGGGTCAAAATTGAAGCTTTTGAGTAAGCAAAACTCTGTAAAAATGGCAATTTTGGTCACTGTGAAGGCTTAAAAAGTGGTTATTCAACATGAGGCATGATCCAATTGACATTTTGAATCATTTTTGGTACAGTCCAAAAAATCGATTTTCGGATGAAAAACGATGACTCCGGACATGTCGAACGTTCCCAAAATGGTCTATAATGATGAAATTTTAACATTTAATATTTTGACTCTAAATGACTGTTGGATGTGAATTATGACTTTTTCAACTAAAATAAGTGTGTTTAAAGTCATTTCCGTGCCTGAAACGGGTCAAAATTGAAGCTTTTAAGTAAGCAAAACTCTGTAAAAATGGCAATTTTGGTCACTGTGAGGGTTTAAAAAGTGGTTATTCAACATGAGGCATGATCCAATTGACATTTTGAATCATTTTTGGTACAGTCCAAAAAATCGATTTTCGGATGAAAAACGATGACTCCGGACATGTCGAACGTTCCCAAAATGGTCTATAATGATGAAATGTTAACATTTAATCTTTTGACTCTAAATGACTGTTGGATGTGAATTATGACTTTTTCAACTAAAATAAGTGTGTTTAAAGTCATTTCTGTGCCTGAAAAGGGTCAAAATTGAAGCTTTTGAGTAAGCAAAACTCTGTAAAAATGGCACTTTTGGTCACTGTGAGGGTTTAAAAAGTGGTTATTCAACATGAGGCACGATCCAATTGACATTTTGAATCATTTTTGGTACAGTCCCAAAAATCAATTTTCGGATGAAAAACGATGACTCCGGACATGTCGAACGTTCCCAAAATGGTCTATAATGATGAAATTTTAACATTTAATCTTTTGACTCTAAATGACTGTTGGATGTGCATTATGACTTTTTCAACTAAAATAAGTGTGTTTAAAGTCATTTCTGTGCCTGAAACAGGTCAAAATTGAAGCTTTTGAGTAAGCAAAACTCTGTAAAAATGGCAATTTTGGTCACTGTGAGGGTTTAAAAAGTGGTTATTCAACATGAGGCACGATCCAATTGACATTTTGAATCATTTTTGGTACAGTCCAAAAAATCAATTTTCGGATGAAAAACGATGACTCCGGACATGTCGAACGTTCCCAAAATGGTCTATAATGATGAAATTTTAACATTTAATCTTTTGACTCTAAATGACTGTTGGATGTGAATTATGACTTTTTCAACTAAAATAAGTGTGTTTAAAGTCATTTCTGTGCCTGAAACGGGTCAAAATTGAAGCTTTTGAGTAAGCAAAACTCTGTAAAAATGGCACTTTTGGTCACTGTGAGGGTTTAAAAAGTGGTTATTCAACATGAGGCACGATCCAATTGACATTTTGAATCATTTTTGGTACAGTCCCAAAAATCCATTTTCGGATGAAAAACGATGATTCCGGACATGTCGAACGTTCCCAAAATGGTCTATAATGATGAAATTTTAACATTTAATCTTTTGACTCTAAATGACTGTTGGATGTGAAATATGACTTTTTCAACTTAAATAAGTGTGTTTAAAGTCATTTCTGTGCCTGAAACGGGTCAAAATTGAAGCTTTTGAGTAAGCAAAACTCTGTAAAAATGGCACTTTTGGTCACTGTGAGGGTTTAAAAAGTGGTTATTCAACATGAGGCACGATCCAATTGACATTTTGAATCATTTTTGGTACAGTCCCAAAAATCAATTTTCGGATGAAAAACGATGACTCCGGACATGTCGAACGTTCCCAAAATGGTCTATAATGATGAAATTTTAACATTTAATCTTTTGACTCTAAATGACTGTTGGATGTGCATTATGACTTTTTCAACTAAAATAAGTGTGTTTAAAGTCATTTCTGTGCCTGAAACGGGTCAAAATTGAAGCTTTTGAGTAAGCAAAACTCTGTAAAAATGGCAATTTTGGTCACTGTGAAGGTTTAAAAAGTGGTTATTCAACATGAGGCATGATCCAATTGACATTTTGAATCATTTTTGGTACAGTCCAAAAAAATCGATTTTCGGATGAAAAACGATGACTCCGGACATGTCGAACGTTCCCAAAATGGTCTATAATGATGAAATGTTAACATTTAATCTTTTGACTCTAAATGACTGTTGGATGTGAATTATGACTTTTTCAACTAAAATAAGTGTGTTTAAAGTCATTTCCGTGCCTGAAACGGGTCAAAATTGAAGCTTTTGAGTAAGCAAAACTCTGTAAAAATGGCACTTTTGGTCACTGTGAGGGTTTAAAAAGTGGTTATTCAACATGAGGCACGATCCAATTGACATTTTGAATCATTTTTGGTACAGTCCCAAAAATCAATTTTCGGATGAAAAATGATGACTCCGGACATGTCGAACGTTCCCAAAATGGTCTATAATGATGAAATTTTAACATTTAATCTTTTGACTCTTAATGACTGTTGGATGTGAATTATGACTTTTTCAACTAAAATAAGTGTGTTTAAAGTCATTTCTGTGCATGAAACGGGTCAAAATTGAAGCTTTTGAGTAAGCAAAACTCTGTAAAAATGGCACTTTTGGTCACTGTGAGGGTTTAAAAAGTGGTTATTCAACATGAGGCACGATCCAATCGACATTTTGAATCATTTTTGGTACAGTCCCAAAAATCAATTTTCGGATGAAAAACGATGACTCCGGACATGTCGAACGTTCACAAAATGGTCTATAATGATGAAATTTTAACATTTAATCTTTTGACTCTAAATGACTGTTGGATGTGCATTATGACTTTTTCAACTAAAATAAGTGTGTTTAAAGTCATTTCTGTGCCTGAAACGGGTCAAAATTGAAGCTTTTGAGTAAGCAAAACTCTGTAAAAATGGCAATTTTGGTCACTGTGAAGGTTTAAAAAGTGGTTATTCAACATGAGGCATGATCCAATTGACATTTTGAATCATTTTTGGTACAGTCCAAAAAATCGATTTTCGGATGAAAAACGATGACTCCGGACATGTCGAACGTTCCCAAAATGGTCTATAATGATGAAATTTTAACATTTAATCTTTTGACTCTAAATGACTGTTGGATGTGAATTATGACTTTTTCAACTAAAATAAGTGTGTTTAAAGTCATTTCCGTGCCTGAAACGGGTCAAAATTGAAGCTTTTAAGTAAGCAAAACTCTGTAAAAATGGCAATTTTGGTCACTGTGAGGGTTTAAAAAGTGGTTATTGAACATGAGGCACGATCCAATTGACATTTTGAATCATTTTTGGTACAGTCCAAAAAATCTATTTTCGGATGAAAAACGATGACTCCGGACATGTCGAAAGTTCCCAAAATGGTCAATAATGATGAAATTTTAACATTTAATCTTTTGACTCTAAATGACTGTTGGATGTGAATTATGACTTTTTCAACTAAAATAAGTGTGTTTAAAGTCATTTCTGTGCCTGAAACGGGTCAAAATTGATGCTTTTGAGTAAGCAAAACTCTGTAAAAATGGCACTTTTGGGCACTGTGAGGGTTTAAAAAGTAGTTATTCAACATGAGGCACGATCCAATTGACATTTTGAATCATTTTTGGTACAGTCCCAAAAATCAATTTTCGTATGAAAAACGATGACTCCGGACATGTCGAACGTTCCCAAAATGGTCTATAATGATGAAATTTTAACATTTAATCTTTTGACTCTAAATGACTGTTGGATGTGAATTATGACTTTTTCAACTAAAATAAGTGTGTTTAAAGTCATTTCTGTGCCTGAAATGGGTCAAAATTGAAGCTTTTGAGTAAGCAAAACTCTGTAAAAATGGCACTTTTGGTCACTGTGAGGGTTTAAAAAGTGGTTATTCAACATGAGGCACGATCCAATTGACATTTTGAATCATTTTTGGTACAGTCCAAAAAATCAATTTTCGGATGAAAAATGATGACTCCGGACATGTCGAACGTTCCCAAAATGGTCTATAATGATGAAATTTTAACATTTAATCTTTTGACTCTAAATTACTGTTGGATGTGAATTATGACTTTTTCAACTAAAATAAGTGTGTTTAAAGTCATTTCTGTGCCTGAAACGGGTCAAAATTGAAGCTTTTGAGTAAGCAAAACTCTGTAAAAATGGCACTTTTGGTCACTGTGAGGGTTTAAAAAGTGGTTATTCAACATGAGGCACGATCCAATTGACATTTTGAATCATTTTTGGTACAGTCCCAAAAATCAATTTTCGGATGAAAAACGATGACTCCGGACATGTCGAACGTTCCCAAAATGGTCTATAATGATGAAATTTTAACATTTATTCTTTTGATTCCAAATGACTGTTGGATGTGCATTATGACTTTTTCAACTAAAATAAGTGTGTTTAAAGTCATTTCTGTGCCTGAAACGGGTCAAAATTGAAGCTTTTGAGTAAGCAAAACTCTGTAAAAATGGCAATTTTGGTCACTGTGAGGGTTTAAAAAGTGGTTATTCAACATGAGGCACGATCCAATTGACATTTTGAATCATTTTTGGTACAGTCCAAAAAATCAATTTTCGGATGAAAAACGATGACTCCGGACATGCCGAACGTTCCCAAAATGGTCTATAATGATGAAATTTTAACATTTAATCTTTTGACTCTAAATGACTGTTGGATGTGAATTATGACTTTTTCAACTAAAATAAGTGTGTTTAAAGTCATTTCTGTGCCTGAAACTGGTCAAAATTGAAGCTTTTGAGTAAGCAAAACTCTGTAAAAATGGCACTTTTGGGCACTGTGAGGGTTTAAAAAGTGGTTATTCAACATGAGGCACGATCCAATTGACATTTTGAATCATTTTTGGTACAGTCCCAAAAATCAATTTTCGGATGAAAAACGATGACTCCGGACATGTCGAACGTTCCCAAAATGGTCTATAATGATGAAATTTTAACATTTAATCTTTTGACTCTAAATGACTGTTGGATGTGCATTATGACTTTTTCAACCAAAATAAGTGTGTTTAAAGTCATTTCTGTGCCTGAAACGGGTCAAAATTGAAGCTTTTGAGTAAGCAAAACTCTGTAAAAATGGCACTTTTGGTCACTGTGAGGGTTTAAAAAGTGGTTATTCAACATGAGGCACGATCCAATTGACATTTTGAATCATTTTTGGTACAGTCCAAAAAATCAATTTTCGGATGAAAAACGATGACTCCGGACATGTCGAACGTTCCCAAAATGGTCTATAATGATGAAATTTTAACATTTAATCTTTTGACTCTAAATGACTGTTGGATGTGAATTATGACTTTTTCAACTAAAATAAGTGTGTTTAAAGTCATTTCTGTGCCTGAAACGGGTCAAAATAAGCTTTTGAGTAAGCAAAACTCTGTAAAAATGGCACTTTTGGTCACTGTGAGGGTTTAAAAAGTGGTTATTCAACATGAGGCACGATCCAATTGACATTTTGAATCATTTTTGGTACAGTCCAAAAAATCAATTTTCGGATGAAAAACGATGACTCCGGACATGCCGAACGTTCCCAAAATGGTCTATAACCTCTTCGCCACTAATGACAAGGGTAACTCGTCATGGACTTTCCATTGATTTCAATGGAAATTACATTGAAGCTGTAAAATAGCCTTAGCAGTAAAGGGGTTAATGATGAAATTTTAACATTTAATCTTTTGACTCTAAATGACTGTTGGATGTGAATTATGACTTTTTCAACTAAAATAAGTGTGTTTAAAGTCATTTCTGTGCCTGAAACGGGTCAAAATTGAAGCTTTTGAGTAAGCAAAACTCTGTAAAAATGGCACTTTTGGTCACTGTGAGGGTTTAAAAAGTTGTTATTCAACATGAGGCACGATCCAATTGACATTTTGAATCATTTTTGGTACAGTCCAAAAAAATCAATTTTCGGATGAAAAACGATGACTCCGGACATGTCTAACGTTCCCAAAATGGTCTATAATGATGAAATTTTAACATTTAATCTTTTGACTCTAAATGACTGTTGGGTGTGAAATATGACTTTTTCAACTTAAATAAGTGTGTTTAAAGTCATTTCTGTGCCTGAAACGGGTCAAAATTGAAGCTTTTGAGTAAGCAAAACTCTGTAAAAATGGCACTTTTGGTCACTGTGAGGGTTTAAAAAGTGGTTATTCAACATGAGGCACGATCCAATTGACATTTTGAATCATTTTTGGTACAGTCCCAAAAATCAATTTTCGGATGAAAAACGATGACTCCGGACATGTCGAACGTTCCCAAAATGGTCTATAATGATGAAATTTTAACATTTAATCTTTTGACTCTAAATGACTGTTGGATGTGAATTATGACTTTTTCAACTAAAATAAGTGTGTTTAAAGTCATTTCTGTGCCTGAAAAGGGTCAAAATTGAAGCTTTTGAGTAAGCAAAACTCTGTAAAAATGGCACTTTTGGTCACTGTGAGGGTTTAAAAAGTGGTTAATCAACATGAGGCACGATCCAATTGACATTTTGAATAATTTTTGGTACAGTCCCAAAAATCAATTTTCGGATGAAAAACGATGACTCCGGACATGTCGAACGTTCCCAAAATGGTCTATAATGATGAAATTTTAACATTTAATCTTTTGACTCTAAATGACTGTTGGATGTGCATTATGACTTTTTCAACTAAAATAAGTGTGTTTAAAGTCATTTCTGTGCCTGAAACGGGTCAAAATTGAAGCTTTTGAGTAAGCAAAACTCTGTAAAAATGGCAATTTTGGTCACTGTGAGGGTTTAAAAAGTGGTTATTCAACATGAGGCACGATCCAATTGACATTTTGAATCATTTTTGGTACAGTCCAAAAAATCAATTTTCGGATGAAAAACGATGACTCCGGACATGTCGAACGTTCCCAAAATGGTCTATAATGATGAAATTTTAACATTTAATCTTTTGACTCTAAATGACTGTTGGATGTGAATTATGACTTTTTCAACTAAAATAAGTGTGTTTAAAGTCATTTCTGTGCCTGAAACGGGTCAAAATTGAAGCTTTTGAGTAAGCAAAACTCTGTAAAAATGGCACTTTTGGTCACTGTGAGGGTTTAAAAAGTGGTTATTCAACATGAGGCACGATCCAATTGACATTTTGAATCATTTTTGGTACAGTCCCAAAAATCCATTTTCGGATGAAAAACGATGATTCCGGACATGTCGAACGTTCCCAAAATGGTCTATAATGATGAAATTTTAACATTTAATCTTTTGACTCTAAATGACTGTTGGATGTGAAATATGACTTTTTCAACTTAAATAAGTGTGTTTAAAGTCATTTCTGTGCCTGAAACGGGTCAAAATTGAAGCTTTTGAGTAAGCAAAACTCTGTAAAAATGGCACTTTTGGTCACTGTGAGGGTTTAAAAAGTGGTTATTCAACATGAGGCACGATCCAATTGACATTTTGAATCATTTTTGGTACAGTCCAAAAAATCAATTTTCGGATGAACAACGATGACTCCGGACATGTCGAACGTTCCCAAAATGGTCTATAATGATGAAATTTTAACATTTAATCTTTTGACTCTAAATGACTGTTGGATGTGAATTATGACTTTTTCAACTAAAATAAGTGTGTTTAAAGTCATTTCTGTGCCTGAAACGGGTCAAAATTGAAGCTTTTGAGTAAGCAAAACTCTGTAAAAATGGCACTTTTGGTCACTGTGAGGGTTTAAAAAGTGGTTATTCAACATGAGGCACGATCCAATTGACATTTTGAATCATTTTTGGTACAGTCCAAAAAATCAATTTTCGGATGAAAAACGATGACTCCGGACATGTCGAACGTTCCCAAAATGGTCTATAATGATGAAATTTTAACATTTAATCTTTTGACTCTAAATGACTGTTGGATGTAAATTATGACTTTTTCAACTAAAATAAGTGTGTTTAAAGTCATTTCTGTGCCTGAAACGGGTCAAAATTGAAGCTTTTGAGTAAGCAAAACTCTGTAAAAATGGCACTTTTGGTCACTGTGAGGGTTTAAAAAGTGGTTATTCAACATGAGGCACGATCCAATCGACATTTTGAATCATTTTTGGTACAGTCCAAAAAATCAATTTTCGGATGAAAAACGATGACTCCGGACATGTCGAACGTTCCCAAAATGGTCAATAATGATGAAATTTTAACATTTAATCTTTTGACTCTAAATGACTGTTGGATGTGAATTATGACTTTTTCAACTAAAATAAGTGTGTTTAAAGTCATTTCTGTGCCTGAAACGGGTCAAAATTGATGCTTTTGAGTAAGCAAAACTCTGTAAAAATGGCACTTTTGGGCACTGTGAGGGTTTAAAAACTAGTTATTCAACATGAGGCACGATCCAATTGACATTTTGAATCATTTTTGGTACAGTCCCAAAAATCAATTTTCGGATGAAAAACGATGACTCCGGACATGTCGAACGTTCCCAAAATGGTCTATAATGATGAAATTTTAACATTTAATCTTTTGACTCTAAATGACTGTTGGATGTGAATTATGACTTTTTCAACTAAAATAAGTGTGTTTAAAGTCATTTCTGTGCCTGAAACGGGTCAAAATTGAAGCTTTTGAGTAAGCAAAACTCTGTAAAAATGGCACTTTTGGTCACTGTGAGGGTTTAAAAAGTGGTTATTCAACATGAGGCACGATCCAATTGACATTTTGAATCATTTTTGGTACAGTCCAAAAAATCAATTTTCGGATGAAAAACGATGACTCCGGACATGTCGAACGTTCCCAAAATGGTCTATAATGATGAAATTTTAACATTTAATCTTTTGACTCTAAATGACTGTTGGATGTAAATTATGACTTTTTCAACTAAAATAAGTGTGTTTAAAGTCATTTCTGTGCCTGAAACGGGTCAAAATTGAAGCTTTTGAGTAAGCAAAACTCTGTAAAAATGGCACTTTTGGTCACTGTGAGGGTTTAAAAAGTGGTTATTCAACATGAGGCACGATCCAATCGACATTTTGAATCATTTTTGGTACAGTCCCAAAAATCAATTTTCGGATGAAAAACGATGACTCCGGACATGTCGATCGTTCACAAAATGGTCTATAATGATGAAATTTTAACATTTAATCTTTTGACTCTAAATGACTGTTGGATGTGCATTATGACTTTTTCAACTAAAATAAGTGTGTTTAAAGTCATTTCTGTGCCTGAAACGGGTCAAAATTGAAGCTTTTGAGTAAGCAAAACTCTGTAAAAATGGCAATTTTGGTCACTGTGAAGGCTTAAAAAGTGGTTATTCAACATGAGGCATGATCCAATTGACATTTTGAATCATTTTTGGTACAGTCCAAAAAATCGATTTTCGGATGAAAAACGATGACTCCGGACATGTCGAACGTTCCCAAAATGGTCTATAATGATGAAATTTTAACATTTAATATTTTGACTCTAAATGACTGTTGGATGTGAATTATGACTTTTTCAACTAAAATAAGTGTGTTTAAAGTCATTTCCGTGCCTGAAACGGGTCAAAATTGAAGCTTTTAAGTAAGCAAAACTCTGTAAAAATGGCAATTTTGGTCACTGTGAGGGTTTAAAAAGTGGTTATTCAACATGAGGCATGATCCAATTGACATTTTGAATCATTTTTGGTACAGTCCAAAAAATCGATTTTCGGATGAAAAACGATGACTCCGGACATGTCGAACGTTCCCAAAATGGTCTATAATGATGAAATGTTAACATTTAATCTTTTGACTCTAAATGACTGTTGGATGTGAATTATGACTTTTTCAACTAAAATAAGTGTGTTTAAAGTCATTTCTGTGCCTGAAAAGGGTCAAAATTGAAGCTTTTGAGTAAGCAAAACTCTGTAAAAATGGCACTTTTGGTCACTGTGAGGGTTTAAAAAGTGGTTATTCAACATGAGGCACGATCCAATTGACATTTTGAATCATTTTTGGTACAGTCCCAAAAATCAATTTTCGGATGAAAAACGATGACTCCGGACATGTCGAACGTTCCCAAAATGGTCTATAATGATGAAATTTTAACATTTAATCTTTTGACTCTAAATGACTGTTGGATGTGCATTATGACTTTTTCAACTAAAATAAGTGTGTTTAAAGTCATTTCTGTGCCTGAAACAGGTCAAAATTGAAGCTTTTGAGTAAGCAAAACTCTGTAAAAATGGCAATTTTGGTCACTGTGAGGGTTTAAAAAGTGGTTATTCAACATGAGGCACGATCCAATTGACATTTTGAATCATTTTTGGTACAGTCCAAAAAATCAATTTTCGGATGAAAAACGATGACTCCGGACATGTCGAACGTTCCCAAAATGGTCTATAATGATGAAATTTTAACATTTAATCTTTTGACTCTAAATGACTGTTGGATGTGAATTATGACTTTTTCAACTAAAATAAGTGTGTTTAAAGTCATTTCTGTGCCTGAAACGGGTCAAAATTGAAGCTTTTGAGTAAGCAAAACTCTGTAAAAATGGCACTTTTGGTCACTGTGAGGGTTTAAAAAGTGGTTATTCAACATGAGGCACGATCCAATTGACATTTTGAATCATTTTTGGTACAGTCCCAAAAATCCATTTTCGGATGAAAAACGATGATTCCGGACATGTCGAACGTTCCCAAAATGGTCTATAATGATGAAATTTTAACATTTAATCTTTTGACTCTAAATGACTGTTGGATGTGAAATATGACTTTTTCAACTTAAATAAGTGTGTTTAAAGTCATTTCTGTGCCTGAAACGGGTCAAAATTGAAGCTTTTGAGTAAGCAAAACTCTGTAAAAATGGCACTTTTGGTCACTGTGAGGGTTTAAAAAGTGGTTATTCAACATGAGGCACGATCCAATTGACATTTTGAATCATTTTTGGTACAGTCCCAAAAATCAATTTTCGGATGAAAAACGATGACTCCGGACATGTCGAACGTTCCCAAAATGGTCTATAATGATGAAATTTTAACATTTAATCTTTTGACTCTAAATGACTGTTGGATGTGCATTATGACTTTTTCAACTAAAATAAGTGTGTTTAAAGTCATTTCTGTGCCTGAAACGGGTCAAAATTGAAGCTTTTGAGTAAGCAAAACTCTGTAAAAATGGCAATTTTGGTCACTGTGAAGGTTTAAAAAGTGGTTATTCAACATGAGGCATGATCCAATTGACATTTTGAATCATTTTTGGTACAGTCCAAAAAAATCGATTTTCGGATGAAAAACGATGACTCCGGACATGTCGAACGTTCCCAAAATGGTCTATAATGATGAAATGTTAACATTTAATCTTTTGACTCTAAATGACTGTTGGATGTGAATTATGACTTTTTCAACTAAAATAAGTGTGTTTAAAGTCATTTCCGTGCCTGAAACGGGTCAAAATTGAAGCTTTTGAGTAAGCAAAACTCTGTAAAAATGGCACTTTTGGTCACTGTGAGGGTTTAAAAAGTGGTTATTCAACATGAGGCACGATCCAATTGACATTTTGAATCATTTTTGGTACAGTCCCAAAAATCAATTTTCGGATGAAAAATGATGACTCCGGACATGTCGAACGTTCCCAAAATGGTCTATAATGATGAAATTTTAACATTTAATCTTTTGACTCTTAATGACTGTTGGATGTGAATTATGACTTTTTCAACTAAAATAAGTGTGTTTAAAGTCATTTCTGTGCATAAAACGGGTCAAAATTGAAGCTTTTGAGTAAGCAAAACTCTGTAAAAATGGCACTTTTGGTCACTGTGAGGGTTTAAAAAGTGGTTATTCAACATGAGGCACGATCCAATCGACATTTTGAATCATTTTTGGTACAGTCCCAAAAATCAATTTTCGGATGAAAAACGATGACTCCGGACATGTCGAACGTTCACAAAATGGTCTATAATGATGAAATTTTAACATTTAATCTTTTGACTCTAAATGACTGTTGGATGTGCATTATGACTTTTTCAACTAAAATAAGTGTGTTTAAAGTCATTTCTGTGCCTGAAACGGGTCAAAATTGAAGCTTTTGAGTAAGCAAAACTCTGTAAAAATGGCAATTTTGGTCACTGTGAAGGTTTAAAAAGTGGTTATTCAACATGAGGCATGATCCAATTGACATTTTGAATCATTTTTGGTACAGTCCAAAAAATCGATTTTCGGATGAAAAACGATGACTCCGGACATGTCGAACGTTCCCAAAATGGTCTATAATGATGAAATTTTAACATTTAATCTTTTGACTCTAAATGACTGTTGGATGTGAATTATGACTTTTTCAACTAAAATAAGTGTGTTTAAAGTCATTTCCGTGCCTGAAACGGGTCAAAATTGAAGCTTTTAAGTAAGCAAAACTCTGTAAAAATGGCAATTTTGGTCACTGTGAGGGTTTAAAAAGTGGTTATTGAACATGAGGCACGATCCAATTGACATTTTGAATCATTTTTGGTACAGTCCAAAAAATCTATTTTCGGATGAAAAACGATGACTCCGGACATGTCGAACGTTCCCAAAATGGTCAATAATGATGAAATTTTAACATTTAATCTTTTGACTCTAAATGACTGTTGGATGTGAATTATGACTTTTTCAACTAAAATAAGTGTGTTTAAAGTCATTTCTGTGCCTGAAACGGGTCAAAATTGATGCTTTTGAGTAAGCAAAACTCTGTAAAAATGGCACTTTTGGGCACTGTGAGGGTTTAAAAAGTAGTTATTCAACATGAGGCACGATCCAATTGACATTTTGAATCATTTTTGGTACAGTCCCAAAAATCAATTTTCGTATGAAAAACGATGACTCCGGACATGTCGAACGTTCCCAAAATGGTCTATAATGATGAAATTTTAACATTTAATCTTTTGACTCTAAATGACTGTTGGATGTGAATTATGACTTTTTCAACTAAAATAAGTGTGTTTAAAGTCATTTCTGTGCCTGAAATGGGTCAAAATTGAAGCTTTTGAGTAAGCAAAACTCTGTAAAAATGGCACTTTTGGTCACTGTGAGGGTTTAAAAAGTGGTTATTCAACATGAGGCACGATCCAATTGACATTTTGAATCATTTTTGGTACAGTCCAAAAAATCAATTTTCGGATGAAAAATGATGACTCCGGACATGTCGAACGTTCCCAAAATGGTCTATAATGATGAAATTTTAACATTTATTCTTTTGATTCCAAATGACTGTTGGATGTGCATTATGACTTTTTCAACTAAAATAAGTGTGTTTAAAGTCATTTCTGTGCCTGAAACGGGTCAAAATTGAAGCTTTTGAGTAAGCAAAACTCTGTAAAAATGGCAATTTTGGTCACTGTGAGGGTTTAAAAAGTGGTTATTCAACATGAGGCACGATCCAATTGACATTTTGAATCATTTTTGGTACAGTCCAAAAAATCAATTTTCGGATGAAAAACGATGACTCCGGACATGCCGAACGTTCCCAAAATGGTCTATAATGATGAAATTTTAACATTTAATCTTTTGACTCTAAATGACTGTTGGATGTGAATTATGACTTTTTCAACTAAAATAAGTGTGTTTAAAGTCATTTCTGTGCCTGAAACTGGTCAAAATTGAAGCTTTTGAGTAAGCAAAACTCTGTAAAAATGGCACTTTTGGGCACTGTGAGGGTTTAAAAAGTGGTTATTCAACATGAGGCACGATCCAATTGACATTTTGAATCATTTTTGGTACAGTCCCAAAAATCAATTTTCGGATGAAAAACGATGACTCCGGACATGTCGAACGTTCCCAAAATGGTCTATAATGATGAAATTTTAACATTTAATCTTTTGACTCTAAATGACTGTTGGATGTGCATTATGACTTTTTCAACTAAAATAAGTGTGTTTAAAGTCATTTCTGTGCCTGAAACGGGTCAAAATTGAAGCTTTTGAGTAAGCAAAACTCTGTAAAAATGGCACTTTTGGTCACTGTGAGGGTTTAAAAAGTGGTTATTCAACATGAGGCACGATCCAATTGACATTTTGAATCATTTTTGGTACAGTCCAAAAAATCAATTTTCGGATGAAAAACGATGACTCCGGACATGTCGAACGTTCCCAAAATGGTCTATAATGATGAAATTTTAACATTTAATCTTTTGACTCTAAATGACTGTTGGATGTGAATTATGACTTTTTCAACTAAAATAAGTGTGTTTAAAGTCATTTCTGTGCCTGAAACGGGTCAAAATTGAAGCTTTTGAGTAAGCAAAACTCTGTAAAAATGGCACTTTTGGTCACTGTGAGGGTTTAAAAAGTGGTTATTCAACATGAGGCACGATCCAATTGACATTTTGAATCATTTTTGGTACAGTCCAAAAAATCAATTTTCGGATGAAAAACGATGACTCCGGACATGTCGAACGTTCCCAAAATGGTCTATAATGATGAAATTTTAACATTTAATCTTTTGACTCTAAATGACTGTTGGATGTGAATTATGACTTTTTCAACTAAAATAAGTGTGTTTAAAGTCATTTCTGTGCCTGAAACGGGTCAAAATTGAAGCTTTTGAGTAAGCAAAACTCTGTAAAAATGGCACTTTTGGTCACTGTGAGGGTTTAAAAAGTTGTTATTCAACATGAGGCACGATCCAATTGACATTTTGAATCATTTTTGGTACAGTCCAAAAAAATCAATTTTCGGATGAAAAACGATGACTCCGGACATGTCTAACGTTCCCAAAATGGTCTATAATGATGAAATTTTAACATTTAATCTTTTGACTCTAAATGACTGTTGGGTGTGAAATATGACTTTTTCAACTTAAATAAGTGTGTTTAAAGTCATTTCTGTGCCTGAAACGGGTCAAAATTGAAGCTTTTGAGTAAGCAAAACTCTGTAAAAATGGCACTTTTGGTCACTGTGAGGGTTTAAAAAGTGGTTATTCAACATGAGGCACGATCCAATTGACATTTTGAATCATTTTTGGTACAGTCCCAAAAATCAATTTTCGGATGAAAAACGATGACTCCGGACATGTCGAACGTTCCCAAAATGGTCTATAATGATGAAATTTTAACATTTAATCTTTTGACTCTAAATGACTGTTGGATGTGAATTATGACTTTTTCAACTAAAATAAGTGTGTTTAAAGTCATTTCTGTGCCTGAAAAGGGTCAAAATTGAAGCTTTTGAGTAAGCAAAACTCTGTAAAAATGGCACTTTTGGTCACTGTGAGGGTTTAAAAAGTGGTTATTCAACATGAGGCACGATCCAATTGACATTTTGAATAATTTTTGGTACAGTCCTAAAAATCAATTTTCGGATGAAAAACGATGACTCCGGACATGTCGAACGTTCCCAAAATGGTCTATAATGATGAAATTTTAACATTTAATCTTTTGACTCTAAATGACTGTTGGATGTGCATTATGACTTTTTCAACTAAAATAAGTGTGTTTAAAGTCATTTCTGTGCCTGAAACGGGTCAAAATTGAAGCTTTTGAGTAAGCAAAACTCTGTAAAAATGGCAATTTTGGTCACTGTGAGGGTTTAAAAAGTGGTTATTCAACATGAGGCACGATCCAATTGACATTTTGAATCATTTTTGGTACAGTCCAAAAAATCAATTTTCGGATGAAAAACGATGACTCCGGACATGTCGAACGTTCCCAAAATGGTCTATAATGATGAAATTTTAACATTTAATCTTTTGACTCTAAATGACTGTTGGATGTGAATTATGACTTTTTCAACTAAAATAAGTGTGTTTAAAGTCATTTCTGTGCCTGAAACGGGTCAAAATTGAAGCTTTTGAGTAAGCAAAACTCTGTAAAAATGGCACTTTTGGTCACTGTGAGGGTTTAAAAAGTGGTTATTCAACATGAGGCACGATCCAATTGACATTTTGAATCATTTTTGGTACAGTCCCAAAAATCCATTTTCGGATGAAAAACGATGATTCCGGACATGTCGAACGTTCCCAAAATGGTCTATAATGATGAAATTTTAACATTTAATCTTTTGACTCTAAATGACTGTTGGATGTGAAATATGACTTTTTCAACTTAAATAAGTGTGTTTAAAGTCATTTCTGTGCCTGAAACGGGTCAAAATTGAAGCTTTTGAGTAAGCAAAACTCTGTAAAAATGGCACTTTTGGTCACTGTGAGGGTTTAAAAAGTGGTTATTCAACATGAGGCACGATCCAATTGACATTTTGAATCATTTTTGGTACAGTCCAAAAAATCAATTTTCGGATGAACAACGATGACTCCGGACATGTCGAACGTTCCCAAAATGGTCTATAATGATGAAATTTTAACATTTAATCTTTTGACTCTAAATGACTGTTGGATGTGAATTATGACTTTTTCAACTAAAATAAGTGTGTTTAAAGTCATTTCTGTGCCTGAAACGGGTCAAAATTGAAGCTTTTGAGTAAGCAAAACTCTGTAAAAATGGCACTTTTGGTCACTGTGAGGGTTTAAAAAGTGGTTATTCAACATGAGGCACGATCCAATTGACATTTTGAATCATTTTTGGTACAGTCCAAAAAATCAATTTTCGGATGAAAAACGATGACTCCGGACATGCCGAACGTTCCCAAAATGGTCTATAACCTCTTCGCCACTAATGACAAGGGTAACTCGTCATGGACTTTCCATTGATTTCAATGGAAATTACATTGAAGCTGTAAAATAGCCTTAGCAGTAAAGGGGTTAATGATGAAATTTTAACATTTAATCTTTTGACTCTAAATGACTGTTGGATGTGAATTATGACTTTTTCAACTAAAATAAGTGTGTTTAAAGTCATTTCTGTGCCTGAAACGGGTCAAAATTGAAGCTTTTGAGTAAGCAAAACTCTGTAAAAATGGCACTTTTGGTCACTGTGAGGGTTTAAAAAGTTGTTATTCAACATGAGGCACGATCCAATTGACATTTTGAATCATTTTTGGTACAGTCCAAAAAAATCAATTTTCGGATGAAAAACGATGACTCCGGACATGTCTAACGTTCCCAAAATGGTCTATAATGATGAAATTTTAACATTTAATCTTTTGACTCTAAATGACTGTTGGGTGTGAAATATGACTTTTTCAACTTAAATAAGTGTGTTTAAAGTCATTTCTGTGCCTGAAACGGGTCAAAATTGAAGCTTTTGAGTAAGCAAAACTCTGTAAAAATGGCACTTTTGGTCACTGTGAGGGTTTAAAAAGTGGTTATTCAACATGAGGCACGATCCAATTGACATTTTGAATCATTTTTGGTACAGTCCCAAAAATCAATTTTCGGATGAAAAACGATGACTCCGGACATGTCGAACGTTCCCAAAATGGTCTATAATGATGAAATTTTAACATTTAATCTTTTGACTCTAAATGACTGTTGGATGTGAATTATGACTTTTTCAACTAAAATAAGTGTGTTTAAAGTCATTTCTGTGCCTGAAAAGGGTCAAAATTGAAGCTTTTGAGTAAGCAAAACTCTGTAAAAATGGCACTTTTGGTCACTGTGAGGGTTTAAAAAGTGGTTATTCAACATGAGGCACGATCCAATTGACATTTTGAATAATTTTTGGTACAGTCCCAAAAATCAATTTTCGGATGAAAAACGATGACTCCGGACATGTCGAACGTTCCCAAAATGGTCTATAATGATGAAATTTTAACATTTAATCTTTTGACTCTAAATGACTGTTGGATGTGCATTATGACTTTTTCAACTAAAATAAGTGTGTTTAAAGTCATTTCTGTGCCTGAAACGGGTCAAAATTGAAGCTTTTGAGTAAGCAAAACTCTGTAAAAATGGCAATTTTGGTCACTGTGAGGGTTTAAAAAGTGGTTATTCAACATGAGGCACGATCCAATTGACATTTTGAATCATTTTTGGTACAGTCCAAAAAATCAATTTTCGGATGAAAAACGATGACTCCGGACATGTCGAACGTTCCCAAAATGGTCTATAATGATGAAATTTTAACATTTAATCTTTTGACTCTAAATGACTGTTGGATGTGAATTATGACTTTTTCAACTAAAATAAGTGTGTTTAAAGTCATTTCTGTGCCTGAAACGGGTCAAAATTGAAGCTTTTGAGTAAGCAAAACTCTGTAAAAATGGCACTTTTGGTCACTGTGAGGGTTTAAAAAGTGGTTATTCAACATGAGGCACGATCCAATTGACATTTTGAATCATTTTTGGTACAGTCCCAAAAATCCATTTTCGGATGAAAAACGATGACTCCGGACATGTCGAACGTTCCCAAAATGGTCTATAATGATGAAATTTTAACATTTAATCTTTTGACTCTAAATGACTGTTGGATGTGCATTATGACTTTTTCAACTAAAATAAGTGTGTTTAAAGTCATTTCTGTGCCTGAAACGGGTCAAAATTGAAGCTTTTGAGTAAGCAAAACTCTGTAAAAATGGCAATTTTGGTCACTGTGAAGGTTTAAAAAGTGGTTATTCAACATGAGGCATGATCCAATTGACATTTTGAATCATTTTTGGTACAGTCCAAAAAAATCGATTTTCGGATGAAAAACGATGACTCCGGACATGTCGAACGTTCCCAAAATGGTCTATAATGATGAAATGTTAACATTTAATCTTTTGACTCTAAATGACTGTTGGATGTGAATTATGACTTTTTCAACTAAAATAAGTGTGTTTAAAGTCATTTCCGTGCCTGAAACGGGTCAAAATTGAAGCTTTTGAGTAAGCAAAACTCTGTAAAAATGGCACTTTTGGTCACTGTGAGGGTTTAAAAAGTGGTTATTCAACATGAGGCACGATCCAATTGACATTTTGAATCATTTTTGGTACAGTCCCAAAAATCAATTTTCGGATGAAAAATGATGACTCCGGACATGTCGAACGTTCCCAAAATGGTCTATAATGATGAAATTTTAACATTTAATCTTTTGACTCTAAATGACTGTTGGATGTGAATTATGACTTTTTCAACTAAAATAAGTGTGTTTAAAGTCATTTCTGTGCATGAAACGGGTCAAAATTGAAGCTTTTGAGTAAGCAAAACTCTGTAAAAATGGCACTTTTGGGCACTGTGAGGGTTTAAAAAGTAGTTATTCAACATGAGGCACGATCCAATTGACATTTTGAATCATTTTTGGTACAGTCCCAAAAATCAATTTTCGGATGAAAAACGATGACTCCGGACATGTCGAACGTTCCCAAAATGGTCTATAATGATGAAATTTTAACATTTAATCTTTTGACTCTAAATGACTGTTGGATGTGCATTATGACTTTTTCAACTAAAATAAGTGTGTTTAAAGTCATTTCTGTGCCTGAAACGGGTCAAAATTGAAGCTTTTGAGTAAGCAAAACTCTGTAAAAATGGCAATTTTGGTCACTGTGAGGGTTTAAAAAGTGGTTATTCAACATGAGGCACGATCCAATTGACATTTTGAATCATTTTTGGTACAGTCCAAAAAATCAATTTTCGGATGAAAAACGATGACTCCGGACATGTCGAACGTTCCCAAAATGGTCTATAATGATGAAATTTTAACATTTAATCTTTTGACTCTAAATGACTGTTGGATGTGAATTATGACTTTTTCAACTAAAATAAGTGTGTTTAAAGTCATTTCTGTGCCTGAAACGGGTCAAAATTGAAGCTTTTGAGTAAGCAAAACTCTGTAAAAATGGCACTTTTGGTCACTGTGAGGGTTTAAAAAGTGGTTATTCAACATGAGGCACGATCCAATTGACATTTTGAATCATTTTTGGTACAGTCCAAAAAATCAATTTTCGGATGAACAACGATGACTCCGGACATGTCGAACGTTCCCAAAATGGTCTATAATGATGAAATTTTAACATTTAATCTTTTGACTCTAAATGACTGTTGGATGTGAATTATGACTTTTTCAACTAAAATAAGTGTGTTTAAAGTCATTTCTGTGCCTGAAACGGGTCAAAATTGAAGCTTTTGAGTAAGCAAAACTCTGTAAAAATGGCACTTTTGGTCACTGTGAGGGTTTAAAAAGTGGTTATTCAACATGAGGCACGATCCAATTGACATTTTGAATCATTTTTGGTACAGTCCAAAAAATCAATTTTCGGATGAAAAACGATGACTCCGGACATGCCGAACGTTCCCAAAATGGTCTATAACCTCTTCGCCACTAATGACAAGGGTAACTCGTCATGGACTTTCCATTGATTTCAATGGAAATTACATTGAAGCTGTAAAATAGCCTTAGCAGTAAAGGGGTTAATGATGAAATTTTAACATTTAATCTTTTGACTCTAAATGACTGTTGGATGTGAATTATGACTTTTTCAACTAAAATAAGTGTGTTTAAAGTCATTTCTGTGCCTGAAACGGGTCAAAATTGAAGCTTTTGAGTAAGCAAAACTCTGTAAAAATGGCACTTTTGGTCACTGTGAGGGTTTAAAAAGTTGTTATTCAACATGAGGCACGATCCAATTGACATTTTGAATCATTTTTGGTACAGTCCAAAAAAATCAATTTTCGGATGAAAAACGATGACTCCGGACATGTCTAACGTTCCCAAAATGGTCTATAATGATGAAATTTTAACATTTAATCTTTTGACTCTAAATGACTGTTGGGTGTGAAATATGACTTTTTCAACTTAAATAAGTGTGTTTAAAGTCATTTCTGTGCCTGAAACGGGTCAAAATTGAAGCTTTTGAGTAAGCAAAACTCTGTAAAAATGGCACTTTTGGTCACTGTGAGGGTTTAAAAAGTGGTTATTCAACATGAGGCACGATCCAATTGACATTTTGAATCATTTTTGGTACAGTCCCAAAAATCAATTTTCGGATGAAAAACGATGACTCCGGACATGTCGAACGTTCCCAAAATGGTCTATAATGATGAAATTTTAACATTTAATCTTTTGACTCTAAATGACTGTTGGATGTGAATTATGACTTTTTCAACTAAAATAAGTGTGTTTAAAGTCATTTCTGTGCCTGAAAAGGGTCAAAATTGAAGCTTTTGAGTAAGCAAAACTCTGTAAAAATGGCACTTTTGGTCACTGTGAGGGTTTAAAAAGTGGTTATTCAACATGAGGCACGATCCAATTGACATTTTGAATAATTTTTGGTACAGTCCCAAAAATCAATTTTCGGATGAAAAACGATGACTCCGGACATGTCGAACGTTCCCAAAATGGTCTATAATGATGAAATTTTAACATTTAATCTTTTGACTCTAAATGACTGTTGGATGTGCATTATGACTTTTTCAACTAAAATAAGTGTGTTTAAAGTCATTTCTGTGCCTGAAACGGGTCAAAATTGAAGCTTTTGAGTAAGCAAAACTCTGTAAAAATGGCAATTTTGGTCACTGTGAGGGTTTAAAAAGTGGTTATTCAACATGAGGCACGATCCAATTGACATTTTGAATCATTTTTGGTACAGTCCAAAAAATCAATTTTCGGATGAAAAACGATGACTCCGGACATGTCGAACGTTCCCAAAATGGTCTATAATGATGAAATTTTAACATTTAATCTTTTGACTCTAAATGACTGTTGGATGTGAATTATGACTTTTTCAACTAAAATAAGTGTGTTTAAAGTCATTTCTGTGCCTGAAACGGGTCAAAATTGAAGCTTTTGAGTAAGCAAAACTCTGTAAAAATGGCACTTTTGGTCACTGTGAGGGTTTAAAAAGTGGTTATTCAACATGAGGCACGATCCAATTGACATTTGAATCATTTTTGGTACAGTCCCAAAAATCCATTTTCGGATGAAAAACGATGACTCCGGACATGTCGAACGTTCCCAAAATGGTCTATAATGATGAAATTTTAACATTTAATCTTTTGACTCTAAATGACTGTTGGATGTGCATTATGACTTTTTCAACTAAAATAAGTGTGTTTAAAGTCATTTCTGTGCCTGAAACGGGTCAAAATTGAAGCTTTTGAGTAAGCAAAACTCTGTAAAAATGGCAATTTTGGTCACTGTGAAGGTTTAAAAAGTGGTTATTCAACATGAGGCATGATCCAATTGACATTTTGAATCATTTTTGGTACAGTCCAAAAAAATCGATTTTCGGATGAAAAACGATGACTCCGGACATGTCGAACGTTCCCAAAATGGTCTATAATGATGAAATGTTAACATTTAATCTTTTGACTCTAAATGACTGTTGGATGTGAATTATGACTTTTTCAACTAAAATAAGTGTGTTTAAAGTCATTTCCGTGCCTGAAACGGGTCAAAATTGAAGCTTTTGAGTAAGCAAAACTCTGTAAAAATGGCACTTTTGGTCACTGTGAGGGTTTAAAAAGTGGTTATTCAACATGAGGCACGATCCAATTGACATTTTGAATCATTTTTGGTACAGTCCCAAAAATCAATTTTCGGATGAAAAATGATGACTCCGGACATGTCGAACGTTCCCAAAATGGTCTATAATGATGAAATTTTAACATTTAATCTTTTGACTCTAAATGACTGTTGGATGTGAATTATGACTTTTTCAACTAAAATAAGTGTGTTTAAAGTCATTTCTGTGCATGAAACGGGTCAAAATTGAAGCTTTTGAGTAAGCAAAACTCTGTAAAAATGGCACTTTTGGGCACTGTGAGGGTTTAAAAAGTAGTTATTCAACATGAGGCACGATCCAATTGACATTTTGAATCATTTTTGGTACAGTCCCAAAAATCAATTTTCGGATGAAAAACGATGACTCCGGACATGTCGAACGTTCCCAAAATGGTCTATAATGATGAAATTTTAACATTTAATCTTTTGACTCTAAATGACTGTTGGATGTAAATTATGACTTTTTCAACTAAAATAAGTGTGTTTAAAGTCATTTCTGTGCCTGAAACGGGTCAAAATTGAAGCTTTTGAGTAAGCAAAACTCTGTAAAAATGGCACTTTTGGTCACTGTGAGGGTTTAAAAAGTGGTTATTCAACATGAGGCACGATCCAATTGACATTTTGAATCATTTTTGGTACAGTCCCAAAAATCAATTTTCGGATGAAAAATGATGACTCCGGACATGTCGAACGTTACCAAAATGGTCTATAATGATGAAATTTTAACATTTAATCTTTTGACTCTAAATTACTGTTGGATGTGAATTATGACTTTTTCAACTAAAATAAGTGTGTTTAAAGTCATTTCTGTGCCTGAAACGGGTCAAAATTGAAGCTTTTGAGTAAGCAAAACTCTGTAAAAATGGCACTTTTGGTCACTGTGAGGGTTTAAAAAGTGGTTATTCAACATGAGGCACGATCCAATTGACATTTTGAGTCATTTTTGGTACAGTCCAAAAAATCAATTTTCGGATGAAAAACGATGACTCCGGACATGCCGAACGTTCCCAAAATGGTCTATAACCTCTTCGCCACTAATGACAAGGGTAACTCGTCATGGACTTTCCATTGATTTCAATGGAAATTACATTGAAGCTGTAAAATAGCCTTAGCAGTAAAGGGGTTAATGATGAAATTTTAACATTTAATCTTTTGACTCTAAATGACTGTTGGATGTGAATTATGACTTTTTCAACTAAAATAAGTGTGTTTAAAGTCATTTCTGTGCCTGAAACGGGTCAAAATTGAAGCTTTTGAGTAAGCAAAACTCTGTAAAAATGGCACTTTTGGTCACTGTGAGGGTTTAAAAAGTTGTTATTCAACATGAGGCACGATCCAATTGACATTTTGAATCATTTTTGGTACAGTCCAAAAAAATCAATTTTCGGATGAAAAACGATGACTCCGGACATGTCTAACGTTCCCAAAATGGTCTATAATGATGAAATTTTAACATTTAATCTTTTGACTCTAAATGACTGTTGGGTGTGAAATATGACTTTTTCAACTTAAATAAGTGTGTTTAAAGTCATTTCTGTGCCTGAAACGGGTCAAAATTGAAGCTTTTGAGTAAGCAAAACTCTGTAAAAATGGCACTTTTGGTCACTGTGAGGGTTTAAAAAGTGGTTATTCAACATGAGGCACGATCCAATTGACATTTTGAATCATTTTTGGTACAGTCCCAAAAATCAATTTTCGGATGAAAAACGATGACTCCGGACATGTCGAACGTTCCCAAAATGGTCTATAATGATGAAATTTTAACATTTAATCTTTTGACTCTAAATGACTGTTGGATGTGAATTATGACGTTTTCAACTAAAATAAGTGTGTTTAAAGTCATTTCTGTGCCTGAAAAGGGTCAAAATTGAAGCTTTTGAGTAAGCAAAACTCTGTAAAAATGGCACTTTTGGTCACTGTGAGGGTTTAAAAAGTGGTTATTCAACATGAGGCACGATCCAATTGACATTTTGAATAATTTTTGGTACAGTCCCAAAAATCAATTTTCGGATGAAAAACGATGACTCCGGACATGTCGAACGTTCCCAAAATGGTCTATAATGATGAAATTTTAACATTTAATCTTTTGACTCTAAATGACTGTTGGATGTGCATTATGACTTTTTCAACTAAAATAAGTGTGTTTAAAGTCATTTCTGTGCCTGAAACGGGTCAAAATTGAAGCTTTTGAGTAAGCAAAACTCTGTAAAAATGGCAATTTTGGTCACTGTGAGGGTTTAAAAAGTGGTTATTCAACATGAGGCACGATCCAATTGACATTTTGAATCATTTTTGGTACAGTCCAAAAAATCAATTTTCGGATGAAAAACGATGACTCCGGACATGTCGAACGTTCCCAAAATGGTCTATAATGATGAAATTTTAACATTTAATCTTTTGACTCTAAATGACTGTTGGATGTGAATTATGACTTTTTCAACTAAAATAAGTGTGTTTAAAGTCATTTCTGTGCCTGAAACGGGTCAAAATTGAAGCTTTTGAGTAAGCAAAACTCTGTAAAAATGGCACTTTTGGTCACTGTGAGGGTTTAAAAAGTGGTTATTCAACATGAGGCACGATCCAATTGACATTTTGAATCATTTTTGGTACAGTCCCAAAAATCCATTTTCGGATGAAAAACGATGATTCCGGACATGTCGAACGTTCCCAAAATGGTCTATAATGATGAAATTTTAACATTTAATCTTTTGACTCTAAATGACTGTTGGATGTGAAATATGACTTTTTCAACTTAAATAAGTGTGTTTAAAGTCATTTCTGTGCCTGAAACGGGTCAAAATTGAAGCTTTTGAGTAAGCAAAACTCTGTAAAAATGGCACTTTTGGTCACTGTGAGGGTTTAAAAAGTGGTTATTCAACATGAGGCACGATCCAATTGACATTTTGAATCATTTTTGGTACAGTCCCAAAAATCAATTTTCGGATGAAAAACGATGACTCCGGACATGTCGAACGTTCCCAAAATGGTCTATAATGATGAAATTTTAACATTTAATCTTTTGACTCTAAATGACTGTTGGATGTGCATTATGACTTTTTCAACTAAAATAAGTGTGTTTAAAGTCATTTCTGTGCCTGAAACGGGTCAAAATTGAAGCTTTTGAGTAAGCAAAACTCTGTAAAAATGGCAATTTTGGTCACTGTGAAGGTTTAAAAAGTGGTTATTCAACATGAGGCATGATCCAATTGACATTTTGAATCATTTTTGGTACAGTCCAAAAAAATCGATTTTCGGATGAAAAACGATGACTCCGGACATGTCGAACGTTCCCAAAATGGTCTATAATGATGAAATGTTAACATTTAATCTTTTGACTCTAAATGACTGTTGGATGTGAATTATGACTTTTTCAACTAAAATAAGTGTGTTTAAAGTCATTTCCGTGCCTGAAACGGGTCAAAATTGAAGCTTTTGAGTAAGCAAAACTCTGTAAAAATGGCACTTTTGGTCACTGTGAGGGTTTAAAAAGTGGTTATTCAACATGAGGCACGATCCAATTGACATTTTGAATCATTTTTGGTACAGTCCCAAAAATCAATTTTCGGATGAAAAATGATGACTCCGGACATGTCGAACGTTCCCAAAATGGTCTATAATGATGAAATTTTAACATTTAATCTTTTGACTCTAAATGACTGTTGGATGTGAATTATGACTTTTTCAACTAAAATAAGTGTGTTTAAAGTCATTTCTGTGCATGAAACGGGTCAAAATTGAAGCTTTTGAGTAAGCAAAACTCTGTAAAAATGGCACTTTTGGGCACTGTGAGGGTTTAAAAAGTAGTTATTCAACATGAGGCACGATCCAATTGACATTTTGAATCATTTTTGGTACAGTCCCAAAAATCAATTTTCGGATGAAAAACGATGACTCCGGACATGTCGAACGTTCCCAAAATGGTCTATAATGATGAAATTTTAACATTTAATCTTTTGACTCTAAATGACTGTTGGATGTGAATTATGACTTTTTCAACTAAAATAAGTGTGTTTAAAGTCATTTCTGTGCCTGAAACGGGTCAAAATTGAAGCTTTTGAGTAAGCAAAACTCTGTAAAAATGGCACTTTTGGTCACTGTGAGGGTTTAAAAAGTGGTTATTCAACATGAGGCACGATCCAATTGACATTTTGAATCATTTTTGGTACAGTCCAAAAAATCAATTTTCGGATGAAAAACGATGACTCCGGACATGTCGAACGTTCCCAAAATGGTCTATAATGATGAAATTTTAACATTTAATCTTTTGACTCTAAATGACTGTTGGATGTAAATTATGACTTTTTCAACTAAAATAAGTGTGTTTAAAGTCATTTCTGTGCCTGAAACGGGTCAAAATTGAAGCTTTTGAGTAAGCAAAACTCTGTAAAAATGGCACTTTTGGTCACTGTGAGGGTTTAAAAAGTGGTTATTCAACATGAGGCACGATCCAATTGACATTTTGAATCATTTTTGGTACAGTCCCAAAAATCAATTTTCGGATGAAAAATGATGACTCCGGACATGTCGAACGTTCCCAAAATGGTCTATAATGATGAAATTTTAACATTTAATCTTTTGACTCTAAATTACTGTTGGATGTGAATTATGACTTTTTCAACTAAAATAAGTGTGTTTAAAGTCATTTCTGTGCCTGAAACGGGTCAAAATTGAAGCTTTTGAGTAAGCAAAACTCTGTAAAAATGGCACTTTT
The DNA here is from genome assembly GCF_964263255.1 of Lissotriton vulgaris. Classification (NCBI taxonomy): domain Eukaryota; kingdom Metazoa; phylum Chordata; class Amphibia; order Caudata; family Salamandridae; genus Lissotriton; species Lissotriton vulgaris. The sequence goes on from NW_028251443.1 coordinate 420,788, forward strand.
GGTCACTGTGAGGGTTTAAAAAGTGGTTATTCAACATGAGGCACGATCCAATTGACATTTTGAATCATTTTTGGTACAGTCCCAAAAATCAATTTTCGGATGAAAAACGATGACTCCGGACATGTCGAACGTTCCCAAAATTGTCTATAATGATGAAATTTTAACATTTATTCTTTTGACTTCAAATGACTGTTGGATGTGCATTTTGACTTTTTCAACTAAAATAAGTGTGATTAAAGTCATTTCTGTGCCTGAAACGGGTCAAAATTGAAGCTTTTGAGTAAGCAAAACTCTGTAAAAATGGCAATTTTGGTCACTGTGAGGGTTTAAAAAGTGGTTATTCAACATGAGGCACGATCCAATTGACATTTTGAATCATTTTTGGTACAGTCCAAAAAATCAATTTTCGGATGAAAAACGATGACTCCGGACATGCCGAACGTTCCCAAAATGGTCTATAATGATGAAATTTTAACATTTAATCTTTTGACTCTAAATGACTGTTGGATGTGAATTATGACTTTTTCAACTAAAATAAGTGTGTTTAAAGTCATTTCTGTGCCTGAAACTGGTCAAAATTGAAGCTTTTGAGTAAGCAAAACTCTGTAAAAATGGCACTTTTGGTCACTGTGAGGGTTTAAAAAGTGGTTATTCAACATGAGGCACGATCCAATTGACATTTTGAATCATTTTTGGTACAGTCCAAAAAATCAATTTTCGGATGAAAAACGATGACTCCGGACATGTCGAACGTTCCCAAAATGGTCTATAATGATGAAATTTTAACATTTAATCTTTTGACTGTAAATGACTGTTGGATGTGAATTATGACTTTTTCAACTAAAATAAGTGTGTTTAAAGTCATTTCTGTGCCTGAAACGGGTCAAAATTGAAGCTTTTGAGTAAGCAAAACTCTGTAAAAATGGCACTTTTGGGCACTGTGAGGGTTTAAAAAGTGGTTATTCAACATGAGGCACGATCCAATTGACATTTTGAATCATTTTTGGTACAGTCCCAAAAATCAATTTTCGCATGAAAAACGATGACTCCGGACATGTCGAACGTTCCCAAAATGGTCTATAATGATGAAATGTTAACATTTAATCTTTTGACTCTAAATGACTGTTGGATGTGCATTATGACTTTTTCAACTAAAATAAGTGTGTTTAAAGTCATTTCTGTGCCTGAAACGGGTCAAAATTGAAGCTTTTGAGTAAGCAAAACTCTGTAAAAATGGCACTTTTGGTCACTGTGAGGGTTTAAAAAGTGGTTATTCAACATGAGGCACGATCCAATTGACATTTTGAATCATTTTTGGTACAGTCCAAAAAATCAATTTTTGGATGAAAAACGATGACTCCGGACATGTCGAACGTTCCCAAAATGGTCTATAATGATGAAATTTTAACATTTAATCTTTTGACTCTAAATGACTGTTGGATGTGAATTATGACTTTTTCAACTAAAATAAGTGTGTTTAAAGTCATTTCTCTGCCTGAAACGGGTCAAAATTGAAGCTTTTGAGTAAGCAAAACTCTGTAAAAATGGCACTTTTGGTCACTGTGAGGGTTTAAAAAGTGGTTATTCAACATGAGGCACGATCCAATTGACATTTTGAATCATTTTTGGTACAGTCCAAAAAATCAATTTTCGGATGAAAAACGATGACTCCGGACATGTCGAACGTTCCCAAAATTGTCTATAATGATGAAATTTTAACATTTATTCTTTTGACTTCAAATGACTGTTGGATGTGCATTTTGACTTTTTCAACTAAAATAAGTGTGATTAAAGTCATTTCTGTGCCTGAAACGGGTCAAAATTGAAGCTTTTGAGTAAGCAAAACTCTGTAAAAATGGCAATTTTGGTCACTGTGAGGGTTTAAAAAGTGGTTATTCAACATGAGGCACGATCCAATTGACATTTTGAATCATTTTTGGTACAGTCCAAAAAATCAATTTTCGGATGAAAAACGATGACTCCGGACATGCCGAACGTTCCCAAAATGGTCTATAATGATGAAATTTTAACATTTAATCTTTTGACTCTAAATGACTGTTGGATGTGAATTATGACTTTTTCAACTAAAATAAGTGTGTTTAAAGTCATTTCTGTGCCTGAAACTGGTCAAAATTGAAGCTTTTGAGTAAGCAAAACTCTGTAAAAATGGCACTTTTGGTCACTGTGAGGGTTTAAAAAGTGGTTATTCAACATGAGGCACGATCCAATTGACATTTTGAATCATTTTTGGTACAGTCCAAAAAATCAATTTTCGGATGAAAAACGATGACTCCGGACATGTCGAACGTTCCCAAAATGGTCTATAATGATGAAATTTTAACATTTAATCTTTTGACTGTAAATGACTGTTGGATGTGAATTATGACTTTTTCAACTAAAATAAGTGTGTTTAAAGTCATTTCTGTGCCTGAAACGGGTCAAAATTGAAGCTTTTGAGTAAGCAAAACTCTGTAAAAATGGCACTTTTGGGCACTGTGAGGGTTTAAAAAGTGGTTATTCAACATGAGGCACGATCCAATTGACATTTTGAATCATTTTTGGTACAGTCCCAAAAATCAATTTTCGCATGAAAAACGATGACTCCGGACATGTCGAACGTTCCCAAAATGGTCTATAATGATGAAATGTTAACATTTAATCTTTTGACTCTAAATGACTGTTGGATGTGCATTATGACTTTTTCAACTAAAATAAGTGTGTTTAAAGTCATTTCTGTGCCTGAAACGGGTCAAAATTGAAGCTTTTGAGTAAGCAAAACTCTGTAAAAATGGCACTTTTGGTCACTGTGAGGGTTTAAAAAGTGGTTATTCAACATGAGGCACGATCCAATTGACATTTTGAATCATTTTTGGTACAGTCCAAAAAATCAATTTTTGGATGAAAAACGATGACTCCGGACATGTCGAACGTTCCCAAAATGGTCTATAATGATGAAATTTTAACATTTAATCTTTTGACTCTAAATGACTGTTGGATGTGAATTATGACTTTTTCAACTAAAATAAGTGTGTTTAAAGTCATTTCTCTGCCTGAAACGGGTCAAAATTGAAGCTTTTGAGTAAGCAAAACTCTGTAAAAATGGCACTTTTGGTCACTGTGAGGGTTTAAAAAGTGGTTATTCAACATGAGGCACGATCCAATTGACATTTTGAATCATTTTTGGTACAGTCCAAAAAATCAATTTTCGGATGAAAAACGATGACTCCGGACATGCCGAACGTTCCCAAAATGGTCTATAACCTCTTCGCCACTAATGACAAGGGTAACTCGTCATGGACTTTCCATTGATTTCAATGGAAATTACATTGAAGCTGTAAAATAGCCTTAGCAGTAAAGGGGTTAATGATGAAATTTTAACATTTAATCTTTTGACTCTAAATGACTGTTGGATGTGAATTATGACTTTTTCAACTAAAATAAGTGTGTTTAAAGTCATTTCTGTGCCTGAAACGGGTCAAAATTGAAGCTTTTGAGTAAGCAAAACTCTGTAAAAATGGCACTTTTGGTCACTGTGAGGGTTTAAAAAGTTGTTATTCAACATGAGGCACGATCCAATTGACATTTTGAATCATTTTTGGTACAGTCCAAAAAAATCAATTTTCGGATGAAAAACGATGACTCCGGACATGTCTAACGTTCCCAAAATGGTCTATAATGATGACATTTTAACATTTAATCTTTTGACTCTAAATGACTGTTGGGTGTGAAATATGACTTTTTCAACTTAAATAAGTGTGTTTAAAGTCATTTCTGTGCCTGAAACGGGTCAAAATTGAAGCTTTTGAGTAAGCAAAACTCTGTAAAAATGGCACTTTTGGTCACTGTGAGGGTTTAAAAAGTGGTTATTCAACATGAGGCACGATCCAATTGACATTTTGAATCATTTTTGGTACAGTCCCAAAAATCAATTTTCGGATGAAAAACGATGACTCCGGACATGTCGAACGTTCCCAAAATGGTCTATAATGATGAAATTTTAACATTTAATCTTTTGACTCTAAATGACTGTTGGATGTGAATTATGACTTTTTCAACTAAAATAAGTGTGTTTAAAGTCATTTCTGTGCCTGAAATGGGTCAAAATTTAAGCTTTTGAGTAAGCAAAACTCTGTAAAAATGGCACTTTTGGTCACTGTGAGGGTTTAAAAAGTGGTTATTCAACATGAGGCACGATCCAATTGACATTTTGAATCATTTTTGGTACAGTCCAAAAAATCAATTTTCAGATGAAAAACGATGACTCCGGACATGTCGAACGTTCCCAAAATGGTCTATAATGATGAAATTTTAACATTTAATCTTTTGACTCTAAATGACTGTTGGATGTAAATTATGACTTTTTCAACTAAAATAAGTGTGTTTAAAGTCATTTCTGTGCCTGAAACGGGTCAAAATTGAAGCTTTTGAGTAAGCAAAACTCTGTAAAAATGGCACTTTTGGTCACTGTGAGGGTTTAAAAAGTGGTTATTCAACATGAGGCACGATCCAATTGACATTTTGAATCATTTTTGGTACAGTCCCAAAAATCAATTTTCGGATGAAAAATGATGACTCCGGACATGTCGAACGTTCCCAAAATGGTCTATAATGATGAAATTTTAACATTTAATCTTTTGACTCTAAATGACTGTTGGATGTGAATTATGACTTTTTCAACTAAAATAAGTGTGTTTAAAGTCATTTCTGTGCCTGAAACTGGTCAAAATTGAAGCTTTTGAGTAAGCAAAACTCTGTAAAAATGGCACTTTTGGTCACTGTGAGGGTTTAAAAAGTGGTTATTCAACATGAGGCACGATCCAATTGACATTTTGAATCATTTTTGGTACAGTCCAAAAAATCAATTTTCGGATGAAAAACGATGACTCCGGACATGCCGAACGTTCCCAAAATGGTCTATAATGATGAAATTTTAACATTTAATCTTTTGACTCTAAATGACTGTTGGATGTGAATTATGACTTTTTCAACTAAAATAAGTGTGTTTAAAGTCATTTCTGTGCCTGAAACGGGTCAAAATTGAAGCTTTTGAGTAAGCAAAACTCTGTAAAAATGGCACTTTTGGTCACTGTGAGGGTTTAAAAAGTGGTTATTCAACATGAGGCACGATCCAATTGACATTTTGAATCATTTTTGGTACAGTCCAAAAAATCAATTTTCGGATAAAAAACGATGACTCCGGACATGTCGAACGTTCCCAAAATGGTCTATAATGATGAAATTTTAACATTTAATCTTTTGACTCTAAATGACTGTTGGATGTGAATTATGACTTTTTCAACTAAAATAAGTGTGTTTAAAGTCATTTCTGTGCCTGAAACGGGTCAAAATTGAAGCTTTTGAGTAAGCAAAACTCTGTAAAAATGGCACTTTTGGTCACTGTGAGGGTTTAAAAAGTGGTTATTCAACATGAGGCACGATCCAATTGACATTTTGAATCATTTTTGGTACAGTCCCAAAAATCAATTTTCGGATGAAAATGATGACTCCGGACATGTCGAACGTTCACAAAATGGTCTATAATGATGAAATTTTAACATTTAATCTTTTGACTCTAAATGACTGTTGGATGTGCATTATGACTTTTTCAACTAAAATAAGTGTGTTTAAAGTCATTTCTGTGCCTGAAACGGGTCAAAATTGAAGCTTTTGAGTAAGCAAAACTCTGTAAAAATGGCAATTTTGGTCACTGTGAAGGTTTAAAAAGTGGTTATTCAACATGAGGCATGATCCAATTGACATTTTGAATCATTTTTGGTACAGTCCAAAAAATCGATTTTCGGATGAAAAACGATGACTCCGGACATGCCGAACGTTCCCAAAATGGTCTATAATGATGAAATTTTAACATTTAATCTTTTGACTCTAAATGACTGTTGGATGTGAATTATGACTTTTTCAACTAAAATAAGTGTGTTTAAAGTCATTTCTGTGCCTGAAACGGGTCAAAATTGAAGCTTTTGAGTAAGCAAAACTCTGTAAAAATGGCACTTTTGGTCACTGTGAGGGTTTAAAAAGTGGTTATTCAACATGAGGCACGATCCAATTGACATTTTGAATCATTTTTGGTACAGTCCAAAAAATCAATTTTCGGATGAAAAACGATGACTCCGGACATGTCGAACGTTCCCAAAATGGTCTATAATGATGAAATTTTAACATTTAATCTTTTGACTCTAAATGACTGTTGGATGTGAATTATGACTTTTTCAACTAAAATAAGTGTGTTTAAAGTCATTTCTGTGCCTGAAAAGGGTCAAAATTGAAGCTTTTGAGTAAGCAAAACTCTGTAAAAATGGCACTTTTGGTCACTGTGAGGGTTTAAAAAGTGGTTATTCAACATGAGGCACGATCCAATTGACATTTTGAATAATTTTTGGTACAGTCCCAAAAATCAATTTTCGGATGAAAAACGATGACTCCGGACATGTCGAACGTTCCCAAAATGGTCTATAATGATGAAATTTTAACATTTAATCTTTTGACTCTAAATGACTGTTGGATGTGCATTATGACTTTTTCAACTAAAATAAGTGTGTTTAAAGTCATTTCTGTGCCTGAAACGGGTCAAAATTGAAGCTTTTGAGTAAGCAAAACTCTGTAAAAATGGCAATTTTGGTCACTGTGAGGGTTTAAAAAGTGGTTATTCAACATGAGGCACGATCCAATTGACATTTTGAATCATTTTTGGTACAGTCCAAAAAATCAATTTTCGGATGAAAAACGATGACTCCGGACATGTCGAACGTTCCCAAAATGGTCTATAATGATGAAATTTTAACATTTAATCTTTTGACTCTAAATGACTGTTGGATGTGAATTATGACTTTTTCAACTAAAATAAGTGTGTTTAAAGTCATTTCTGTGCCTGAAACGGGTCAAAATTGAAGCTTTTGAGTAAGCAAAACTCTGTAAAAATGGCACTTTTGGTCACTGTGAGGGTTTAAAAAGTGGTTATTCAACATGAGGCACGATCCAATTGACATTTTGAATCATTTTTGGTACAGTCCCAAAAATCCATTTTCGGATGAAAAACGATGATTCCGGACATGTCGAACGTTCCCAAAATGGTCTATAATGATGAAATTTTAACATTTAATCTTTTGACTCTAAATGACTGTTGGATGTGAAATATGACTTTTTCAACTTAAATAAGTGTGTTTAAAGTCATTTCTGTGCCTGAAACGGGTCAAAATTGAAGCTTTTGAGTAAGCAAAACTCTGTAAAAATGGCACTTTTGGTCACTGTGAGGGTTTAAAAAGTGGTTATTCAACATGAGGCACGATCCAATTGACATTTTGAATCATTTTTGGTACAGTCCCAAAAATCAATTTTCGGATGAAAAACGATGACTCCGGACATGTCGAACGTTCCCAAAATGGTCTATAATGATGAAATTTTAACATTTAATCTTTTGACTCTAAATGACTGTTGGATGTGCATTATGACTTTTTCAACTAAAATAAGTGTGTTTAAAGTCATTTCTGTGCCTGAAACGGGTCAAAATTGAAGCTTTTGAGTAAGCAAAACTCTGTAAAAATGGCAATTTTGGTCACTGTGAAGGTTTAAAAAGTGGTTATTCAACATGAGGCATGATCCAATTGACATTTTGAATCATTTTTGGTACAGTCCAAAAAATCGATTTTCGGATGAAAAACGATGACTCCGGACATGTCGAACGTTCCCCAAATGGTCTATAATGATGAAATGTTAACATTTAATCTTTTGACTCTAAATGACTGTTGGATGTGAATTATGACTTTTTCAACTAAAATAAGTGTGTTTAAAGTCATTTCCGTGCCTGAAACGGGTCAAAATTGAAGCTTTTAAGTAAGCAAAACTCTGTAAAAATGGCAATTTTGGTCACTGTGAGGGTTTAAAAAGTGGTTATTGAACATGAGGCACGATCCAATTGACATTTTGAATCATTTTTGGTACAGTCCAAAAAATCAATTTTCGGATGAAAAACGGTGACTCCGGACATGTCGAACGTTCCCAAAATGGTCAATAATGATGAAATTTTAACATTTAATCTTTTGACTCTCAATGACTGTTGGATGTGAATTATGACTTTTTCAACTAAAATAAGTGTGTTTAAAGTCATTTCTGTGCCTGAAACGGGTCAAAATTGAAGCTTTTGAGTAAGCAAAACTCTGTAAAAATGGCACTTTTGGTCACTGTGAGGGTTTAAAAAGTGGTTATTCAACATGAGGCACGATCCAATTGACATTTTGAATCATTTTTGGTACAGTCCAAAAAATCAATTTTCGGATGAAAAACGATGACTCCGGACATGTCGAACGTTCCCAAAATGGTCTAAAATGATGAAATTTTAACATTTAATCTTTTGACTCTAAATGACTGTTGGATGTAAATTATGACTTTTTCAACTAAAATAAGTGTGTTTAAAGTCATTTCTGTGCCTGAAACGGGTCAAAATTGAAGCTTTTGAGTAAGCAAAACTCTGTAAAAATGGCACTTTTGGTCACTGTGAGGGTTTAAAAAGTGGTTATTCAACATGAGGCACGATCCAATTGACATTTTGAATCATTTTTGGTACAGTCCCAAAAATCAATTTTCGGATGAAAAATGATGACTCCGGACATGTCGAACATTCCCAAAATGGTCTATAATGATAAAATTTTAACATTTAATCTTTTGACTCTAAATGACTGTTGGATGTGAATTATGACTTTTTCAACTAAAATAAGTGTGTTTAAAGTCATTTCTGTGCATGAAACGGGTCAAAATTGAAGCTTTTGAGTAAGCAAAACTCTGTAAAAATGGCACTTTTGGTCACTGTGAGGGTTTAAAAAGTGGTTATTCAACATGAGGCACGATCCAATCGACATTTTGAATCATTTTTGGTACAGTCCCAAAAATCAATTTTCGGATGAAAAACGATGACTCCGGACATGTCGAACGTTCACAAAATGGTCTATAATGATGAAATTTTAACATTTAATCTTTTGACTCTAAATGACTGTTGGATGTGCATTATGACTTTTTCAACTAAAATAAGTGTGTTTAAAGTCATTTCTGTGCCTGAAACGGGTCAAAATTGAAGCTTTTGAGTAAGCAAAACTCTGTAAAAATGGCAATTTTGGTCACTGTGAAGGTTTAAAAAGTGGTTATTCAACATGAGGCATGATCCAATTGACATTTTGAATCATTTTTGGTACAGTCCAAAAAATCGATTTTCGGATGAAAAACGATGACTCCGGACATGTCGAACGTTCTCAAAATGGTCTATAATGATGAAATTTTAACATTTAATCTTTTGACTCTAAATGACTGTTGGATGTGAATTATGACTTTTTCAACTAAAATAAGTGTGATTAAAGTCATTTCCGTGCCTGAAACGGGTCAAAATTGAAGCTTTTAAGTAAGCAAAACTCTGTAAAAATGGCAATTTTGGTCACTGTGAGGGTTTAAAAAGTGGTTATTCAACATGAGGCATGATCCAATTGACATTTTGAATCATTTTTGGTACAGTCCAAAAAATCGATTTTCGGATGAAAAACGATGACTCCGGACATGTCGAACGTTCCCAAAATGGTCTATAATGATGAAATGTTAACATTTAATCTTTTGACTCTAAATGACTGTTGGATGTGAATTATGACTTTTTCAACTAAAATAAGTGTGTTTAAAGTCATTTCCGTGCCTGAAACGGGTCAAAATTGAAGCTTTTAAGTAAGCAAAACTCTGTAAAAATGGCAATTTTGGTCACTGTGAGGGTTTAAAAAGTGGTTATTGAACATGAGGCACGATCCAATTGACATTTTGAATCATTTTTGGTACAGTCCAAAAAATCAATTTTCGGATGAAAAACGATGACTCCGGACATGCCGAACGTTCCCAAAATGGTCTATAATGACGAAATTTTAACATTTAATCTTTTGACTCTAAATGACTGTTGGATGTGAATTATGACTTTTTCAACTAAAATAAGTGTGTTTAAAGTCATTTCTGTGCCTGAAACGGGTCAAAATTGAAGCTTTTGAGTAAGCAAAACTCTGTAAAAATGGCACTTTTGGTCACTGTGAGGGTTTAAAAAGTGGTTATTCAACATGAGGCACGATCCAATTGACATTTTGAATCATTTTTGGTACAGTCCAAAAAATCAATTTTCGGATGAAAAACGATGACTCCGGACATGTCGAACGTTCCCAAAATGGTCTATAATGATGAAATTTTAACATTTAATCTTTTGACTCTAAATGACTGTTGGATGTGAATTATGACTTTTTCAACTAAAATAAGTGTGTTTAAAGTCATTTCTGTGCCTGAAAAGGGTCAAAATTGAAGCTTTTGAGTAAGCAAAACTCTGTAAAAATGGCACTTTTGGTCACTGTGAGGGTTTAAAAAGTGGTTATTCAACATGAGGCACGATCCAATTGACATTTTGAATAATTTTTGGTACAGTCCCAAAAATCAATTTTCGGATGAAAAACGATGACTCCGGACATGTCGAACGTTCCCAAAATGGTCTATAATGATGAAATTTTAACATTTAATCTTTTGACTCTAAATGACTGTTGGATGTGCATTATGACTTTTTCAACTAAAATAAGTGTGTTTAAAGTCATTTCTGTGCCTGAAACGGGTCAAAATTGAAGCTTTTGAGTAAGCAAAACTCTGTAAAAATGGCAATTTTGGTCACTGTGAGGGTTTAAAAAGTGGTTATTCAACATGAGGCACGATCCAATTGACATTTTGAATCATTTTTGGTACAGTCCAAAAAATCAATTTTCGGATGAAAAACGATGACTCCGGACATGTCGAACGTTCCCAAAATGGTCTATAATGATGAAATTTTAACATTTAATCTTTTGACTCTAAATGACTGTTGGATGTGAATTATGACTTTTTCAACTAAAATAAGTGTGTTTAAAGTCTTTTCTGTGCCTGAAACGGGTCAAAATGGAAGCTTTTGAGTAAGCAAAACTCTGTAAAAATGGCACTTTTGGTCACTGTGAGGGTTTAAAAAGTGGTTATTCAACATGAGGCACGATCCAATTGACATTTTGAATCATTTTTGGTACAGTCCCAAAAATCCATTTTCGGATGAAAAACGATGATTCCGGACATGTCGAACGTTCCCAAAATGGTCTATAATGATGAAATTTTAACATTTAATCTTTTGACTCTAAATGACTGTTGGATGTGAAATATGACTTTTTCAACTTAAATAAGTGTGTTTAAAGTCATTTCTGTGCCTGAAACGGGTCAAAATTGAAGCTTTTGAGTAAGCAAAACTCTGTAAAAATGGCACTTTTGGTCACTGTGAGGGTTTAAAAAGTGGTTATTCAACATGAGGCACGATCCAATTGACATTTTGAATCATTTTTGGTACAGTCCCAAAAATCAATTTTCGGATGAAAAACGATGACTCCGGACATGTCGAACGTTCCCAAAATGGTCTATAATGATGAAATTTTAACATTTAATCTTTTGACTCTAAATGACTGTTGGATGTGAATTATGACTTTTTCAACTAAAATAAGTGTGTTTAAAGTCATTTCTGTGCCTGAAACGGGTCAAAATTGAAGCTTTTGAGTAAGCAAAACTCTGTAAAAATGGCAATTTTGGTCACTGTGAAGGTTTAAAAAGTGGTTATTCAACATGAGGCATGATCCAATTGACATTTTGAATCATTTTTGGTACAGTCCAAAAAATCGATTTTCGGATGAAAAACGATGACTCCGGACATGTCGAACGTTCCCAAAATGGTCTATAATGATGAAATGTTAACATTTAATCTTTTGACTCTAAATGACTGTTGGATGTGAATTATGACTTTTTCAACTAAAATAAGTGTGTTTAAAGTCATTTCCGTGCCTGAAACGGGTCAAAATTGAAGCTTTTAAGTAAGCAAAACTCTGTAAAAATGGCAATTTTGGTCACTGTGAGGGTTTAAAAAGTGGTTATTGAACATGAGGCACGATCCAATTGACATTTTGAATCATTTTTGGTACAGTCCAAAAAATCAATTTTCGGATGAAAAACGGTGACTCCGGACATGTCGAACGTTCCCAAAATGGTCAATAATGATGAAATTTTAACATTTCATCTTTTGACTCTAAATGACTGTTGGATGTGAATTATGACTTTTTCAACTAAAATAAGTGTGTTTAAAGTCATTTCTGTGCCTGAAACGGGTCAAAATTGATGCTTTTGAGTAAGCAAAACTCTGTAAAAATGGCACTTTTGGGCACTGTGAGGGTTTAAAAAGTAGTTATTCAACATGAGGCACGATCCAATTGACATTTTGAATCATTTTTGGTACAGTCCCAAAAATCAATTTTCGGATGAAAAACGATGACTCTGGACATGTCGAACGTTCCCAAAATGGTCTATAATGATGAAATTTTAACATTTAATCTTTTGACTCTAAATGACTGTTGGATGTGAATTATGACTTTTTCAACTAAAATAAGTGTGTTTAAAGTCATTTCTGTGCATGAAACGGGTCAAAATTGAAGCTTTTGAGTAAGCAAAACTCTGTAAAAATGGCACTTTTGGTCACTGTGAGGGTTTAAAAAGTGGTTATTCAACATGAGGCACGATCCAATTGACATTTTGAATCATTTTTGGTACAGTCCAAAAAATCAATTTTCGGATGAAAAACAATGACTCCGGACATGTCGAACGTTCCCAAAATGGTCTATAATGATGAAATTTTAACATTTAATCTTTTGACTCTAAATGACTGTTGGATGTGAATTATGACTTTTTCAACTAAAATAAGTGTGTTTAAAGTCATTTCTGTGCCTGAAACGGGTCAAAATTGAAGCTTTTGAGTAAGCAAAACTCTGTAAAAATGGCACTTTTGGTCACTGTGAGGGTTTAAAAAGTGGTTATTCAACATGAGGCACGATCCAATTGACATTTTGAATCATTTTTGGTACAGTCCAAAAAATCAATTTTCGGATGAAAAACGATGACTCCGGACATGTCGAACGTTCCCAAAATGGTCTATAATGATGAAATTTTAACATTTAATCTTTTGACTCTAAATGACTGTTGGATGTGAATTATGACTTTTTCAACTAAAATAAGTGTGTTTAAAGTCATTTCTGTGCCTGAAACGGGTCAAAATTGAAGCTTTTGAGTAAGCAAAACTCTGTAAAAATGGCACTTTTGGTCACTGTGAGGGTTTAAAAAGTGGTTATTCAACATGAGGCACGATCCAATTGACATTTTGAATCATTTTTGGTACAGTCCCAAAAATCAATTTTCGGATGAAAAATGATGACTCCGGACATGTCGAACGTTCCCAAAATGGTCTATAATGATGAAATTTTAACATTTAATCTTTTGACTCTAAATGACTGTTGGATGTGAATTATGACTTTTTCAACTAAAATAAGTGTGTTTAAAGTCATTTCTGTGCCTGAAACTGGTCAAAATTGAAGCTTTTGAGTAAGCAAAACTCTGTAAAAATGGCACTTTTGGTCACTGTGAGGGTTTAAAAAGTGGTTATTCAACATGAGGCACGATCCAATTGACATTTTGAATCATTTTTGGTACAGTCCAAAAAATCAATTTTCGGATGAAAAACGATGACTCCGGACATGCCGAACGTTCCCAAAATGGTCTATAATGATGAAATTTAACATTTAATCTTTTGACTCTAAATGACTGTTGGATGTGAATTATGACTTTTTCAACTAAAATAAGTGTGTTTAAAGTCATTTCTGTGCCTGAAACGGGTCAAAATTGAAGCTTGTGAGTAAGCAAAACTCTGTAAAAATGGCACTTTTGGTCACTGTGAGGGTTTAAAAAGTGGTTATTCAACATGAGGCACGATCCAATTGACATTTTGAATCATTTTTGGTACAGTCCAAAAAATCAATTTTCGGATGAAAAACGATGACTCCGGACATGTCGAACGTTCCCAAAATGGTCTATAATGATGAAATTTTAACATTTAATCTTTTGACTCTAAATGACTGTTGGATGTGAATTATGACTTTTTCAACTAAAATAAGTGTGTTTAAAGTCATTTCTGTGCCTGAAAAGGGTCAAAATTGAAGCTTTTGAGTAAGCAAAACTCTGTAAAAATGGCACTTTTGGTCACTGTGAGGGTTTAAAAAGTGGTTATTCAACATGAGGCACGATCCAATTGACATTTTGAATAATTTTTGGTACAGTCCCAAAAATCAATTTTCGGATGAAAAACGATGACTCCGGACATGTCGAACGTTCCCAAAATGGTCTATAATGATGAAATTTTAACATTTAATCTTTTGACTCTAAATGACTGTTGGATGTGCATTATGACTTTTTCAACTAAAATAAGTGTGTTTAAAGTCATTTCTGTGCCTGAAACGGGTCAAAATTGAAGCTTTTGAGTAAGCAAAACTCTGTAAAAATGGCAATTTTGGTCACTGTGAGGGTTTAAAAAGTGGTTATTCAACATGAGGCACGATCCAATTGACATTTTGAATCATTTTTGGTACAGTCCAAAAAATCAATTTTCGGATGAAAAACGATGACTCCGGACATGTCGAACGTTCCCAAAATGGTCTATAATGATGAAATTTTAACATTTAATCTTTTGACTCTAAATGACTGTTGGATGTGAATTATGACTTTTTCAACTAAAATAAGTGTGTTTAAAGTCATTTCTGTGCCTGAAACGGGTCAAAATTGAAGCTTTTGAGTAAGCAAAACTCTGTAAAAATGGCACTTTTGGTCACTGTGAGGGTTTAAAAAGTGGTTATTAAACATGAGGCACGATCCAATTGACATTTTGAATCATTTTTGGTACAGTCCCAAAAATCCATTTTCGGATGAAAAACGATGATTCCGGACATGTCGAACGTTCCCAAAATGGTCTATAATGATGAAATTTTAACATTTAATCTTTTGACTCTAAATGACTGTTGGATGTGAAATATGACTTTTTCAACTTAAATAAGTGTGTTTAAAGTCATTTCTGTGCCTGAAACGGGTCAAAATTGAAGCTTTTGAGTAAGCAAAACTCTGTAAAAATGGCACTTTTGGTCACTGTGAGGGTTTAAAAAGTGGTTATTCAACATGAGGCACGATCCAATTGACATTTTGAATCATTTTTGGTACAGTCCCAAAAATCAATTTTCGGATGAAAAACGATGACTCCGGACATGTCGAACGTTCCCAAAATGGTCTATAATGATGAAATTTTAACATTTAATCTTTTGACTCTAAATGACTGTTGGATGTGCATTATGACTTTTTCAACTAAAATAAGTGTGTTTAAAGTCATTTCTGTGCCTGAAACGGGTCAAAATTGAAGCTTTTGAGTAAGCAAAACTCTGTAAAAATGGCAATTTTGGTCACTGTGAAGGTTTAAAAAGTGGTTATTCAACATGAGGCATGATCCAATTGACATTTTGAATCATTTTTGGTACAGTCCAAAAAATCGATTTTCGGATGAAAAACGATGACTCCGGACATGTCGAACGTTCCCAAAATGGTCT
The DNA here is from genome assembly GCF_964263255.1 of Lissotriton vulgaris. Lineage (NCBI taxonomy): Eukaryota > Metazoa > Chordata > Amphibia > Caudata > Salamandridae > Lissotriton > Lissotriton vulgaris. The sequence continues at coordinate 436,276 of NW_028251443.1, forward strand.
ATAATGATGAAATGTTAACATTTAATCTTTTGACTCTAAATGACTGTTGGATGTGAATTATGACTTTTTCAACTAAAATAAGTGTGTTTAAAGTCATTTCCGTGCCTGAAACGGGTCAAAATTGAAGCTTTTAAGTAAGCAAAACTCTGTAAAAATGGCAATTTTGGTCACTGTGAGGGTTTAAAAAGTGGTTATTGAACATGAGGCACGATCCAATTGACATTTTGAATCATTTTTGGTACAGTCCAAAAAATCAATTTTCGGATGAAAAACGGTGACTCCGGACATGTCGAACGTTCCCAAAATGGTCAATAATGATGAAATTTTAACATTTAATCTTTTGACTCTAAATGACTGTTGGATGTGAATTATGACTTTTTCAACTAAAATAAGTGTGTTTAAAGTCATTTCTGTGCCTGAAACGGGTCAAAATTGAAGCTTTTGAGTAAGCAAAACTCTGTAAAAATGGCACTTTTGGCCACTGTGAGGGTTTAAAAAGTGGTTATTCAACATGAGGCACGATCCAATTGACATTTTGAATCATTTTTGGTACAGTCCAAAAAATCAATTTTCGGATGAAAAACGATGACTCCGGACATGTCGAACGTTCCCAAAATGGTCTAAAATGATGAAATTTTAACATTTAATCTTTTGACTCTAAATGACTGTTGGATGTAAATTATGACTTTTTCAACTAAAATAAGTGTGTTTAAAGTCATTTCTGTGCCTGAAACGGGTCAAAATTGAAGCTTTTGAGTAAGCAAAACTCTGTAAAAATGGCACTTTTGGTCACTGTGAGGGTTTAAAAAGTGGTTATTCAACATGAGGCACGATCCAATTGACATTTTGAATCATTTTTGGTACAGTCCCAAAAATCAATTTTCGGATGAAAAATGATGACTCCGGACATGTCGAACGTTCACAAAATGGTCTATAATGATGAAATTTTAACATTAAATCTTTTGACTCTAAATGACTGTTGGATGTGCATTATGACTTTTTCAACTAAAATAAGTGTGTTTAAAGTCATTTCTGTGCCTGAAACGGGTCAAAATTGAAGCTTTTGAGTAAGCAAAACTCTGTAAAAATGGCAATTTTGGTCACTGTGAAGGTTTAAAAAGTGGTTATTCAACATGAGGCATGATCCAATTGACATTTTGAATCATTTTTGGTACAGTCCAAAAAATCGATTTTCGGATGAAAAACGATGACTCCGGACATGTCGAACGTTCTCAAAATGGTCTATAATGATGAAATTTTAACATTTAATCTTTTGACTCTAAATGACTGTTGGATGTGAATTATGACTTTTTCAACTAAAATAAGTGTGTTTAAAGTCATTTCCGTGCCTGAAACGGGTCAAAATTGAAGCTTTTAAGTAAGCAAAACTCTGTAAAAATGGCAATTTTGGTCACTGTGAGGGTTTAAAAAGTGGTTATTCAACATGAGGCATGATCCAATTGACATTTTGAATCATTTTTGGTACAGTCCAAAAAATCGATTTTCGGATGAAAAACGATGACTCCGGACATGTCGAACGTTCCCAAAATGGTCTATAATGATGAAATGTTAACATTTAATCTTTTGACTCTAAATGACTGTTGGATGTGAATTATGACTTTTTCAACTAAAATAAGTGTGTTTAAAGTCATTTCCGTGCCTGAAACGGGTCAAAATTGAAGCTTTTAAGTAAGCAAAACTCTGTAAAAATGGCAATTTTGGTCACTGTGAGGGTTTAAAAAGTGGTTATTGAACATGAGGCACGATCCAATTGACATTTTGAATCATTTTTGGTACAGTCCAAAAAATCAATTTTCGGATGAAAAACGATGACTCCGGACATGCCGAACGTTCCCAAAATGGTCTATAATGATGAAATTTTAACATTTAATCTTTTGACTCTAAATGACTGTTGGATGTGAATTATGACTTTTTCAACTAAAATAAGTGTGTTTAAAGTCATTTCTGTGCCTGAAACGGGTCAAAATTGAAGCTTTTGAGTAAGCAAAACTCTGTAAAAATGGCACTTTTGGTCACTGTGAGGGTTTAAAAAGTGGTTATTCAACATGAGGCACGATCCAATTGACATTTTGAATCATTTTTGGTACAGTCCAAAAAATCAATTTTCGTATGAAAAACGATGACTCCGGACATGTCGAACGTTCCCAAAATGGTCTATAATGATGAAATTTTAACATTTAATCTTTTGACTCTAAATGACTGTTGGATGTGAATTATGACTTTTTCAACTAAAATAAGTGTGTTTAAAGTCATTTCTGTGCCTGAAAAGGGTCAAAATTGAAGCTTTTGAGTAAGCAAAACTCTGTAAAAATGGCACTTTTGGTCACTGTGAGGGTTTAAAAAGTGGTTATTCAACATGAGGCACGATCCAATTGACATTTTGAATAATTTTTGGTACAGTCCCAAAAATCAATTTTCGGATGAAAAACGATGACTCCGGACATGTCGAACGTTCCCAAAATGGTCTATAATGATGAAATTTTAACATTTAATCTTTTGACTCTAAATGACTGTTGGATGTGCATTATGACTTTTTCAACTAAAATAAGTGTGTTTAAAGTCATTTCTGTGCCTGAAACGGGTCAAAATTGAAGCTTTTGAGTAAGCAAAACTCTGTAAAAATGGCAATTTTGGTCACTGTGAGGGTTTAAAAAGTGGTTATTCAACATGAGGCACGATCCAATTGACATTTTGAATCATTTTTGGTACAGTCCAAAAAATCAATTTTCGGATGAAAAACGATGACTCCGGACATGTCGAACGTTCCCAAAATGGTCTATAATGATGAAATTTTAACATTTAATCTTTTGACTCTAAATGACTGTTGGATGTGAATTATGACTTTTTCAACTAAAATAAGTGTGTTTAAAGTCATTTCTGTGCCTGAAACGGGTCAAAATTGAAGCTTTTGAGTAAGCAAAACTCTGTAAAAATGGCACTTTTGGTCACTGTGAGGGTTTAAAAAGTGGTTATTCAACATGAGGCACGATCCAATTGACATTTTGAATCATTTTTGGTACAGTCCCAAAAATCCATTTTCGGATGAAAAACGATGATTCCGGACATGTCGAACGTTCCCAAAATGGTCTATAATGATGAAATTTTAACATTTAATCTTTTGACTCTAAATGACTGTTGGATGTGAAATATGACTTTTTCAACTTAAATAAGTGTGTTTAAAGTCATTTCTGTGCCTGAAACGGGTCAAAATTGAAGCTTTTGAGTAAGCAAAACTCTGTAAAAATGGCACTTTTGGTCACTGTGAGGGTTTAAAAAGTGGTTATTCAACATGAGGCACGATCCAATTGACATTTTGAATCATTTTTGGTACAGTCCCAAAAATCAATTTTCGGATGAAAAACGATGACTCCGGACATGTCGAACGTTCCCAAAATGGTCTATAATGATGAAATTTTAACATTTAATCTTTTGACTCTAAATGACTGTTGAATGTGAATTATGACTTTTTCAACTAAAATAAGTGTGTTTAAAGTCATTTCTGTGCCTGAAACGGGTCAAAATTGAAGCTTTTGAGTAAGCAAAACTCTGTAAAAATGGCAATTTTGGTCACTGTGAGGGTTTAAAAAGTGGTTATTGAACATGAGGCACGATCCAATTGACATTTTGAATCATTTTTGGTACAGTCCAAAAAATCAATTTTCGGATGAAAAACGGTGACTCCGGACATGTCGAACGTTCCCAAAATGGTCTATAATGATGAAATTTTAACATTTAATCTTTTGACTCTAAATGACTGTTGGATGTGCATTATGACTTTTTCAACTAAAATAAGTGTGTTTAAAGTCATTTCTGTGCCTGAAACGGGTCAAAATTGAAGCTTTTGAGTAAGCAAAACTCTGTAAAAATGGCAATTTTGGTCACTGTGAAGGTTTAAAAAGTGGTTATTCAACATGAGGCATGATCCAATTGACATTTTGAATCATTTTTGGTACAGTCCAAAAAATCGATTTTCGGATGAAAAACGATGACTCCGGACATGTCGAACGTTCCCAAAATGGTCTATAATGATGAAATGTTAACATTTAATCTTTTGACTCTAAATGACTGTTGGATGTGAATTATGACTTTTTCAACTAAAATAAGTGTGTTTAAAGTCATTTCCGTGCCTGAAACGGGTCAAAATTGAAGCTTTTAAGTAAGCAAAACTCTGTAAAAATGGCAATTTTGGTCACTGTGAGGGTTTAAAAAGTGGTTATTGAACATGAGGCACGATCCAATTGACATTTTGAATCATTTTTGGTACAGTCCAAAAAATCAATTTTCGGATGAAAAACGGTGACTCCGGACATGTCGAACGTTCCCAAAATGGTCAATAATGATGAAATTTTAACATTTAATCTTTTGACTCTAAATGACTGTTGGATGTGAATTATGACTTTTTCAACTAAAATAAGTGTGTTTAAAGTCATTTCTGTGCCTGAAACGGGTCAAAAATGAAGCTTTTGAGTAAGCAAAACTCTGTAAAAATGGCACTTTTGGTCACTGTGAGGGTTTAAAAAGTGGTTATTCAACATGAGGCACGATCCAATTGACATTTTGAATCATTTTTGGTACAGTCCAAAAAATCAATTTTCGGATGAAAAACGATGACTCCGGACATGTCGAACGTTCCCAAAATGGTCTAAAATGATGAAATTTTAACATTTAATCTTTTGACTCTAAATGACTGTTGGATGTAAATTATGACTTTTTCAACTAAAATAAGTGTGTTTAAAGTCATTTCTGTGCCTGAAACGGGTCAAAATTGAAGCTTTTGAGTAAGCAAAACTCTGTAAAAATGGCACTTTTGGTCACTGTGAGGGTTTAAAAAGTGGTTATTCAACATGAGGCACGATCCAATTGACATTTTGAATCATTTTTGGTACAGTCCCAAAAATCAATTTTCGGATGAAAAATGATGACTCCGGACATGTCGAACGTTCACAAAATGGTCTATAATGATGAAATTTTAACATTAAATCTTTTGACTCTAAATGACTGTTGGATGTGCATTATGACTTTTTCAACTAAAATAAGTGTGTTTAAAGTCATTTCTGTGCCTGAAACGGGTCAAAATTGAAGCTTTTGAGTAAGCAAAACTCTGTAAAAATGGCAATTTTGGTCACTGTGAAGGTTTAAAAAGTGGTTATTCAACATGAGGCATGATCCAATTGACATTTTGAATCATTTTTGGTACAGTCCAAAAAATCGATTTTCGGATGAAAAACGATGACTCCGGACATGTCGAACGTTCTCAAAATGGTCTATAATGATGAAATTTTAACATTTAATCTTTTGACTCTAAATGACTGTTGGATGTAAATTATGACTTTTTCAACTAAAATAAGTGTGTTTAAAGTCATTTCCGTGCCTGAAACGGGTCAAAATTGAAGCTTTTAAGTAAGCAAAACTCTGTAAAAATGGCAATTTTGGTCACTGTGAGGGTTTAAAAAGTGGTTATTCAACATGAGGCATGATCCAATTGACATTTTGAATCATTTTTGGTACAGTCCAAAAAATCGATTTTCGGATGAAAAACGATGACTCCGGACATGTCGAACGTTCCCAAAATGGTCTATAATGATGAAATGTTAACATTTAATCTTTTGACTCTAAATGACTGTTGGATGTGAATTATGACTTTTTCAACTAAAATAAGTGTGTTTAAAGTCATTTCCGTGCCTGAAACGGGTCAAAATTGAAGCTTTTAAGTAAGCAAAACTCTGTAAAAATGGCAATTTTGGTCACTGTGAGGGTTTAAAAAGTGGTTATTGAACATGAGGCACGATCCAATTGACATTTTGAATCATTTTTGGTACAGTCCAAAAAATCAATTTTCGGATGAAAAACGATGACTCCGGACATGCCGAACGTTCCCAAAATGGTCTATAATGATGAAATTTTAACATTTAATCTTTTGACTCTAAATGACTGTTGGATGTGAATTATGACTTTTTCAACTAAAATAAGTGTGTTTAAAGTCATTTCTGTGCCTGAAACGGGTCAAAATTGAAGCTTTTGAGTAAGCAAAACTCTGTAAAAATGGCACTTTTGGTCACTGTGAGGGTTTAAAAAGTGGTTATTCAACATGAGGCACGATCCAATTGACATTTTGAATCATTTTTGGTACAGTCCAAAAAATCAATTTTCGGATGAAAAACGATGACTCCGGACATGTCGAACGTTCCCAAAATGGTCTATAATGATGAAATTTTAACATTTAATCTTTTGACTCTAAATGACTGTTGGATGTGAATTATGACTTTTTCAACTAAAATAAGTGTGTTTAAAGTCATTTCTGTGCATGAAAAGGGTCAAAATTGAAGCTTTTGAGTAAGCAAAACTCTGTAAAAATGGCACTTTTGGTCACTGTGAGGGTTTAAAAAGTGGTTATTCAACATGAGGCACGATCCAATTGACATTTTGAATAATTTTTGGTACAGTCCCAAAAATCAATTTTCGGATGAAAAACGATGACTCCGGACATGTCGAACGTTCCCAAAATGGTCTATAATGATGAAATTTTAACATTTAATCTTTTGACTCTAAATGACTGTTGGATGTGCATTATGACTTTTTCAACTAAAATAAGTGTGTTTAAAGTCATTTCTGTGCCTGAAACGGGTCAAAATTGAAGCTTTTGAGTAAGCAAAACTCTGTAAAAATGGCAATTTTGGTCACTGTGAGGGTTTAAAAAGTGGTTATTCAACATGAGGCACGATCCAATTGACATTTTGAATCATTTTTGGTACAGTCCAAAAAATCAATTTTCGGATGAAAAACGATGACTCCGGACATGTCGAACGTTCCCAAAATGGTCTATAATGATGAAATTTTAACATTTAATCTTTTGACTCTAAATGACTGTTGGATGTGAATTATGACTTTTTCAACTAAAATAAGTGTGTTTAAAGTCATTTCTGTGCCTGAAACGGGTCAAAATTGAAGCTTTTGAGTAAGCAAAACTCTGTAAAAATGGCACTTTTGGTCACTGTGAGGGTTTAAAAAGTGGTTATTCAACATGAGGCACGATCCAATTGACATTTTGAATCATTTTTGGTACAGTCCCAAAAATCAATTTTCGGATGAAAAACGATGACTCCGGACATGTCGAACGTTCCCAAAATGGTCTATAATGATGAAATTTTAACATTTAATCTTTTGACTCTAAATGACTGTTGAATGTGAATTATGACTTTTTCAACTAAAATAAGTGTGTTTAAAGTCATTTCTGTGCCTGAAACGGGTCAAAATTGAAGCTTTTGAGTAAGCAAAACTCTGTAAAAATGGCAATTTTGGTCACTGTGAGGGTTTAAAAAGTGGTTATTGAACATGAGGCACGATCCAATTGACATTTTGAATCATTTTTGGTACAGTCCAAAAAATCAATTTTCGGATGAAAAACGGTGACTCCGGACATGTCGAACGTTCCCAAAATGGTCAATAATGATGAAATTTTAACATTTAATCTTTTGACTCTAAATGACTGTTGGATGTGAATTATGACTTTTTCAACTAAAATAAGTGTGTTTAAAGTCATTTCTGTGCCTGAAACGGGTCAAAATTGATGCTTTTGAGTAAGCAAAACTCTGTAAAAATGGCACTTTTGGGCACTGTGAGGGTTTAAAAAGTAGTTATTCAACATGAGGCACGATCCAATTGACATTTTGAATCATTTTTGGTACAGTCCCAAAAATCAATTTTCGGATGAAAAACGATGACTCTGGACATGTCGAACGTTCCCAAAATGGTCTATAATGATGAAATTTTAACATTTAATCTTTTGACTCTAAATGACTGTTGGATGTGAATTATGACTTTTTCAACTAAAATAAGTGTGTTTAAAGTCATTTCTGTGCCTGAAACGGGTCAAAATTGAAGCTTTTGAGTAAGCAAAACTCTGTAAAAATGGCACTTTTGGTCACTGTGAGGGTTTAAAAAGTGGTTATTCAACATGAGGCACGATCCAATTGACATTTTGAATCATTTTTGGTACAGTCCAAAAAATCAATTTTCGGATGAAAAACGATGACTCCGGACATGTCGAACGTTCCCAAAATGGTCTATAATGATGAAATTTTAACATTTAATCTTTTGACTCTAAATGACTGTTGGATGTAAATTATGACTTTTTCAACTAAAATAAGTGTGTTTAAAGTCATTTCTGTGCCTGAAACGGGTCAAAATTGAAGCTTTTGAGTAAGCAAAACTCTGTAAAAATGGCACTTTTGGTCACTGTGAGGGTTTAAAAAGTGGTTATTCAACATGAGGCACGATCCAATTGACATTTTGAATCATTTTTGGTACAGTCCCAAAAATCAATTTTCGGATGAAAAATGATGACTCCGGACATGTCGAACATTCCCAAAATGGTCTATAATGATGAAATTTTAACATTTAATCTTTTGACTCTAAATGACTGTTGGATGTGAATTATGACTTTTTCAACTAAAATAAGTGTGTTTAAAGTCATTTCTGTGCATGAAACGGGTCAAAATTGAAGCTTTGAGTAAGCAAAACTCTGTAAAAATGGCACTTTTGGTCACTGTGAGGGTTTAAAAAGTGGTTATTCAACATGAGGCACGATCCAATCGACATTTTGAATAATTTTTGGTACAGTCCCAAAAATCAATTTTCGGATGAAAAACGATGACTCCGGACATGTCGAACGTTCACAAAATGGTCTATAATGATGAAATTTTAACATTTAATCTTTTGACTCTAAATGACTGTTGGATGTGCATTATGACTTTTTCAACTAAAATAAGTGTGTTTAAAGTCATTTCTGTGCCTGAAACGGGTCAAAATTGAAGCTTTTGAGTAAGCAAAACTCTGTAAAAATGGCAATTTTGGTCACTGTGAAGGTTTAAAAAGTGGTTATTCAACATGAGGCATGATCCAATTGACATTTTGAATCATTTTTGGTACAGTCCAAAAAATCGATTTTCGGATGAAAAACGATGACTCCGGACATGTCGAACGTTCCCAAAATGGTCTATAATGATGAAATTTTAACATTTAATCTTTTGACTCTAAATGACTGTTGGATGTGAATTATGACTTTTTCAACTAAAATAAGTGTGTTTAAAGTCATTTCCGTGCCTGAAACGGGTCAAAATTGAAGCTTTTAAGTAAGCAAAACTCTGTAAAAATGGCAATTTTGGTCACTGTGAGGGTTTAAAAAGTGGTTATTCAACATGAGGCATGATCCAATTGACATTTTGAATCATTTTTGGTACAGTCCAAAAAATCGATTTTCGGATGAAAAACGATGACTCCGGACATGTCGAACGTTCCCAAAATGGTCTATAATGATGAAATGTTAACATTTAATCTTTTGACTCTAAATGACTGTTGGATGTGAATTATGACTTTTTCAACTAAAATAAGTGTGTTTAAAGTCATTTCCGTGCCTGAAACGGGTCAAAATTGAAGCTTTTAAGTAAGCAAAACTCTGTAAAAATGGCAATTTTGGTCACTGTGAGGGTTTAAAAAGTGGTTATTGAACATGAGGCACGATCCAATTGACATTTTGAATCATTTTTGGTACAGTCCAAAAAATCGATTTTCGGATGAAAAACGATGACTCCGGACATGTCGAACGTTCCCAAAATGGTCTATAATGATGAAATGTTAACATTTAATCTTTTGACTCTAAATGACTGTTGGATGTGAATTATGACTTTTTCAACTAAAATAAGTGTGTTTAAAGTCATTTCCGTGCCTGAAACGGGTCAAAATTGAAGCTTTTAAGTAAGCAAAACTCTGTAAAAATGGCAATTTTGGTCACTGTGAGGGTTTAAAAAGTGGTTATTGAACATGAGGCACGATCCAATTGACATTTTGAATCATTTTTGGTACAGTCTAAAAAATCAATTTTCGGATGAAAAACGGTGACTCCGGACATGTCGAACGTTCCCAAAATGGTCAATAATGATGAAATTTTAACATTTAATCTTTTGACTCTAAATGACTGTTGGATGTGAATTATGACTTTTTCAACTAAAATAAGTGTGTTTAAAGTCATTTCTGTGCCTGAAACGGGTCAAAATTGATGCTTTTGAGTAAGCAAAACTCTGTAAAAATGGCACTTTTGGGCACTGTGAGGGTTTAAAAAGTAGTTATTCAACATGAGGCACGATCCAATTGACATTTTGAATCATTTTTGGTACAGTCCCAAAAATCAATTTTCGGATGAAAAACGATGACTCTGGACATGTCGAACGTTCCCAAAATGGTCTATAATGATGAAATTTTAACATTTAATCTTTTGACTCTAAATGACTGTTGGATGTGAATTATGACTTTTTCAACTAAAATAAGTGTGTTTAAAGTCATTTCTGTGCCTGAAACGGGTCAAAATTGAAGCTTTTGAGTAAGCAAAACTCTGTAAAAATGGCACTTTTGGTCACTGTGAGGGTTTAAAAAGTGGTTATTCAACATGAGGCACGATCCAATTGACATTTTGAATCATTTTTGGTACAGTCCAAAAAATCAATTTTCGGATGAAAAACGATGACTCCGGACATGTCGAACGTTCCCAAAATGGTCTATAATGATGAAATTTTAACATTTAATCTTTTGACTCTAAATGACTGTTGGATGTAAATTATGACTTTTTCAACTAAAATAAGTGTGTTTAAAGTCATTTCTGTGCCTGAAACGGGTCAAAATTGAAGCTTTTGAGTAAGCAAAACTCTGTAAAAATGGCACTTTTGGTCACTGTGAGGGTTTAAAAAGTGGTTATTCAACATGAGGCACGATCCAATTGACATTTTGAATCATTTTTGGTACAGTCCCAAAAATCAATTTTCGGATGAAAAACGATGACTCCGGACATGTCGAACGTTCACAAAATGGTCTATAATGATGAAATTTTAACATTTAATCTTTTGACTCTAAATGACTGTTGGATGTGCATTATGACTTTTTCAACTAAAATAAGTGTGTTTAAAGTCATTTCTGTGCCTGAAACGGGTCAAAATTGAAGCTTTTGAGTAAGCAAAACTCTGTAAAAATGGCAATTTTGGTCACTGTGAAGGTTTAAAAAGTGGTTATTCAACATGAGGCATGATCCAATTGACATTTTGAATCATTTTTGGTACAGTCCAAAAAATCGATTTTCGGATGAAAAACGATGACTCCGGACATGTCGAACGTTCCCAAAATGGTCTATAATGATGAAATTTTAACATTTAATCTTTTGACTCTAAATGACTGTTGGATGTGAATTATGACTTTTTCAACTAAAATAAGTGTGTTTAAAGTCATTTCCGTGCCTGAAACGGGTCAAAATTGAAGCTTTTAAGTAAGCAAAACTCTGTAAAAATGGCAATTTTGGTCACTGTGAGGGTTTAAAAAGTGGTTATTCAACATGAGGCATGATCCAATTGACATTTTGAATCATTTTTGGTACAGTCCAAAAAATCGATTTTCGGATGAAAAACGATGACTCCGGACATGTCGAACGTTCCCAAAATGGTCTATAATGATGAAATGTTAACATTTAATCTTTTGACTCTAAATGACTGTTGGATGTGAATTATGACTTTTTCAACTAAAATAAGTGTGTTTAAAGTCATTTCCGTGCCTGAAACGGGTCAAAATTGAAGCTTTTAAGTAAGCAAAACTCTGTAAAAATGGCAATTTTGGTCACTGTGAGGGTTTAAAAAGTGGTTATTGAACATGAGGCACGATCCAATTGACATTTTGAATCATTTTTGGTACAGTCTAAAAAATCAATTTTCGGATGAAAAACGGTGACTCCGGACATGTCGAACGTTCCCAAAATGGTCAATAATGATGAAATTTTAACATTTAATCTTTTGACTCTAAATGACTGTTGGATGTGAATTATGACTTTTTCAACTAAAATAAGTGTGTTTAAAGTCATTTCCGTGCCTGAAACGGGTCAAAATTGAAGCTTTTAAGTAAGCAAAACTCTGTAAAAATGGCAATTTTGGTCACTGTGAGGGTTTAAAAAGTGGTTATTGAACATGAGGCACGATCCAATTGACATTTTGAATCATTTTTGGTACAGTCCAAAAAATCAATTTTCGGATGAAAAACGATGACTCCGGACATGTCGAACGTTCCCAAAATGGTCAATAATGATGAAATTTTAACATTTAATCTTTTGACTTTAAATGACTGTTGGATGTGAATTATGACTTTTTCAACTAAAATAAGTGTGTTTAAAGTCATTTCTGTGCCTGAAACGGGTCAAAATTGATGCTTTTGAGTAAGCAAAACTCTGTAAAAATGGCACTTTTGGGCACTGTGAGGGTTTAAAAAGTAGTTATTCAACATGAGGCACGATCCAATTGACATTTTGAATCATTTTTGGTACAGTCCCAAAAATCAATTTTCGGATGAAAAACGATGACTCCGGACATGTCGAACGTTCCCAAAATGGTCTATAATGATGAAATTTTAACATTTAATCTTTTGACTCTAAATGACTGTTGGATGTGAATTATGACTTTTTCAACTAAAATAAGTGTGTTTAAAGTCATTTCTGTGCCTGAAACGGGTCAAAATTGAAGCTTTTGAGTAAGCAAAACTCTGTAAAAATGGCACTTTTGGTCACTGTGAGGGTTTAAAAAGTGGTTATTCAACATGAGGCACGATCCAATTGACATTTTGAATCATTTTTGGTACAGTCCAAAAAATCAATTTTCGGATGAAAAACGATGACTCCGGACATGTCGAACGTTCCCAAAATGGTCTATAATGATGAAATTTTAACATTTAATCTTTTGACTCTAAATGACTGTTGGATGTAAATTATGACTTTTTCAACTAAAATAAGTGTGTTTAAAGTCATTTCTGTGCCTGAAACGGGTCAAAATTGAAGCTTTTGAGTAAGCAAAACTCTGTAAAAATGGCACTTTTGGTCACTGTGAGGGTTTAAAAAGTGGTTATTCAACATGAGGCACGATCCAATTGACATTTTGAATCATTTTTGGTACAGTCCCAAAAATCAATTTTCGGATGAAAAATGATGACTCCGGACATGTCGAACGTTCCCAAAATGGTCTATAATGATGAAATTTTAACATTTAATCTTTTGACTCTAAATTACTGTTGGATGTGAATTATGACTTTTTCAACTAAAATAAGTGTGTTTAAAGTCATTTCTGTGCCTGAAACGGGTCAAAATTGAAGCTTTTGAGTAAGCAAAACTCTGTAAAAATGGCACTTTTGGTCACTGTGAGGGTTTAAAAAGTGGTTATTCAACATGAGGCACGATCCAATTGACATTTTGAATCATTTTTGGTACAGTCCCAAAAATCAATTTTCGGATGAAAAACGATGACTCCGGACATGTCGAACGTTCCCAAAATGGTTTATAATGATGAAATTTTAACATTTAATCTTTTGACTCCAAATGACTGTTGGATGTGCATTATGACTTTTTCAACTAAAATAAGTGTGTTTAAAGTCATTTCTGTGCCTGAAACAGGTCAAAATTGAAGCTTTTGAGTAAGCAAAACTCTGTAAAAATGGCAATTTTGGTCACTGTGAGGGTTTAAAAAGTGGTTATTGAACATGAGGCACGATCCAATTGACATTTTGAATCATTTTTGGTACAGTCCAAAAAATCAATTTTCGGATGAAAAACGGTGACTCCGGACATGTCGAACGTTCCCAAAATGGTCAATAATGATGAAATTTTAACATTTAATCTTTTGACTCTAAATGACTGTTGGATGTGAATTATGACTTTTTCAACTAAAATAAGTGTGTTTAAAGTCATTTCTGTGCCTGAAACGGGTCAAAATTGATGCTTTTGAGTAAGCAAAACTCTGTAAAAATGGCACTTTTGGGCACTGTGAGGGTTTAAAAAGTAGTTATTCAACATGAGGCACGATCCAATTGACATTTTGAATCATTTTTGGTACAGTCCCAAAAATCAATTTTCGGATGAAAAACGATGACTCTGGACATGTCGAACGTTCCCAAAATGGTCTATAATGATGAAATTTTAACATTTAATCTTTTGACTCTAAATGACTGTTGGATGTGAATTATGACTTTTTCAACTAAAATAAGTGTGTTTAAAGTCATTTCTGTGCCTGAAACGGGTCAAAATTGAAGCTTTTGAGTAAGCAAAACTCTGTAAAAATGGCACTTTTGGTCACTGTGAGGGTTTAAAAAGTGGTTATTCAACATGAGGCACGATCCAATTGACATTTTGAATCATTTTTGGTACAGTCCCAAAAATCAATTTTCGGATGAAAAATGATGACTCCGGACATGTCGAACATTCCCAAAATGGTCTATAATGATGAAATTTTAACATTTAATCTTTTGACTCTAAATGACTGTTGGATGTGAATTATGACTTTTTCAACTAAAATAAGTGTGTTTAAAGTCATTTCTGTGCATGAAACGGGTCAAAATTGAAGCTTTGAGTAAGCAAAACTCTGTAAAAATGGCACTTTTGGTCACTGTGAGGGTTTAAAAAGTGGTTATTCAACATGAGGCACGATCCAATCGACATTTTGAATAATTTTTGGTACAGTCCCAAAAATCAATTTTCGGATGAAAAACGATGACTCCGGACATGTCGAACGTTCACAAAATGGTCTATAATGATGAAATGTTAACATTTAATCTTTTGACTCTAAATGACTGTTGGATGTGCATTATGACTTTTTCAACTAAAATAAGTGTGTTTAAAGTCATTTCTGTGCCTGAAACGGGTCAAAATTGAAGCTTTTGAGTAAGCAAAACTCTGTAAAAATGGCAATTTTGGTCACTGTGAAGGTTTAAAAAGTGGTTATTCAACATGAGGCATGATCCAATTGACATTTTGAATCATTTTTGGTACAGTCCAAAAAATCGATTTTCGGATGAAAAACGATGACTCCGGACATGTCGAACGTTCCCAAAATGGTCTATAATGATGAAATTTTAACATTTAATCTTTTGACTCTAAATGACTGTTGGATGTGAATTATGACTTTTTCAACTAAAATAAGTGTGTTTAAAGTCATTTCCGTGCCTGAAACGGGTCAAAATTGAAGCTTTTAAGTAAGCAAAACTCTGTAAAAATGGCAATTTTGGTCACTGTGAGGGTTTAAAAAGTGGTTATTCAACATGAGGCATGATCCAATTGACATTTTGAATCATTTTTGGTACAGTCCAAAAAATCGATTTTCGGATGAAAAACGATGACTCCGGACATGTCGAACGTTCCCAAAATGGTCTATAATGATGAAATGTTAACATTTAATCTTTTGACTATAAATGACTGTTGGATGTGAATTATGACTTTTTCAACTAAAATAAGTGTGTTTAAAGTCATTTCCGTGCCTGAAACGGGTCAAAATTGAAGCTTTTAAGTAAGCAAAACTCTGTAAAAATGGCAATTTTGGTCACTGTGAGGGTTTAAAAAGTGGTTATTGAACATGAGGCACGATCCAATTGACATTTTGAATCATTTTTGGTACAGTCTAAAAAATCAATTTTCGGATGAAAAACGGTGACTCCGGACATGTCGAACGTTCCCAAAATGGTCAATAATGATGAAATTTTAACATTTAATCTTTTGACTCTAAATGACTGTTGGATGTGAATTATGACTTATTCAACTAAAATAAGTGTGTTTAAAGTCATTTCTGTGCCTGAAACGGGTCAAAATTGATGCTTTTGAGTAAGCAAAACTCTGTAAAAATGGCACTTTTGGGCACTGTGAGGGTTTAAAAAGTAGTTATTCAACATGAGGCACGATCCAATTGACATTTTGAATCATTTTTGGTACAGTCCCAAAAATCAATTTTCGGATGAAAAACGATGACTCTGGACATGTCGAACGTTCCCAAAATGGTCTATAATGATGAAATTTTAACATTTAATCTTTTGACTCTAAATGACTGTTGGATGTGAATTATGACTTTTTCAACTAAAATAAGTGTGTTTAAAGTCATTTCTGTGCCTGAAACGGGTCAAAATTGAAGCTTTTGAGTAAGCAAAACTCTGTAAAAATGGCACTTTTGGTCACTGTGAGGGTTTAAAAAGTGGTTATTCAACATGAGGCACGATCCAATTGACATTTTGAATCATTTTTGGTACAGTCCAAAAAATCAATTTTCGGATGAAAAACGATGACTCCTGACATGTCGAACGTTCCCAAAATGGTCTATAATGATGAAATTTTAACATTTAATCTTTTGACTCTAAATGACTGTTGGATGTAAATTATGACTTTTTCAACTAAAATAAGTGTGTTTAAAGTCATTTCTGTGCCTGAAACGGGTCAAAATTGAAGCTTTTGAGTAAGCAAAACTCTGTAAAAATGGCACTTTTGGTCACTGTGAGGGTTTAAAAAGTGGTTATTCAACATGAGGCACGATCCA
The DNA here is from genome assembly GCF_964263255.1 of Lissotriton vulgaris. Lineage (NCBI taxonomy): Eukaryota > Metazoa > Chordata > Amphibia > Caudata > Salamandridae > Lissotriton > Lissotriton vulgaris. The sequence goes on from NW_028251443.1 coordinate 452,661, forward strand.
ATTGACATTTTGAATAATTTTTGGTACAGTCCCAAAAATCAATTTTCGGATGAAAAATGATGACTCCGGACATGTCGAACGTTCCCAAAATGGTCTATAATGATGAAATTTTAACATTTAATCTTTTGACTCTAAATGACTGTTGGATGTGCATTATGACTTTTTCAACTAAAATAAGTGTGTTTAAAGTCATTTCTGTGCATGAAACGGGTCAAAATTGAAGCTTTTGAGTAAGCAAAACTCTGTAAAAATGGCACTGTTGGTCACTGTGAGGGTTTAAAAAGTGGTTATTCAACATGAGGCACGATCCAATCGACATTTTGAATCATTTTTGGTACAGTCCAAAAAATCGATTTTCGGATGAAAAACGATGACTCCGGACATGTCGAACGTTCCCAAAATGGTCTATAATGATGAAATTTTAACATTTAATCTTTTGACTCTAAATGACTGTTGGATGTGAATTATGACTTTTTCAACTAAAATAAGTGTGTTTAAAGTCATTTCCGTGCCTGAAACGGGTCAAAATTGAAGCTTTTAAGTAAGCAAAACTCTGTAAAAATGGCAATTTTGGTCACTGTGAGGGTTTAAAAAGTGGTTATTGAACAAGAGGCACGATCCAATTGACATTTTGAATCATTTTTGGTACAGTCCAAAAAATCAATTTTCGGATGAAAAACGATGACTCCGGACATGTCGAACGTTCCCAAAATGGTCAATAATGATGAAATTTTAACATTTAATCTTTTGACTTTAAATGACTGTTGGATGTGAATTATGACTTTTTCAACTAAAATAAGTGTGTTTAAAGTCATTTCTGTGCCTGAAACGGGTCAAAATTGATGCTTTTGAGTAAGCAAAACTCTGTAAAAATGGCACTTTTGGGCACTGTGAGGGTTTAAAAAGTAGTTATTCAACATGAGGCACGATCCAATTGACATTTTGAATCATTTTTGGTACAGTCCCAAAAATCAATTTTCGGATGAAAAACGATGACTCCGGACATGTCGAACGTTCCCAAAATGGTCTATAATGATGAAATTTTAACATTTAATCTTTTGACTCTAAATGACTGTTGGATGTGAATTATGACTTTTTCAACTAAAATAAGTGTGTTTAAAGTCATTTCTGTGCCTGAAACGGGTCAAAATTGAAGCTTTTGAGTAAGCAAAACTCTGTAAAAATGGCACTTTTGGTCACTGTGAGGGTTTAAAAAGTGGTTATTCAACATGAGGCACGATCCAATTGACATTTTGAATCATTTTTGGTACAGTCCAAAAAATCAATTTTCGGATGAAAAACGATGACTCCGGACATGTCGAACGTTCCCAAAATGGTCTATAATGATGAAATTTTAACATTTAATCTTTTGACTCTAAATGACTGTTGGATGTAAATTATGACTTTTTCAACTAAAATAAGTGTGTTTAAAGTCATTTCTGTGCCTGAAACGGGTCAAAATTGAAGCTTTTGAGTAAGCAAAACTCTGTAAAAATGGCACTTTTGGTCACTGTGAGGGTTTAAAAAGTGGTTATTCAACATGAGGCACGATCCAATTGACATTTTGAATCATTTTTGGTACAGTCCCAAAAATCAATTTTCGGATGAAAAATGATGACTCTGGACATGTCGAACGTTCCCAAAATGGTCTATAATGATGAAATTTTAACATTTAATCTTTTGACTCTAAATTACTGTTGGATGTGAATTATGACTTTTTCAACTAAAATAAGTGTGTTTAAAGTCATTTCTGTGCCTGAAACGGGTCAAAATTGAAGCTTTTGAGTAAGCAAAACTCTGTAAAAATGGCACTTTTGGTCACTGTGAGGGTTTAAAAAGTGGTTATTCAACATGAGGCACGATCCAATTGACATTTTGAATCATTTTTGGTACAGTCCCAAAAATCAATTTTCGGATGAAAAACGATGACTCCGGACATGTCGAACGTTCCCAAAATGGTCTATAATGATGAAATTTTAACATTTAATCTTTTGACTCCAAATGACTGTTGGATGTGCATTATGACTTTTTCAACTAAAATAAGTGTGTTTAAAGTCATTTCTGTGCCTGAAACAGGTCAAAATTGAAGCTTTTGAGTAAGCAAAACTCTGTAAAAATGGCAATTTTGGTCACTGTGAGGGTTTAAAAAGTGGTTATTCAACATGAGGCACGTTCCAATTGACATTTTGAATCATTTTTGGTACAGTCCAAAAAATCAATTTTCGGATGAAAAACGATGACTCCGGACAAACGCGAACGTTCCCAAAATGGTCTGAAATGATGAAATTTTAACATTTAATCTTTTGACTCTAAATGACTGTTGGATGTGAATTATGACTTTTTCAACTAAAATAAGTGTGTTTAAAGTCATTTCTGTGCCTGAAACGGGTCAAAATTGAAGCTTTTGAGTAAGCAAAACTCTGTAAAAATGGCACTTTTGGTCACTGTGAGGGTTTAAAAAGTGGTTATTCAACATGAGGCACGATCCAATTGACATTTGGAATCATTTTTGGTACAGTCCAAAAAATCAATTTTCGGATGAAAAACGATGACTCCGGACATGTCGAACGTTCCCAAAATGGTCTATAATGATGAAATTTTAACATTTAATCTTTTGACTGTAAATGACTGTTGGATGTGAATTATGACTTTTTCAACTAAAATAAGTGTGTTTAAAGTCATTTCTGTGCCTGAAACGGGTCAAAATTGAAGCTTTTGAGTAAGCAAAACTCTGTAAAAATGGCACTTTTGGGCACTGTGAGGGTTTAAAAAGTGGTTATTCAACATGAGGCACGATCCAATTGACATTTTGAATCATTTTTGGTACAGTCCCAAAAATCAATTTTCGGATGAAAAACGATGACTCCGGACATGTCGAACGTTCCCAAAATGGTCTATAATGATGACATTTTAACATTTAATCTTTTGACTCTAAATGACTGTTGGATGTGCATTATGACTTTTTCAACTAAAATAAGTGTGTTTAAAGTCATTTCTGTGCCTGAAACGGGTCAAAATTGAAGCTTTGAGTAAGCAAAACTCTGTAAAAATGGCACTTTTGGTCACTGTGAGGGTTTAAAAAGTGGTTATTCAACATGAGGCACGATCCAATTGACATTTTGAATCATTTTTGGTACAGTCCAAAAAATCAATTTTCGGATGAAAAACGATGACTCCGGACATGTCGAACGTTCCCAAAATGGTCTATAATGATGACATTTTAACATTTAATCTTTTGACTCTAAATGACTGTTGGATGTGAATTATGACTTTTTCAACTAAAATAAGTGTGTTTAAAGTCATTTCTGTGCCTGAAACTGGTCAAAATTGAAGCTTTTGAGTAAGCAAAACTCTGTAAAAATGGCACTTTTGGTCACTGTGAGGGTTTAAAAAGTGGTTATTCAACATGAGGCACGATCCAATTGACATTTTGAATCATTTTTGGTACAGTCCCAAAAATCAATTTTCGGATGAAAAATGATGACTCCGGACATGTCGAACGTTCCCAAAATGGTCTATAATGATGAAATTTTAACATTTAATCTTTTGACTCTAAATTACTGTTGGATGTGAATTATGACTTTTTCAACTAAAATAAGTGTGTTTAAAGTCATTTCTGTGCCTGAAACGGGTCAAAATTGAAGCTTTTGAGTAAGCAAAACTCTGTAAAAATGGCACTTTTGGTCACTGTGAGGGTTTAAAAAGTGGTTATTCAACATGAGGCACGATCCAATTGACATTTTGAATCATTTTTGGTACAGTCCCAAAAATCAATTTTCGGATGAAAAACGATGACTCCGGACATGTCGAACGTTCCCAAAATGGTCTATAATGATGAAATTTTAACATTTAATATTTTGACTCCAAATGACTGTTGGATGTAAATTATGACTTTTTCAACTAAAATAAGTGTGTTTAAAGTCATTTCTGTGCCTGAAACGGGTCAAAATTGAAGCTTTTGAGTAAGCAAAACTCTGTAAAAATGGCACTTTTGGTCACTGTGAGGGTTTAAAAAGTGGTTATTCAACATGAGGCACGATCCAATTGACATTTTGAATCATTTTTGGTACAGTCCCAAAAATCAATTTTCGGATGAAAAATGATGACTCCGGACATTTCGAACGTTCCCAAAATGGTCTATAATGATGAAATTTTAACATTTAATCTTTTGACTCTAAATGACTGTTGGATGTGAATTATGACTTTTTCAACTAAAATAAGTGTGTTTAAAGTCATTTCTGTGCCTGAAACTGGTCAAAATTGAAGCTTTTGAGTAAGCAAAACTCTGTAAAAATGGCACTTTTGGTCACTGTGAGGGTTTAAAAAGTGGTTATTCAACATGAGGCACGATCCAATTGACATTTTGAATCATTTTTGGTACAGTCCAAAAAATCAATTTTCGGATGAAAAACGATGACTCCGGACATGCCGAACGTTCCCAAAATGGTCTATAATGATGAAATTTTAACATTTAATCTTTTGACTCTAAATGACTGTTGGATGTGAATTATGACTTTTTCAACTAAAATAAGTGTGTTTAAAGTCATTTCTGTGCCTGAAACGGGTCAAAATTGAAGCTTTTGAGTAAGCAAAACTCTGTAAAAATGGCACTTTTGGTCACTGTGAGGGTTTAAAAAGTGGTTATTCAACATGAGGCACGATCCAATTGACATTTTGAATAATTTTTGGTACAGTCCCAAAAATCAATTTTCGGATGAAATACGATGACTCCGGACATGTCGAACGTTCCCAAAATGGTCTATAATGATGAAATTTTAACATTTAATCTTTTGACTCTAAATGACTGTTGGATGTGCATTATGACTTTTTCAACTAAAATAAGTGTGTTTAAAGTCATTTCTGTGCCTGAAACGGGTCAAAATTGAAGCTTTTGAGTAAGCAAAACTCTGTAAAAATGGCAATTTTGGTCACTGTGAGGGTTTAAAAAGTGGTTATTCAACATGAGGCACGATCCAATTGACATTTTGAATCATTTTTGGTACAGTCCAAAAAATCAATTTTCGGATGAAAAACGATGACTCCGGACATGTCGAACGTTCCCAAAATGGTCTATAATGATGAAATTTTAACATTTAATCTTTTGACTCTAAATGACTGTTGGATGTGAATTATGACTTTTTCAACTAAAATAAGTGTGTTTAAAGTCATTTCTGTGCCTGAAACGGGTCAAAATTAAAGTTTTTGAGTAAGCAAAACTCTGTAAAAATGGCACTTTTGGTCACTGTGAGGGTTTAAAAAGTGGTTATTCAACATGAGGCACGATCCAATTGACATTTTGAATCATTTTTGGTACAGTCCCAAAAATCAATTTTCGGATGAAAAACGATGACTCCGGACATGTCGAACGTTCCCAAAATGGTCTATAATGATGAAATGTTAACATTTAATCTTTTGACTCTAAATGACTGTTGGATGTGAATTATGACTTTTTCAACTAAAATAAGTGTGTTTAAAGTCATTTCCGTGCCTGAAACGGGTCAAAATTGAAGCTTTTAAGTAAGCAAAACTCTGTAAAAATGGCAATTTTGGTCACTGTGAGGGTTTAAAAAGTGGTTATTGAACATGAGGCACGATCCAATTGACATTTTGAATCATTTTTGGTACAGTCCAAAAAATCAATTTTCGGATGAAAAACGGTGACTCCGGACATGTCGAACGTTCCCAAAATGGTCAATAATGATGAAATTTTAACATTTAATCTTTTGACTCTAAATGACTGTTGGATGTGAATTATGACTTTTTCAACTAAAATAAGTGTGTTTAAAGTCATTTCTGTGCCTGAAACGGGTCAAAATTGAAGCTTTTGAGTAAGCAAAACTCTGTAAAAATGGCACTTTTGGTCACTGTGAGGGTTTAAAAAGTGGTTATTCAACATGAGGCACGATCCAATTGACATTTTGAATCATTTTTGGTACAGTCCAAAAAATCAATTTTCGGATGAAAAACGATGACTCCTGACATGTCGAACGTTCCCAAAATGGTCTATAATGATGAAATTTTAACATTTAATCTTTTGACTCTAAATGACTGTTGGATGTAAATTATGACTTTTTCAACTAAAATAAGTGTGTTTAAAGTCATTTCTTTGCCTGAAACGGGTCAAAATTGAAGCTTTTGAGTAAGCAAAACTCTGTAAAAATGGCACTTTTGGTCACTGTGAGGGTTTAAAAAGTGGTTATTCAACATGAGGCACGATCCAATTGACATTTTGAATCATTTTTGGTACAGTCCCAAAAATCAATTTTCGGATGAAAAATGATGACTCCGGACATGTCGAACGTTCCCAAAATGGTCTATAATGATGAAATTTTAACATTTAATCTTTTGACTCTAAATGACTGTTGGATGTGCATTATGACTTTTTCAACTAAAATAAGTGTGTTTAAAGTCATTTCTGTGCATGAAACGGGTCAAAATTGAAGCTTTTGAGTAAGCAAAACTCTGTAAAAATGGCACTTTTGGTCACTGTGAGGGTTTAAAAAGTGGTTATTCAACATGAGGCACGATCCAATCGACATTTTGAATCATTTTTGGTACAGTCCAAAAAATCGATTTTCGGATGAAAAACGATGACTCCGGACATGTCGAACGTTCCCAAAATGGTCTATAATGATGAAATTTTAACATTTAATCTTTTGACTCTAAATGACTGTTGGATGTGAATTATGACTTTTTCAACTAAAATAAGTGTGTTTAAAGTCATTTCCGTGCCTGAAACGGGTCAAAATTGAAGCTTTGGAGTAAGCAAAACTCTGTAAAAATGGCACTTTTGGTCACTGTGAGGGTTTAAAAAGTGGTTATTCAACATGAGGCACGATCCAATTGACATTTTGAATCATTTTTGGTACAGTCCCAAAAATCAATTTTCGGATGAAAAATGATGACTCCGGACATGTCGAACATTCCCAAAATGGTCTATAATGATGAAATTTTAACATTTAATCTTTTGACTCTAAATGACTGTTGGATGTGAATTATGACTTTTTCAACTAAAATAAGTGTGTTTAAAGTCATTTCTGTGCATGAAACGGGTCAAAATTGAAGCTTTGAGTAAGCAAAACTCTGTAAAAATGGCACTTTTGGTCACTGTGAGGGTTTAAAAAGTGGTTATTCAACATGAGGCACGATCCAATCGACATTTTGAATCATTTTTGGTACAGTCCCAAAAATCAATTTTCGGATGAAAAACGATGACTCCGGACATGTCGAACGTTCACAAAATGGTCTATAATGATGAAAATTTAACATTTAATCTTTTGACTCTAAATGACTGTTGGATGTGCATTATGACTTTTTCAACTAAAATAAGTGTGTTTAAAGTCATTTCTGTGCCTGAAACGGGTCAAAATTGAAGCTTTTGAGTAAGCAAAACTCTGTAAAAATGGCAATTTTGGTCACTGTGAAGGTTTAAAAAGTGGTTATTCAACATGAGGCATGATCCAATTGACATTTTGAATCATTTTTGGTACAGTCCAAAAAATCGATTTTCGGATGAAAAACGATGACTCCGGACATGTCGAACGTTCCCAAAATGGTCTATAATGATGAAATTTTAACATTTAATCTTTTGACTCTAAATGACTGTTGGATGTGAATTATGACTTTTTCAACTAAAATAAGTGTGTTTAAAGTCATTTCCGTGCCTGAAACGGGTCAAAATTGAAGCTTTTGAGTAAGCAAAACTCTGTAAAAATGGCACTTTTTGGCACTGTAAGGGTTTAAAAAGTGGTTATTCAACATGAGGCACGATCCAATTGACATTTTGAATCATTTTTGGTACAGTCCCAAAAATCAATTTTCGGATGAAAAACGATGACTCCGGACATGTCGAACGTTCCCAAAATGGTCTATAATGATGAAATTTTAACATTTAATCTTTTGACTCTAAATGACTGTTGGATGTGCATTATGACTTTTTCAACTAAAATAAGTGTGTTTAAAGTCATTTCTGTGCCTGAAACGGGTCAAAATTGAAGCTTTGAGTAAGCAAAACTCTGTAAAAATGGCACTTTTGGTCACTGTGAGGGTTTAAAAAGTGGTTATTCAACATGAGGCACGATCCAATTGACATTTTGAATCATTTTTGGTACAGTCCAAAAAATCAATTTTCGGATGAAAAACGATGACTCCGGACATGTCGAACGTTCCCAAAATGGTCTATAATGATGAAATTTTAACATTTAATCTTTTGATTCTAAATGACTGTTGGATGTGAATTATGACTTTTTCAACTAAAATAAGTGTGTTTAAAGTCATTTCTGTGCCTGAAACTGGTCAAAATTGAAGCTTTTGAGTAAGCAAAACTCTGTAAAAATGGCACTTTTGGTCACTGTGAGGGTTTAAAAAGTGGTTATTCAACATGAGGCACGATCCAATTGACATTTTGAATCATTTTTGGTACAGTCCCAAAAATCAATTTTCGGATGAAAAATGATGACTCCGGACATGTCGAACGTTCCCAAAATGGTCTATAATGATGAAATTTTAACATTTAATCTTTTGACTCTAAATTACTGTTGGATGTGAATTATGACTTTTTCAACTAAAATAAGTGTGTTTAAAGTCATTTCTGTGCCTGAAACGGGTCAAAATTGAAGCTTTTGAGTAAGCAAAACTCTGTAAAAATGGCACTTTTGGTCACTGTGAGGGTTTAAAAAGTGGTTATTCAACATGAGGCACGATCCAATTGACATTTTGAATCATTTTTGGTACAGTCCCAAAAATCAATTTTCGGATGAAAAACGATGACTCCGGACATGTCGAACGTTCCCAAAATGGTCTATAATGATGAAATTTTAACATTTAATATTTTGACTCCAAATGACTGTTGGATGTAAATTATGACTTTTTCAACTAAAATAAGTGTGTTTAAAGTCATTTCTGTGCCTGAAACGGGTCAAAATTGAAGCTTTTGAGTAAGCAAAACTCTGTAAAAATGGCACTTTTGGTCACTGTGAGGGTTTAAAAAGTGGTTATTCAACATGAGGCACGATCCAATTGACATTTTGAATCATTTTTGGTACAGTCCCAAAAATCAATTTTCGGATGAAAAATGATGCCTCCGGACATGTCGAACGTTCCCAAAATGGTCTATAATGATGAAATTTTAACATTTAATCTTTTGACTCTAAATGACTGTTGGATGTGAATTATGACTTTTTCAACTAAAATAAGTGTGTTTAAAGTCATTTCTGTGCCTGAAACTGGTCAAAATTGAAGCTTTTGAGTAAGCAAAACTCTGTAAAAATGGCACTTTTGGTCACTGTGAGGGTTTAAAAAGTGGTTATTCAACATGAGGCACGATCCAATTGACATTTTGAATCATTTTTGGTACAGTCCAAAAAATCAATTTTCGGATGAAAAACGATGACTCCGGACATGCCGAACGTTCCCAAAATGGTCTATAATGATGAAATTTTAACATTTAATCTTTTGACTCTAAATGACTGTTGAATGTGAATTATGACTTTTTCAACTAAAATAAGTGTGTTTAAAGTCATTTCTGTGCCTGAAACGGGTCAAAATTGAAGCTTTTGAGTAAGCAAAACTCTGTAAAAATGGCACTTTTGGTCACTGTGAGGGTTTAAAAAGTGGTTATTCAACATGAGGCACTATCCAATTGACATTTTGAATCATTTTTGGTACAGTCCAAAAAATCAATTTTCGGATGAAAAACGATGACTCCGGACATGTCGAACGTTCCCAAAATGGTCTATAATGATGAAATTTTAACATTTAATCTTTTGACTCTAAATGACTGTTGGATGTGAATTATGACTTTTTCAACTAAAATAAGTGTGTTTAAAGTCATTTCTGTGCCTGAAACGGGTCAAAATTGAAGCTTTTGAGTAAGCAAAACTCTGTAAAAATGGCACTTTTGGTCACTGTGAGGGTTTAAAAAGTGGTTATTCAACATGAGGCACGATCCAATTGACATTTTGAATCATTTTTGGTACAGTCCAAAAAATCAATTTTCGGATGAAAAACGATGACTCCGGACATGTCGAACGTTCCCAAAATGGTCTATAATGATGAAATTTTAACATTTAATCTTTTGACTCTAAATGACTGTTGGATGTGAATTATGACTTTTTCAACTAAAATAAGTGTGTTTAAAGTCATTTCTGTGCCTGAAACGGGTCAAAATTGAAGTTTTTGAGTAAGCAAAACTCTGTAAAAATGGCACTTTTGGTCACTGTGAGGGTTTAAAAAGTGGTTATTCAACATGTGGCACGATCCAATTGACATTTTGAATCATTTTTGGTACAGTCCCAAAAATCCATTTTCGGATGAAAAACGATGACTCCGGACATGTCGAACGTTCGCAAAATGGTCTATAATGATGAAATTTTAACATTTAATCTTTTGACTCTAAATGACTGTTGGATGTGAAATATGACTTTTTCAACTTAAATAAGTGTGTTTAAAGTCATTTCTGTGCCTGAAACGGGTCAAAATTGAAGCTTTTGAGTAAGCAAAACTCTGTAAAAATGGCACTTTTGGTCACTGTGAGGGTTTAAAAAGTGGTTATTCAACATGAGGCACGATCCAATTGACATTTTGACTCATTTTTGGTACAGTCCCAAAAATCAATTTTCGGATGAAAAACGATGACTCCGGACATGTCGAACGTTCCCAAAATGGTCTATAATGATGAAATTTTAACATTTAATCTTTTGACTCTAAATGACTGTTGGATGTGAATTATGACTTTTTCAACTAAAATAAGTGTGTTTAAAGTCATTTCTGTGCCTGAAACGGGTCAAAATTGATGCTTTTGAGTAAGAAAAACTCTGTAAAAATGGCACTTTTGGGCACTGTGAGGGTTTAAAAAGTAGTTATTCAACATGAGGCACGATCCAATTGACATTTTGAATCATTTTTGGTACAGTCCCAAAAATCAATTTTCGGATGAAAAACGATGACTCCGGACATGTCGAACGTTCCCAAAATGGTCTATAATGATGAAATTTTAACATTTAATCTTTTGACTCTAAATGACTGTTGAATGTGAATTATGACTTTTTCAACTAAAATAAGTGTGTTTAAAGTCATTTCTGTGCCTGAAACGGGTCAAAATTGAAGCTTTTGAGTAAGCAAAACTCTGTAAAAATGGCACTTTTGGTCACTGTGAGGGTTTAAAAAGTGGTTATTCAACATGAGGCACGATCCAATTGACATTTTGAATCATTTTTGGTACAGTCCAAAAAATCAATTTTCGGATGAAAAACGATGACTCCGGACATGTCGAACGTTCCCAAAATGGTCTATAATGATGAAATTTTAACATTTAATCTTTTGACTCTAAATGACTGTTGGATGTGAATTATGACTTTTTCAACTAAAATAAGTGTGTTTAAAGTCATTTCTGTGCCTGAAACGGGTCAAAATTGAAGCTTTTGAGTAAGCAAAACTCTGTAAAAATGGCACTTTTGGTCACTGTGAGGGTTTAAAAAGTGGTTATTCAACATGAGGCACGATCCAATTGACATTTTGAATAATTTTTGGTACAGTCCCAAAAATCAATTTTCGGATGAAATACGATGACTCCGGACATGTCGAACGTTCCCAAAATGGTCTATAATGATGAAATTTTAACATTTAATCTTTTGACTCTAAATGACTGTTGGATGTGCATTATGACTTTTTCAACTAAAATAAGTGTGTTTAAAGTCATTTCTGTGCCTGAAACGGGTCAAAATTGAAGCTTTTGAGTAAGCAAAACTCTGTAAAAATGGCACTTTTGGTCACTGTGAGGGTTTAAAAAGTGGTTATTCAACATGAGGCACGATCCAATTGACATTTTGAATCATTTTTGGTACAGTCCAAAAAATCAATTTTCGGATGAAAAACGATGACTCCGGACATGTCGAACGTTCCCAAAATGGTCTATAATGATGAAATTTTAACATTTAATCTTTTGACTCTAAATGACTGTTGGATGTGAATTATGACTTTTTCAACTAAAATAAGTGTGTTTAAAGTCATTTCTGTGCCTGAAACGGGTCAAAATTGAAGTTTTTGAGTAAGCAAAACTCTGTAAAAATGGCACTTTTGGTCACTGTGAGGGTTTAAAAAGTGGTTATTCAACATGTGGCACGATCCAATTGACATTTTGAATCATTTTTGGTACAGTCCCAAAAATCCATTTTCGGATGAAAAACGATGACTCCGGACATGTCGAACGTTCGCAAAATGGTCTATAATGATGAAATTTTAACATTTAATCTTTTGACTCTAAATGACTGTTGGATGTGAAATATGACTTTTTCAACTTAAATAAGTGTGTTTAAAGTCATTTCTGTGCCTGAAACGGGTCAAAATTGAAGCTTTTGAGTAAGCAAAACTCTGTAAAAATGGCACTTTTGGTCACTGTGAGGGTTTAAAAAGTGGTTATTCAACATGAGGCACGATCCAATTGACATTTTGACTCATTTTTGGTACAGTCCCAAAAATCAATTTTCGGATGAAAAACGATGACTCCGGACATGTCGAACGTTCCCAAAATGGTCTATAATGATGAAATTTTAACATTTAATCTTTTGACTCTAAATGACTGTTGGATGTGAATTATGACTTTTTCAACTAAAATAAGTGTGTTTAAAGTCATTTCTGTGCCTGAAACGGGTCAAAATTGATGCTTTTGAGTAAGAAAAACTCTGTAAAAATGGCACTTTTGGGCACTGTGAGGGTTTAAAAAGTAGTTATTCAACATGAGGCACGATCCAATTGACATTTTGAATCATTTTTGGTACAGTCCCAAAAATCAATTTTCGGATGAAAAACGATGACTCCGGACATGTCGAACGTTCCCAAAATGGTCTATAATGATGAAATTTTAACATTTAATCTTTTGACTCTAAATGACTGTTGAATGTGAATTATGACTTTTTCAACTAAAATAAGTGTGTTTAAAGTCATTTCTGTGCCTGAAACGGGTCAAAATTGAAGCTTTTGAGTAAGCAAAACTCTGTAAAAATGGCACTTTTGGTCACTGAGAGGGTTTAAAAAGTGGTTATTCAACATGAGGCACGATCCAATTGACATTTTGAATCATTTTTGGTACAGTCCAAAAAATCAATTTTCGGATGAAAAACGATGACTCCGGACATGTCGAACGTTCCCAAAATGGTCTATAATGATGAAATTTTAACATTTAATCTTTTGACTCTAAATGACTGTTGGATGTGAATTATGACTTTTTCAACTAAAATAAGTGTGTTTAAAGTCATTTCTGTGCCTGAAACGGGTCAAAATTGAAGCTTTTGAGTAAGCAAAACTCTGTAAAAATGGCACTTTTGGTCACTGTGAGGGTTTAAAAAGTGGTTATTCAACATGAGGCACGATCCAATTGACATTTTGAATAATTTTTGGTACAGTCCCAAAAATCAATTTTCGGATGAAATACGATGACTCCGGACATGTCGAACGTTCCCAAAATGGTCTATAATGATGAAATTTTAACATTTAATCTTTTGACTCTAAATGACTGTTGGATGTGCATTATGACTTTTTCAACTAAAATAAGTGTGTTTAAAGTCATTTCTGTGCCTGAAACGGGTCAAAATTGAAGCTTTTGAGTAAGCAAAACTCTGTAAAAATGGCAATTTTGGTCACTGTGAGGGTTTAAAAAGTGGTTATTCAACATGAGGCACGATCCAATTGACATTTTGAATCATTTTTGGTACAGTCCAAAAAATCAATTTTCGGATGAAAAACGATGACTCCGGACATGTCGAACGTTCCCAAAATGGTCTATAATGATGAAATTTTAACATTTAATCTTTTGACTCTAAATGACTGTTGGATGTGAATTATGACTTTTTCAACTAAAATAAGTGTGTTTAAAGTCATTTCTGTGCCTGAAACGGGTCAAAATTGAAGTTTTTGAGTAAGCAAAACTCTGTAAAAATGGCACTTTTGGTCACTGTGAGGGTTTAAAAAGTGGTTATTCAACATGTGGCACGATCCAATTGACATTTTGAATCATTTTTGGTACAGTCCCAAAAATCCATTTTCGGATGAAAAACGATGACTCCGGACATGTCGAACGTTCGCAAAATGGTCTATAATGATGAAATTTTAACATTTAATCTTTTGACTCTAAATGACTGTTGGATGTGAAATATGACTTTTTCAACTTAAATAAGTGTGTTTAAAGTCATTTCTGTGCCTGAAACGGGTCAAAATTGAAGCTTTTGAGTAAGCAAAACTCTGTAAAAATGGCACTTTTGGTGTCTGTGAGGGTTTAAAAAGTGGTTATTCAACATGAGGCACGATCCAATTGACATTTTGACTCATTTTTGGTACAGTCCCAAAAATCAATTTTCGGATGAAAAACGATGACTCCGGACATGTCGAACGTTCCCAAAATGGTCTATAATGATGAAATTTTAACATTTAATCTTTTGACTCTAAATGACTGTTGGATGTGCATTATGACTTTTTCAACTAAAATAAGTGTGTTTAAAGTCATTTCTGTGCCTGAAACGGGTCAAAATTGAAGCTTTTGAGTAAGCAAAACTCTGTAAAAATGGCAATTTTGGTCACTGTGAAGGTTTAAAAAGTGGTTATTCAACATGAGGCATGATCCAATTGACATTTTGAATCATTTTTGGTACAGTCCAAAAAATCGATTTTCGGATGAAAAACGATGACTCCGGACATGTTGAACGTTCCCAAAATGGTCTATAATGATGAAATTTTAACATTTATTCTTTTGACTCTAAATGACTGTTGGATGTGAATTATGACTTTTTCAACTAAAATAAGTGTGTTTAAAGTCATTTCCGTGCCTGAAACGGGTCAAAATTGAAGCTTTTAAGTAAGCAAAACTCTGTAAAAATGGCAATTTTGGTCACTGTGAGGGTTTAAAAAGTGGTTATTGAACATGAGGCACGATCCAATTGACATTTTGAATCATTTTTGGTACAGTCCAAAAAATCAATTTTCGGATGAAAAACGATGACTCCGGACATGTCAAACGTTCCCAAAATGGTCAATAATGATGAAATTTTAACATTTAATCTTTTGACTCTAAATGACTGTTGGATGTGAATTATGACTTTTTCAACTAAAATAAGTGTGTTTAAAGTCATTTCTGTGCCTGAAACGGGTCAAAATTGATGCTTTTGAGTAAGAAAAACTCTGTAAAAATGGCACTTTTGGGCACTGTGAGGGTTTAAAAAGTAGTTATTCAACATGAGGCACGATCCAATTGACATTTTGAATCATTTTTGGTACAGTCCCAAAAATCAATTTTCGGATGAAAAACGATGACTCCGGACATGTCGAACGTTCCCAAAATGGTCAATAATGATGAAATTTTAACATTTAATCTTTTGACTCTAAATGACTGTTGGATGTGAATTATGACTTATTCAACTAAAATAAGTGTGTTTAAAGTCATTTCTGTGCCTGAAACGGGTCAAAATTGATGCTTTTGAGTAAGCAAAACTCTGTAAAAATGGCACTTTTGGGCACTGTGAGGGTTTAAAAAGTAGTTATTCAACATGAGGCACGATCCAATTGACATTTTGAATCATTTTTGGTACAGTCCCAAAAATCAATTTTCGGATGAAAAACGATGACTCTGGACATGTCGAACGTTCCCAAAATGGTCTATAATGATGAAATTTTAACATTTAATCTTTTGACTCTAAATGACTGTTGGATGTAAATTATGACTTTTTCAACTAAAATAAGTGTGTTTAAAGTCATTTCTGTGCCTGAAACGGATCAAAATTGAAGCTTTTGAGTAAGCAAAACTCTGTAAAAATGGCACTTTTGGTCACTGTGAGGGTTTAAAAAGTGGTTATTCAACATGAGGCACGATCCAATTGACATTTTGAATCATTTTTGGTACAGTCCCAAAAATCAATTTTCGGATGAAAAATGATGACTCCGGACATGTCGAACGTTCCCAAAATGGTCTATAATGATGAAATTTTAACATTTAATCTTTTGACTCTAAATGACTGTTGGATGTGCATTATGACTTTTTCAACTAAAATAAGTGTGTTTAAAGTCATTTCTGTGCATGAAACGGGTCAAAATTGAAGCTTTTGAGTAAGCAAAACTCTGTAAAAATGGCACTTTTGGTCACTGTGAGGGTTTAAAAAGTGGTTATTCAACATGAGGCACGATCCAATTGACATTTTGAATCATTTTTGGTACAGTCCAAAAAATCAATTTTCGGATGAAAAACGGTGACTCCGGACATGTCGAACGTTCCCAAAATGGTCAATAATGATGAAATTTTAACATTTAATCTTTTGACTCTAAATGACTGTTGGATGTGCATTATGACTTTTTCAACTAAAATAAGTGTGTTTAAAGTCATTTCTGTGCATGAAACGGGTCAAAATTGAAGCTTTTGAGTAAGCAAAACTTTGTAAAAATGGCACTTTTGGTCACTGTGAGGGTTTAAAAAGTGGTTATTCAACATGAGGCACGATCCAATTGACATTTTGAATCATTTTTGGTACAGTCCAAAAAATCAATTTTCGGATGAAAAACGATGACTCCTGACATGTCGAACGTTCCCAAAATGGTCTATAATGATGAAATTTTAACATTTAATCTTTTGACTCTAAATGACTGTTGGATGTAAATTATGACTTTTTCAACTAAAATAAGTGTGTTTAAAGTCATTTCTGTGCCTGAAACGGGTCAAAATTGAAGCTTTTGAGTAAGCAAAACTCTGTAAAAATGGCACTTTTGGTCACTGTGAGGGTTTAAAAAGTGGTTATTCAACATGAGGCACGATCCAATCGACATTTTGAATCATTTTTGGTACAGTCCCAAAAATCAATTTTCGGATGAAAAATGATGACTCCGGACATGTCGAACGTTCCCAAAGTGGTCTATAATGATGAAATTTTAACATTTAATCTTTTGACTCTAAATGACTGTTGGATGTGCATTATGACTTTTTCAACTAAAATAAGTGTGTTTAAAGTCATTTCTGTGCATGAAACGGGTCAAAATTGAAGCTTTTGAGTAAGCAAAACTCTGTAAAAATGGCACTTTTGGTCACTGTGAGGGTTTAAAAAGTGGTTATTCAACATGAGGCACGATCCAATCGACATTTTGAATCATTTTTGGTACAGTCCAAAAAATCGATTTTCGGATGAAAAACGATGACTCCGGACATGTCGAACGTTCCCAAAATGGTCTATAATGATGAAATTTTAACATTTAATCTTTTGACTCTAAATGACTGTTGGATGTGAATTATGACTTTTTCAACTAAAATAAGTGTGTTTAAAGTCATTTCCGTGCCTGAAACGGGTCAAAATTGAAGCTTTTGAGTAAGCAAAACTCTGTAAAAATGGCACTTTTGGTCACTGTGAGGGTTTAAAAAGTGGTTATTCAACATGAGGCACGATCCAATTGACATTTTGAATCATTTTTGGTACAGTCCCAAAAATCAATTTTCGGATGAAAAATGATGACTCCGGACATGTCGAACGTTCCCAAAATGGTCTATAATGATGAAATTTTAACATTTAATCTTTTGACTCTAAATTACTGTTGGATGTGAATTATGACTTTTTCAACTAAAATAAGTGTGTTTAAAGTCATTTCTGTGCCTGAAACGGGTCAAAATTGAAGCTTTTGAGTAAGCAAAACTCTGTAAAAATGGCACTTTTGGTCACTGTGAGGGTTTAAAAAGTGGTTATTCAACATGAGGCACGATCCAATTGACATTTTGAATCATTTTTGGTACAGTCCCAAAAATCAATTTTCGGATGAAAAACGATGACTCCGGACATGTCGAACGTTCCCAAAATGGTCTATAATGATGAAATTTTAACATTTAATCTTTTGACTCCAAATGACTGTTGGATGTGCATTATGACTTTTTCAACTAAAATAAGTGTGTTTAAAGTCATTTCTGTGCCTGAAACGGGTCAAAATTGAAGCTTTTGAGTAAGCAAAACTCTGTAAAAATGGCAATTTTGGTCACTGTGAGGGTTTAAAAAGTGGTTATTCAACATGAGGCACGATCCAATTGACATTTTGAATCATTTTTGGTACAGTCCAAAAAATCAATTTTCGGATGAAAAACGATGACTCCGGACAAACGCGAACGTTCCCAAAATGGTCTGAAATGATGAAATTTTAACATTTAATCTTTTGACTCTAAATGACTGTTGGATGTGATTTATGACTTTTTCAACTAAAATAAGTGTGTTTAAAGTCATTTCTGTGCCTGAAACGGGTCAAAATTGAAGCTTTGAGTAAGCAAAACTCTGTAAAAATGGCACTTTTGGTCACTGTGAGGGTTTAAAAAGTGGTTATTCAACATGAGGCACGATCCAATTGACATTTTGAATCATTTTTGGTACAGTCCCAAAAATCAATTTTCGGATGAAAAATGATGACTCCGGACATGTCGAACGTTCCCAAAATGGTCTATAATGATGAAATTTTAACATTTAATCTTTTGACTCTAAATTACTGTTGGATGTGAATTATGACTTTTTCAACTAAAATAAGTGTGTTTAAAGTCATTTCTGTGCCTGAAACGGGTCAAAATTGAAGCTTTTGAGTAAGCAAAACTCTGTAAAAATGGCACTTTTGGTCACTGTGAGGGTTTAAAAAGTGGTTATTCAACATGAGGCACGATCCAATTGACATTTTGAATCATTTTTGGTACAGTCCCAAAAATCAATTTTCGGATGAAAAACGATGACTCCGGACATGTCGAACGTTCCCAAAATGGTCTATAATGATGAAATTTTAACATTTAATATTTTGACTCCAAATGACTGTTGGATGTAAATTATGACTTTTTCAACTAAAATAAGTGTGTTTAAAGTCATTTCTGTGCCTGAAACGGGTCAAAATGGAAGCTTTTGAGTAAGCAAAACTCTGTAAAAATGGCACTTTTGGTCACTGTGAGGGTTTAAAAAGTGGTTATTCAACATGAGGCACGATCCAATTGACATTTTGAATCATTTTTGGTACAGTCCCAAAAATCAATTTTCGGATGAAAAATGATGACTCCGGACATGTCGAACGTTCCCAAAATGGTCTATAATGATGAAATTTTAACATTTAATCTTTTGACTCTAAATGACTGTTGGATGTGAATTATGACTTTTTCAACTAAAATAAGTGTGTTTAAAGTCATTTCTGTGCCTGAAACTGATCAAAATTGAAGCTTTTGAGTAAGCAAAACTCTGTAAAAATGGCACTTTTGGTCACTGTGAGGGTTTAAAAAGTGGTTATTCAACATGAGGCACGATCCAATTGACATTTTGAATCATTTTTGGTACAGTCCAAAAAATCAATTTTCGGATGAAAAACGATGACTCCGGACATGCCGAACGTTCCCAAAATGGTCTATAATGATGAAATTTTAACATTTAATCTTTTGACTCTAAATGACTGTTGGATGTGAATTATGACTTTTTCAACTAAAATAAGTGTGTTTAAAGTCATTTCTGTGCCTGAAACGGGTCAAAATTGAAGCTTTTGAGTAAGCAAAACTCTGTAAAAATGGCACTTTTGGTCACTGTGAGGGTTTAAAAAGTGGTTATTCAACATGAGGCACGATCCAATTGACATTTTGAATCATTTTTGGTACAGTCCAAAAAATCAATTTTCGGATGAAAAACGATGACTCCGGACATGTCGAACGTTCCCAAAATGGTCTATAATGATGAAATTTTAACATTTAATCTTTTGACTCTAAATGACTGTTGGATGTGAATTATGACTTTTTCAATTAAAATAAGTGCGTTTAAAGTCATTTCTGTGCCTGAAACGGGTCAAAATTGAAGCTTTTGAGTAAGCAAAACTCTGTAAAAATGGCACTTTTGGTCACTGTGAGGGTTTAAAAAGTGGTTATTCAACATGAGGCACGATCCAATTGACATTTTGAATAATTTTTGGTACAGTCCCAAAAATCAATTTTCGGATGAAATACGATGACTCCGGACATGTCGAACGTTCCCAAAATGGTCTATAATGATGAAATTTTAACATTTAATCTTTTGACTCTAAATGACTGTTGGATGTGCATTATGACTTTTTCAACTAAAATAAGTGTGTTTAAAGTCATTTCTGTGCCTGAAACGGGTCAAAATTGAAGCTTTTGAGTAAGCAAAACTCTGTAAAAATGGCAATTTTGGTCACTGTGAGGGTTTAAAAAGTGGTTATTCAACATGAGGCACGATCCAATTGACATTTTGAATCATTTTTGGTACAGTCCAAAAAATCAATTTTCGGATGAAAAACGATGACTCCGGACATGTCGAACGTTCCCAAAATGGTCTATAATGATGAAATTTTAACATTTAATCTTTTTACTCTAAATGACTGTTGGATGTGAATTATGACTTTTTCAACTAAAATAAGTGTGTTTAAAGTCATTTCTGTGCCTGAAACGGGTCAAAATTGAAGTTTTTGAGTAAGCAAAACTCTGTAAAAATGGCACTTTTGGTCACTGTGAGGGTTTAAAAAGTGGTTATTCAACATGTGGCACGATCCAATTGACATTTTGAATCATTTTTGGTACAGTCCCAAAAATCCATTTTCGGATGAAAAACGATGACTCCGGACATGTCGAACGTTCGCAAAATGGTCTATAATGATGAAATTTTAACATTTAATCTTTTGACTCTAAATGACTGTTGGATGTGAAATATGACTTTTTCAACTTAAATAAGTGTGTTTAAAGTCATTTCTGTGCCTGAAACGGGTCAAAATTGAAGCTTTTGAGTAAGCAAAACTCTGTAAAAATGGCACTTTTGGTCACTGTGAGGGTTTAAAAAGTGGTTATTCAACATGAGGCACGATCCAATTGACATTTTGAATCATTTTTGGTACAGTCCCAAAAATCAATTTTCGGATGAAAAACGATGACTCCGGACATGTCGAACGTTCCCAAAATGGTCTATAATGATGAAATTTTAACATTTAATCTTTTGACTCTAAATGACTGTTGGATGTGCATTATGACTTTTTCAACTAAAATAAGTGTGTTTAAAGTCATTTCTGTGCCTGAAACGGGTCAAAATTGAAGCTTTTGAGTAAGCAAAACTCTGTAAAAATGGCAATTTTGGTCACTGTGAAGGTTTAAAAAGTGGTTATTCAACATGAGGCATGATCCAATTGACATTTTGAATCATTTTTGGTACAGTCCAAAAAATCGATTTTCGGATGAAAAACGATGACTCCGGACATGTTGAACGTTCCCAAAATGGTCTATAATGATGAAATTTTAACATTTATTCTTTTGACTCTAAATGACTGTTGGATGTGAATTATGACTTTTTCAACTAAAATAAGTGTGTTTAAAGTCATTTCCGTGCCTGAAACGGGTCAAAATTGAAGCTTTTAAGTAAGCAAAACTCTGTAAAAATGGCAATTTTGGTCACTGTGAGGGTTTAAAAAGTGGTTATTCAACATGAGGCACGATCCAATTGACATTTGGAATCATTTTTGGTACAGTCCAAAAAATCAATTTTCGGATGAAAAACGATGACTCCGGACATGTCGAACGTTCCCAAAATGGTCTATAATGATGAAATTTTAACATTTAATCTTTTGACTGTAAATGACTGTTGGATGTGAATTATGACTTTTTCAACTAAAATAAGTGTGTTTAAAGTCATTTCTGTGCCTGAAACGGGTCAAAATTGAAGCTTTTGAGTAAGCAAAACTCTGTAAAAATGGCACTTTTGGGCACTGTGAGGGTTTAAAAAGTGGTTATTCAACATGAGGCACGATCCAATTGACATTTTGAATCATTTTTGGTACAGTCCCAAAAATCAATTTTCGGATGAAAAACGATGACTCCGGACATGTCGAACGTTCCCAAAATGGTCTATAATGATGAAATTTTAACATTTAATCTTTTGACTCTAAATGACTGTTGGATGTGCATTATGACTTTTTCAACTAAAATAAGTGTGTTTAAAGTCATTTCTGTGCCTGAAACGGGTCAAAATTGAAGCTTTGAGTAAGCAAAACTCTGTAAAAATGGCACTTTTGGTCACTGTGAGAGTTTAAAAAGTGGTTATTCAACATGAGGCACGATCCAATTGACATTTTGAATCATTTTTGGTACAGTCCAAAAAATCAATTTTCGGATGAAAAACGATGACTCCGGACATGTCGAACGTTCCCAAAATGGTCTATAATGATGAAATTTTAACATTTAATCTTTTGACTCTAAATGACTGTTGGATGTGAATTATGACTTTTTCAACTAAAATAAGTGTGTTTAAAGTCATTTCTGTGCCTGAAACGGGTCAAAATTGAAGCTTTTGAGTAAGCAAAACTCTGTAAAAATGGCACTTTTGGTCACTGTGAGGGTTTAAAAAGTGGTTATTCAACATGAGGCACGATCCAATTGACATTTTGAATCATTTTTGGTACAGTCCCAAAAATCAATTTTCGGATGAAAAATGATGACTCCGGACATGTCGAACGTTCCCAAAATGGTCTATAATGATGAAATTTTAACATTTAATCTTTTGACTCTAAATTACTGTTGGATGTGAATTATGACTTTTTCAACTAAAATAAGTGTGTTTAAAGTCATTTCTGTGCCTGAAACGGGTCAAAATTGAAGCTTTTGAGTAAGCAAAACTCTGTAAAAATGGCACTTTTGGTCACTGTGAGGGTTTAAAAAGTGGTTATTCAACATGAGGCACGATCCAATTGACATTTTGAATCATTTTTGGTACAGTCCCAAAAATCAATTTTCGGATGAAAAACGATGACTCCGGACATGTCGAACGTTCCCAAAATGGTCTATAATGATGAAATTTTAACATTTAATCTTTTGACTCTAAATGACTGTTGGATGTGAATTATGACTTTTTCAACTAAAATAAGTGTGTTTAAAGTCATTTCTGTGCCTGAAACGGGTCAAAATTGAAGTTTTTGAGTAAGCAAAACTCTGTAAAAATGGCACTTTTGGTCACTGTGAGGGTTTAAAAAGTGGTTATTCAACATGTGGCACGATCCAATTGACATTTTGAATCATTTTTGGTACAGTCCCAAAAATCCATTTTCGGATGAAAAACGATGACTCCGGACATGTCGAACGTTCGCAAAATGGTCTATAATGATGAAATTTTAACATTTAATCTTTTGACTCTAAATGACTGTTGGATGTGAAATATGACTTTTTCAACTTAAATAAGTGTGTTTAAAGTCATTTCTGTGCCTGAAACGGGTCAAAATTGAAGCTTTTGAGTAAGCAAAACTCTGTAAAAATGGCACTTTTGGTCACTGTGAGGGTTTAAAAAGTGGTTATTCAACATGAGGCACGATCCAATTGACATTTTGACTCATTTTTGGTACAGTCCCAAAAATCAATTTTCGGATGAAAAACGATGACTCCGGACATGTCGAACGTTCCCAAAATGGTCTATAATGATGAAATTTTAACATTTAATCTTTTGACTCTAAATGACTGTTGGATGTGAATTATGACTTTTTCAACTAAAATAAGTGTGTTTAAAGTCATTTCTGTGCCTGAAACGGGTCAAAATTGATGCTTTTGAGTAAGAAAAACTCTGTAAAAATGGCACTTTTGGGCACTGTGAGGGTTTAAAAAGTAGTTATTCAACATGAGGCACGATCCAATTGACATTTTGAATCATTTTTGGTACAGTCCCAAAAATCAATTTTCGGATGAAAAACGATGACTCCGGACATGTCGAACGTTCCCAAAATGGTCTATAATGATGAAATTTTAACATTTAATCTTTTGACTCTAAATGACTGTTGAATGTGAATTATGACTTTTTCAACTAAAATAAGTGTGTTTAAAGTCATTTCTGTGCCTGAAACGGGTCAAAATTGAAGCTTTTGAGTAAGCAAAACTCTGTAAAAATGGCACTTTTGGTCACTGTGAGGGTTTAAAAAGTGGTTATTCAACATGAGGCACGATCCAATTGACATTTTGAATCATTTTTGGTACAGTCCAAAAAATCAATTTTCGGATGAAAAACGATGACTCCGGACATGTCGAACGTTCCCAAAATGGTCTATAATGATGAAATTTTAACATTTAATCTTTTGACTCTAAATGACTGTTGGATGTGAATTATGACTTTTTCAACTAAAATAAGTGTGTTTAAAGTCATTTCTGTGCCTGAAACGGGTCAAAATTGAAGCTTTTGAGTAAGCAAAACTCTGTAAAAATGGCACTTTTGGTCACTGTGAGGGTTTAAAAAGTGGTTATTCAACATGAGGCACGATCCAATTGACATTTTGAATAATTTTTGGTACAGTCCCAAAAATCAATTTTCGGATGAAATACGATGACTCCGGACATGTCGAACGTTCCCAAAATGGTCTATAATGATGAAATTTTAACATTTAATCTTTTGACTCTAAATGACTGTTGGATGTGCATTATGACTTTTTCAACTAAAATAAGTGTGTTTAAAGTCATTTCTGTGCCTGAAACGGGTCAAAATTGAAGCTTTTGAGTAAGCAAAACTCTGTAAAAATGGCACTTTTGGTCACTGTGAGGGTTTAAAAAGTGGTTATTCAACATGAGGCACGATCCAATTGACATTTTGAATCATTTTTGGTACAGTCCAAAAAATCAATTTTCGGATGAAAAACGATGACTCCGGACATGTCGAACGTTCCCAAAATGGTCTATAATGATGAAATTTTAACATTTAATCTTTTGACTCTAAATGACTGTTGGATGTGAATTATGACTTTTTCAACTAAAATAAGTGTGTTTAAAGTCATTTCTGTGCCTGAAACGGGTCAAAATTGAAGTTTTTGAGTAAGCAAAACTCTGTAAAAATGGCACTTTTGGTCACTGTGAGGGTTTAAAAAGTGGTTATTCAACATGTGGCACGATCCAATTGACATTTTGAATCATTTTTGGTACAGTCCCAAAAATCCATTTTCGGATGAAAAACGATGACTCCGGACATGTCGAACGTTCGCAAAATGGTCTATAATGATGAAATTTTAACATTTAATCTTTTGACTCTAAATGACTGTTGGATGTGAAATATGACTTTTTCAACTTAAATAAGTGTGTTTAAAGTCATTTCTGTGCCTGAAACGGGTCAAAATTGAAGCTTTTGAGTAAGCAAAACTCTGTAAAAATGGCACTTTTGGTCACTGTGAGGGTTTAAAAAGTGGTTATTCAACATGAGGCACGATCCAATTGACATTTTGACTCATTTTTGGTACAGTCCCAAAAATCAATTTTCGGATGAAAAACGATGACTCCGGACATGTCGAACGTTCCCAAAATGGTCTATAATGATGAAATTTTAACATTTAATCTTTTGACTCTAAATGACTGTTGGATGTGAATTATGACTTTTTCAACTAAAATAAGTGTGTTTAAAGTCATTTCTGTGCCTGAAACGGGTCAAAATTGATGCTTTTGAGTAAGAAAAACTCTGTAAAAATGGCACTTTTGGGCACTGTGAGGGTTTAAAAAGTAGTTATTCAACATGAGGCACGATCCAATTGACATTTTGAATCATTTTTGGTACAGTCCCAAAAATCAATTTTCGGATGAAAAACGATGACTCCGGACATGTCGAACGTTCCCAAAATGGTCTATAATGATGAAATTTTAACATTTAATCTTTTGACTCTAAATGACTGTTGAATGTGAATTATGACTTTTTCAACTAAAATAAGTGTGTTTAAAGTCATTTCTGTGCCTGAAACGGGTCAAAATTGAAGCTTTTGAGTAAGCAAAACTCTGTAAAAATGGCACTTTTGGTCACTGAGAGGGTTTAAAAAGTGGTTATTCAACATGAGGCACGATCCAATTGACATTTTGAATCATTTTTGGTACAGTCCAAAAAATCAATTTTCGGATGAAAAACGATGACTCCGGACATGTCGAACGTTCCCAAAATGGTCTATAATGATGAAATTTTAACATTTAATCTTTTGACTCTAAATGACTGTTGGATGTGAATTATGACTTTTTCAACTAAAATAAGTGTGTTTAAAGTCATTTCTGTGCCTGAAACGGGTCAAAATTGAAGCTTTTGAGTAAGCAAAACTCTGTAAAAATGGCACTTTTGGTCACTGTGAGGGTTTAAAAAGTGGTTATTCAACATGAGGCACGATCCAATTGACATTTTGAATAATTTTTGGTACAGTCCCAAAAATCAATTTTCGGATGAAATACGATGACTCCGGACATGTCGAACGTTCCCAAAATGGTCTATAATGATGAAATTTTAACATTTAATCTTTTGACTCTAAATGACTGTTGGATGTGCATTATGACTTTTTCAACTAAAATAAGTGTGTTTAAAGTCATTTCTGTGCCTGAAACGGGTCAAAATTGAAGCTTTTGAGTAAGCAAAACTCTGTAAAAATGGCAATTTTGGTCACTGTGAGGGTTTAAAAAGTGGTTATTCAACATGAGGCACGATCCAATTGACATTTTGAATCATTTTTGGTACAGTCCAAAAAATCAATTTTCGGATGAAAAACGATGACTCCGGACATGTCGAACGTTCCCAAAATGGTCTATAATGATGAAATTTTAACATTTAATCTTTTGACTCTAAATGACTGTTGGATGTGAATTATGACTTTTTCAACTAAAATAAGTGTGTTTAAAGTCATTTCTGTGCCTGAAACGGGTCAAAATTGAAGTTTTTGAGTAAGCAAAACTCTGTAAAAATGGCACTTTTGGTCACTGTGAGGGTTTAAAAAGTGGTTATTCAACATGTGGCACGATCCAATTGACATTTTGAATCATTTTTGGTACAGTCCCAAAAATCCATTTTCGGATGAAAAACGATGACTCCGGACATGTCGAACGTTCGCAAAATGGTCTATAATGATGAAATTTTAACATTTAATCTTTTGACTCTAAATGACTGTTGGATGTGAAATATGACTTTTTCAACTTAAATAAGTGTGTTTAAAGTCATTTCTGTGCCTGAAACGGGTCAAAATTGAAGCTTTTGAGTAAGCAAAACTCTGTAAAAATGGCACTTTTGGTGTCTGTGAGGGTTTAAAAAGTGGTTATTCAACATGAGGCACGATCCAATTGACATTTTGACTCATTTTTGGTACAGTCCCAAAAATCAATTTTCGGATGAAAAACGATGACTCCGGACATGTCGAACGTTCCCAAAATGGTCTATAATGATGAAATTTTAACATTTAATCTTTTGACTCTAAATGACTGTTGGATGTGCATTATGACTTTTTCAACTAAAATAAGTGTGTTTAAAGTCATTTCTGTGCCTGAAACGGGTCAAAATTGAAGCTTTTGAGTAAGCAAAACTCTGTAAAAATGGCAATTTTGGTCACTGTGAAGGTTTAAAAAGTGGTTATTCAACATGAGGCATGATCCAATTGACATTTTGAATCATTTTTGGTACAGTCCAAAAAATCGATTTTCGGATGAAAAACGATGACTCCGGACATGTTGAACGTTCCCAAAATGGTCTATAATGATGAAATTTTAACATTTATTCTTTTGACTCTAAATGACTGTTGGATGTGAATTATGACTTTTTCAACTAAAATAAGTGTGTTTAAAGTCATTTCCGTGCCTGAAACGGGTCAAAATTGAAGCTTTTAAGTAAGCAAAACTCTGTAAAAATGGCAATTTTGGTCACTGTGAGGGTTTAAAAAGTGGTTATTGAACATGAGGCACGATCCAATTGACATTTTGAATCATTTTTGGTACAGTCCAAAAAATCAATTTTCGGATGAAAAACGATGACTCCGGACATGTCAAACGTTCCCAAAATGGTCAATAATGATGAAATTTTAACATTTAATCTTTTGACTCTAAATGACTGTTGGATGTGAATTATGACTTTTTCAACTAAAATAAGTGTGTTTAAAGTCATTTCTGTGCCTGAAACGGGTCAAAATTGATGCTTTTGAGTAAGAAAAACTCTGTAAAAATGGCACTTTTGGGCACTGTGAGGGTTTAAAAAGTAGTTATTCAACATGAGGCACGATCCAATTGACATTTTGAATCATTTTTGGTACAGTCCCAAAAATCAATTTTCGGATGAAAAACGATGACTCCGGACATGTCGAACGTTCCCAAAATGGTCAATAATGATGAAATTTTAACATTTAATCTTTTGACTCTAAATGACTGTTGGATGTGAATTATGACTTATTCAACTAAAATAAGTGTGTTTAAAGTCATTTCTGTGCCTGAAACGGGTCAAAATTGATGCTTTTGAGTAAGCAAAACTCTGTAAAAATGGCACTTTTGGGCACTGTGAGGGTTTAAAAAGTAGTTATTCAACATGAGGCACGATCCAATTGACATTTTGAATCATTTTTGGTACAGTCCCAAAAATCAATTTTCGGATGAAAAACGATGACTCTGGACATGTCGAACGTTCCCAAAATGGTCTATAATGATGAAATTTTAACATTTAATCTTTTGACTCTAAATGACTGTTGGATGTAAATTATGACTTTTTCAACTAAAATAAGTGTGTTTAAAGTCATTT